>NW_024581064.1:330623-509142 GCF_017639235.1 Corvus kubaryi | reverse complement strand
CTCTGCTGCTGCCCACGGTCTGTCCGTGGGCCATCCTCCGCTCCCTGTCCCCGCCCTGCCCCGGTCCCCGCTCCAGAGCCCACCGCCAGCAGCCCGTGCTGCCCCTGTCACGGGCAGGCACTGCCCACGCCTACAGCGGGTACACCGGGACACCAGAGCGCTCCAGCCACCAGCAGGGCAGAGGCAAATGGGCAACGTCCCCCAAAAACACCCCAGCCAACGTGCCGGAGCAGGTTATTTCATGCCATGTTCTTAGAAAAGAAAATAATCAAAAGGGAAAAATATAACAAAATACACCACTTTTCTTCATCCAGAGACCAATTCTTGGGAGAAGAAATCAAGTTTCAAAGTACTGATTCTGCATTCATCAGCCAAAAATAAAAAACTACCAGAAAATTCAACCTCAGTTGTTTTCTGATAAAGTACTGATAACTGCATTTACATTATTTAAAGAATTACATCTTCTTGTTGTTGTTGTTGCATGTGAGCTTATTAGTATTTACTTTCTTAAGTTTCTGCCAGTAAAAAGGGCCCTGGGTTTGACAGAGCAAATTTTCTAGTATTTGGAAGCTTTTATCCCAATTTTAACACCTTACCTCTTTTTCTCTAGAGAATTAAATGATACTGCATTAAAAAAGAAAATGATATAGAATTTTAAACAGTCCGCACAAGTGGGGAACTGACAGGTCATTAAATAGCTTGACTGGAAAGAAACTTCCTCCTAAAAATTTAGGGGTTTACATATAATATAGGAGTATGCCCAAATTTACACATATACATGAGCATATATATGCAGCAATTTTACAACAGCTAAATAATTTGTCTAAAATTAATTTAAACAAAACCTACCTCTTAATATTAAGTACCTTATCAATAAAACACATTAAAGACAGAAATTTTCTTTTAACCTAATATTCAACAAAAAAAAAAAAAAAAAAACAACACAGCCAAAGAATATGTAAGTATAATCCAGATTATTCCGATCTGATTTGTAATTTCAGTTCAACGTTAAAAGCTTTTAACAAAAGAAACATCCTTTTTGGCATAATGCATTGTCTAAGCTGCAGAACATGCTCAGATTTCAAGATATATTTATAAAAAGCCATTGAAAAAGCCTCCAACAATTTTGTGACACGTTTCTGACTAACTCAGTTAACGTTGCGTTTGGATGAATCCAACAACAAGCGGGTTTTTTCCTACCCCCCAGGTAACATCTTTTGCTCAGTAAGTTGGAATTTTTTTTATATATTTATGTACCTATATATAGTTTATAATTTTTCATTGTTATTAAAATAATGCATAAAAATTAAGAAGAATGCCAACTTTTCTTTTTCCCTGTAGGACCTGTTACTTTAAAATACTACAAATAGTCCGGAATTCTCTGGGAGTGCATGCTCCTGGGGCACGAGGGCACGTGGGCTCTAGATAAGGAATAATTTAGTTCATCAGAAGGTGAAAAGAAAAAGCAGAGTAGGGGAAAAAAAAGTCCTATTTTTGCAGAAAGCCTTCTCCACCAATTAACTGAGAGGGCTCTTGTTTATTCCGGCTGGAGGGCCGCGGTTTTCCCTGGGCCTGCGGATGCAGATCCCAGTGTCAGAGGGGAGCCGGCACCGTTGCCCGGAGCTTCACCTACGGCTCCTCTTTGTGCTCCGCTTCCCTCACATCTTCCCTGCTGCATTTCCATTTCAAGCAGCTGCACAGGGATCGCTGCACGGATCAATGTCCACATCGAATATTTAGGAATACAACCAATGTATATTTTATATAAATATTTTCATTTAGTAGGAGCAGAACAGGCCTTTTGAAACGAGGGACACAGAAGCTCCTCACTGACTCTCCGGGCGCCTTCCCTTTTGGATCGCCAGAGGTTTTGTGGAACTTCCCGACTGCATCATTCCCACAGTTCACTGCCTTCTTCATGAAGTCTTTCTTGCCCTGGCAGTGACCTGTGGGCACCGAGAGGTGTCATGGTGCCCGAAAGGGTGGCTTTGTGGAAGGTGACACCTCAGACAGGGCCCTCTCCGTGCCCTGGCCCAATCCTGTGGATGCTGCCCCTGCACAGCCGACCCAGGGCACGGAGCACCTGGGCCGTGGAAAAAACAGCAGGAAAAGTCTGAACTCGGCACCCATTGCCAACCATGAATGTTACAATTTTGTGGAATTAGGAAAATGTCGGGGGCAGAACAGGGATTGTGGCGACACTGAGGCCTTTGGAAAAGCGAGTGGTGTTCCTGCTGCCCACCTGGCTCCGGAGCGGAGCCCGTTCCTGCTGTGCAGCGCAAACTGCAACATTTACACACTGCCAGAGCTCGGAGCCCACAGACACTGGCCAGGGAGGGTCTGGAACGCCAAAAGCCAGTGTTGTGTGTGCACAAACCCCTGCCCTGACGGGGCTCTCTCACACTGGCCACAAGGGGAGGAGCAGAAAACTCCAAACTTCACTAGACATAATGGAACTTTGACCCCCGAACCTACACAGGGTCAAACCCTGTGTACCTACACAATTACATTCCAACAATCATTGAGATCACCCTGTGACAGTCAGTTTATATTCTATAAAACAGCTGCAACATTGGGAAAAGATACTGTGAAAAAAGAAGGATTTAAAAAAAAATTTCCAACCACTTTATTTAGAAGGAGCACAAAGGAAAAATGGTTTTAAGTACATAATAAAACCCCAAAGGTTGCATCCACATGGCGTCAATTTTCATGTCCACCTGACTGTTAAGCCCTTCCCTGCACAGCACCACTCAGCCCTGTGAAACACTCTCCAGCCAGGTCTGCTCTGTGCGCCTGCCCCACACACGTTACCTGTGTGCTGCACCTGGTGTGAATCCCACCGGAGTTCTGTGGGAATCTCTACATGGTTCATGCTCCAAAGGGTTCTTTTTCCCCCTTTCCTGTCTTTTCATGTGGTGTCTAAAATCATATGTGACCACTCCATTGTTTTTAATTGCCAATTTCCTTAAACACCATAAACCTGCCTGTTCCTTTTCCATTCTGTATTTTGCAAATCATCTGTGTGTTCCTCTGTTCTCATTTTTGCCAGACACTTCCGTGCTAACCAGCAAGGTCACTGCAGAACCTATATTGATTTTCCTCCCAAATATCTAAGTGTACAAATACAGATTTTTACCAAGGGTTCAGAAGTCATCCCTGAGAGCCAATGTAAACACCACCCGATACAGTGCAGAAGCCTTCGGAACATGCAGTCAGAAATGGACCTGTGCAGGTTCCCTTGGAATAAAAAGGGCTGGTTGACCTTTTCTTGGGTGAGTGGGGACTGTGGCTGAGACCCGGCTCTGGCTTCTGCCACTGGGGCACAGACTGGGAGGGCAGCCCTGGCACCACCGTGTCATTTATCCCACAGGTGAGTTCAAATACAAAATATTTTGCTTGGTGGATTGATCGTAACATTCAAACACACCTTGCACTACTTCAGCCCAGAGAGATTCCCTGTCCTTACTTTGAAATATATCCAGTGTAAATTTTCCAAACTTACCAGCCCAAACTGGAATCTTTTCTCAACCACGATAAATATCTGCAATCTCCCTCCATTGCTGGGAGCCCATGCGGCTGAGCCTGGCCTGATCCTGCTTCTGCTCCCCACAGAGTTTAAACACCAAGCCTGGAGCTCACCAGAAAAATACCCAATTTAATATTGGTAATTTCTTTTATTTCTTCCTGAGAATGACTGAATCCTTTTTGGAGCCAAGTAAGGACCAGCTCTCCCCCTGAGACCACAAGCAACATAAATTCACAGGTAAAACCACATTTCCTTTTTTCTTAGCCTGGTCACTGCTAGGTACTGAAACATTCGAATCAGGATTACTAGGAAAAACCCAAACAACCAGCATGGATGGCAAGAAAAAGGGATCAATGTGGGACAGTGCCTCAGACACACATTTATAAGAAGCCAACTTTGCATTGTTGTACCAGATGCAGTCCCAGGGAAAAATGTATGCAGGCAACAGGGAGTTAAGTAAATAATTTTTTTCTTTTCTTTGTCGATGTGTTTAGTTCTCTTCCTGCCAAGACTCATTTCACTCTGCTATCTAGTGAGAGACACATATGGTGCAGTGAAATTGCCATCCAAGAAAGCATGTCCCAGCCTGTTGAGACATCATCAAATAAGATTAAAGCAAAGTAAAAATAAAAAGATAGAACGATTTTTTTTCTTTTTCTTGTACAGAGAACATCTGATGAAAGTCACTGAGGTACTTGAATGCTTCTAAAGGTTTTGCAACCATTTCTTTACTTTGCCTGGTTAAGAAAAAGGCAGAAATAACAAGCCAGTATCTCCTTTTTCTTCTTCAAGTTAGTGAAAAAATGTGTTTCATAATCAACCTGATGTATGTGAATAAAATACAATATTGCCTTCTCTGCTTCTGAGGAAAAAAGCACTTAAATGCACAGAAATACCTCAGACTTTCTGCATTGATGGCCTCTCCACCAGCATCTCTTGAGTTCTGTATGCAAGAATTGGGCCAGAACAAAATAATCGAGCTACTAATCTACCAGTGAGGAGTTGGACTGTGATGATCCTTGGGCATCCCCCTCCAACCCAGAATATTCTATATTCTGTGACTATAGTCCAGAGAAAGGTCCGAGTTACCTCCCAACCAGCATATTCAGGTGTCTCTGCCTAACAACTGCTACCTTACATTAAATTCATCCAGAAATCCAAGCGGCAGGACTTAAATATGTGTGAAACCACTGCCTGTTCTCCTTACACAGGGACACTGGATGGAGGTGACTTTACAGGTTCTTTTCCCTATAAGGTCCTTTCAGTTCCCACATTAAAAAAAAACAGAAGTGGGTACAGAAACCCCAGAAAAAACCACCACTTGCTCTTGCACATGGTACTTGAGGACAACCTGTAGGACCAGAGTGGAACTGTTGTAGCAACAAGAATCACCGAGAAGCAACTCAGCAGCTCCTCTTTACCACTTTGAAATCAGGCTCTAGAAATATTCCACTTCCCACCAGGAAAGCATCAGCAAACACAACACATACAGTATGTTCTGTACTCTGAGTAAATAAACAGGAGTCTGCTCAAAGCCAAAAAAAAAAAAAAAACAACCCAGGGGAGAGGAGGAAGCCCAGATCAAATTTCCATTGTTGATCATGAGAGAAGTTCAAGGGAGCTTCTTACCCACACGGAATAATCTGCAAAATGGGTCCAGCTTCAGAAACAAGACATATTTTGGGTATTTCTCTGCCAATGTCCCCAGTTAGAACTGCATTTCCAGTCTTATTTCCAAGCCGTCGCTGGACTGCAGGAAAGCAACAATGCATCAGTAGCAGAGATTATCCCTGGCCTTAATAAGCTGTTGTTGGCTTTCGTAACAACTGCAGCCTAGGCCGAGTCACACCGAGCTCAAAGACAATCTTACCAATAGCCTGGAGCAAGGATTATAGAAACAAGAATCCAAGGGGGGGTGGGAGGGAGCAAAAATCCCAAGAAACAGGGGCTAATGTAAAATCGTTTACATATTAACCTTCTTCCCTTCTGACAGTGGTCAAGTTCTGATTCAAAATACAAATTATCTCCAATTACTTCAAAAGAGGCAGTCACAGAGCTGTCACTTAACCTTCACCATCTGTTTGGCTCAAAAGCAAGCTGTACAGCCTGCCACTTTGACCTCATCTTTCTCTTTCCACACTGGACAGGCACCAAAAGAAGAGAAGATGGTTTATTGTTCTCCCGAGAAAACCCGGGGGCTCAGGGTGCCGGAGGGAAGGGCAGCACTCGGGAGGTGACTTAATTTAACTCTTCGGGGGGATTTGTGTGGGGAGGATGAGTTTGCAAACCTTCCTCACTCCTCCTGCCAGCTCTCTCCAGAGATGGGGTTTGTTTAAGAGTGGAGCCTCTCTGTGAAGAGCAGCGGCTGTGAAATAACCAAGCGGGGGAAAGGCACGCGCTGATTCACGATGGGTTCTGGCTTAGGGACTTCTCTGAATCCAGTAGCCAGATGTACACAGAAAAATAACAGCTATTTAAGATGTCAAAGGGGAAATAAATCCTGGAAATGAAACAGCTTTCTAAGAAAGATAGTAGCACAAAGTGTTGGGGGAGGAAAAACCCAAAAACCCTGAACAAACCAACAGAACCCCAAAGAGCAGAACACGAGATGGTGCATGGTCTGGGAAAGCACAGCTTAAAAGTCCTAAATATGACCTCACTGTAAGATAAATCAGATACCACTACTTTCAGCTGCACACATCCAACCAAGGGTTCTCCCAAGCTGCTCATTAACTGTTGCATATTCCAGCCCCTCTCCTGGCTCCACGGGAAGGCAGGAGCTGACGCTCAAACTCACCCTGGAGCAGTGGCAGTGTGAAGGACCCAGGACAAACCTCCCCTGCGGGGTGTCAGGAGCTCGGGGCGCAGAAGCACAACCTATAGAGCAGAGGTGTTGGGAATACGACAAATCTGTTGGAGAAAAGAGATTCCAGAGGGGCTGGAGGGCACAATAATAGGGTGCAAATTTCTGAATGCCTCATGGTTTATGGGCAGCTTCTAATGCTTCTGCCGAGAAACATTACAGCATTTCCATTGGCTCTGATCTTTATTTTTAGTTTTATTACCCACTGCATAACAGGTTTCTTCTAGAGAGAAAGAAAGAAAGCAGATCCCCCTGTAAATAGGAGCAAGTCCTGAACGTTTCACATCGCAGTGGTTTAGCACGAGGATAATTCCACACGCGAAAGCAGCTCTGAGAACAAACATCTCTGTCACTGTGCAGTGCCTGACACTCCTGGCATCATTCGGTGTGGGGAGGGAAGCTCCTTTTCTTGTCACACAGTATTTAACCCAAGAAACACTCACCACAATGCACATGAGCTGCAAAGTTCCCGTTTCCAGAGCAGATGGTAACAAGTCAATTAAACCCGCAGCGCTCAGGCACCGCTGATAGCGGCGTGAAGCACTGAGCTTTCCGGTCGGTGGGAGAAAGAAAAGGGCTGCAAAAGGTGCTGAACCAAATAATGATCTCAGACAAACAGCCCTGGCTTCCTAGAATCCAAATTCCTTTGCTACCTTTTTAAGAAGGCAGACAGAATATTGAACTTGATTTGCAGTTCAGAGGGGGCAGGAACCTCCCCGTGCCCCCCTGCTGGAACTGCCTGACACCCGCCACAGCCACACTGAAATGTTTAATTTTACTTAAAGCATTCTCTCCGGCCTATGTATTATTTGAAGTATAACGTACAGAATTATCTAATGAATTCTCAAATCAAATACTCTCATTTTGCTGCAGGCCATTTCCCAACAACAAACTAAAGGCACAGAGGCTGCTCTGTGTGCCTGACTGCTGAATTTAAACAGATGTCCAGTGGACATCAGCCTCGCTTGCATTACCTCTCCCATTCACTCGCTTCTATCTGGGCCAGTACAAACCCCCTTAAATTAAAAACAAACAGAGACTCAAGATAACAAAAAATACAGCAAGACTTCCAGGCACAGAAAGGCCCGTGGTGAATCATGCCCATCCCCTCGCTGCGGTGAGGGCCTGGTGACAGTGAGAAAGTCGCAGGGGAACAGCATCTGGCTCTGATTAGGTAACAAGCTGTAGCATCTGCAAACTTGTCAGTCCCCGGCCCACAACAAAGCCCAGCCAGCAGATCTGTGTTTAAAAAGGGAACTGGCTGTTGGGTTTTATAAGACAAACATTATCTGTTCCCATTGCAGGGTGCCGTTTTATTAAACACCGCCTAGAAGGGGAGAAATTAAATGTGCTTGTTACATTTTACTTTTCATCTCAAGGAAAAAACCCATTTGGTTTTGCCTGTCAGAAACCTTTTTCCTTGCCTTTCCTCTGGGAAGGGCGGTGAGATACCAGCAGAGCTTTCACAGCCCACAGTAAGCAGCCACTGTGACCCTGGGGTGCTCCTACAGCATTTCTGTTTTCTCTAAACAAGAAAGATAAAATAAAAACAAAATAAAACTTCCATGCAGTGAACCCAGGAGCGATGAGGATCGAACCCACCACAGCTAAATTAAAATTTACTCATCTCCATGTTTTTACTTAGACACTTCAGTGTGTATTTGACTATGAAAGCTTCTACATTTCAACATTTTTTCTTCCACTTTTTTCTGGTTATGTTGGAGTTGGCCTTTTTCTCTGCTCTGCCTTACTGAATGACAGCTACAGTTCTCAGTGCCTCTTCTGTACCCTGAAATGTATTTATACCTCTCTTTTGAAAAATGAGAAGAGAATACTCTGTGCCCCACATAAGACTGAAGTTCAACATAACTGAGGAAGAACTGAAGAATATTAAACCTGAAAAGTCAAATTTCTGTCCAACCTTACAGCTATTTTTGAACATCTAAGGGAAACCACCTATGAGCACCTCCACAAAGCAGGGACCTGCAAAACTAAGCATTAGTCAAATCAGTAGTAGAGACTTAGTGCAGATCCTTCTGCGTGGTTCTGGGAATCAGTCAGAAATTAACGGAATTCAAGCATTCCTCAGTCTGAGGAATTTGTTTGCTTCTGAAACACTTCCCGTCGTGCCCCAGTCCCTTCTGGGCCCAGCCTACCTGGGCTTCAAACCTGGCTTCTGTCTGCTGGTGCCTCGCACAGCACGCACAGAAAAACCCGGATGGGCAGGAATTACAACGGTCAGGCACAGACTCACCACAGAATCCCAGCAGAATGAGAAAACACTCTTCTGCCCATACCCAAGATACCGCAGAACTCCAGAATCAGGACTCTGAGGGAAAAATGCAGGTGTAACAAGAACTTGGGTGCAGAACCCTTGGTTGGCTTTTTTCAAAACCTTGCTAAGAGATGTGGCCTATTTATTAGTTGTGAAATACAAACCACGTTATCAACCATCTTAAGGAAATGGATTGATGTTAAGTGATACTTGAGAATCCGCCCCGTAGCAAAGCTCCCACACCAGCACAGACAGATAAGCAGAAAATCCTTCCTGCAAACACCGTGGCTGTCCTGATACAACATAAACCTGGAGGTCTGAAACCACTGACGTGACTTATGGGCCTGGAACACTTTGCTACACGTGGAACTGATGAGAAAAGAACAATTCCTAATTCAGGTAATTACCCCAAACGCCGTTACATAAGCTGCAGCTCCCAACTCTTTATGCTAATAACCCAAATGAACCTCCAGGTTGCCTGAGCCAGAGGATAAATAAAATAAAACCCCCTACTTGCAAAATTAGGAATTTGCTGCTTCTGAAAAATGGCAGGTGATATAAAAAGTAACAGATATGTTTGGTGTTTTAGCAATCCTTGCTGCTGTGGGATCACTGAAGTGGCACAGTGAGAACTGGGATGTGCTGGAGAAACCCCTGGGAATGGGTCTGGTGGGAGCCAAGGCCCAGACACAGCCTCCCGTCCCCACTGCCCACAGTGGACACTGCCTGCCATGGAGAGCTCTCCTCTCTCTGCAGAAGGAACCTCAGCTCTGCATTTGCTCTTTTTGTTCTGATTTCAGAGCTTTCAGGATGCTGACAATCCTCGGGTCAGCCAGCCCTGTGTGCCACGGAGCCAGTCCTCCTGCACATCTCTCCTGGTGCCTCCTGCAGTTCCACAGGGACCTGGGGGTACAGCTCAGGTAATTTCCTTTCCCTCCTGCTTCTCTATTCAAAACAAAACAGGGGCTCTCGAATGCTTCAGTTCTCTCAGCGTTACAGCTCTTTTTCCCCAACTGCTGTGATTGCCATTACGGACGGAGCTGGCGTTCCCCGACAACCATTTAAAGTGCTCAGCAGAAGGCCGTGCATTCCAACAGCAACATGGTTTGTCCATTATTATGATTTATTATATTTTGCATTACAGTGGTACCCGAGGCCCCTGCCAGGGTTCCTGTGCTGGGCACATACAGAACATACAACACGCTGATCAGAAAAATTCAGCCTAAAGGGTCCCAGACACATCTCTCTAGGCACTGCCTTGCTCAATGCATTCATCATTTTTATCATCCTAATAATAATTAGAATTTTTTTTCACAGAACTAAAGATTTAGAAGTTTCTCAGCACCTCTACTTCCACTTCCAGATAAATCCTATAATTAACACAGCAACAGGCTCCAAGATCACCTGTGAAATCTTAACAGCCAGGATTCAAAAAGTCCTTTGGATCCATGGACATGCAAGGTACTTGTAAGCATCAAAACGATGTTAACCAGCCTGCACTGAAGAAATAATCAAGCAAAAATAACATGATTTGATGTGATTCTCTTTCCTTTAGCTGAAAAAGAAAGCCCAAAGCAGCTCCTCTGCATGAAAAAAAATATTCAGAGACACAGTAAACAAAAAGAGCAGTATGGCCATGGATGCACAATGATGCATGGAAACAAAGGAAAGGTGAGGAGACGGCAAGCATCACCCTGGAAAGCAGGAGTGGAAAAGTCTCTCCTATCTCTACAAGCAGCTGGGGATGATTCGCAGTAGATTTTTCTGTAATAAAATTCCCTCACGTTTCCTTACTTGGAAAACTCAGTTTATAGGTCAGTTAACAAGTATTAAAACCACAAGAGAACATGAAACGCACCACCTTTTCCTTTTGATCCTTTTCCCTTTTGGATGGAAGTTTTGAAGTTGGGAATATAAAATCCCTGAATTTTTGTTATGTTTTATGCCTCCACGAAGGCATTAAAACGGCAGTTTGTGGGCTGAAGAAATATCCCCTAAGTGGCAGGGAATTAAAGCAAGCTGTCCCGAGCACAGCCCTGCTCGCCAGGTGTGCTGCTGCCCAAATGGAACACCTCATTTACAAAACAAATCTGCCGCCAAAATTACCTGCCCCTCTTGATTGCTGCAAATGGTTTTCATCTAGCTGCACTGCTCTCCCCGGATTTACAGCCCCGGCTCCGGGAGCCGTGACAGGCGAAGAGGAGCAGCAGCGTCGTTTCCCAGCCCTCGCAACGCCCGGGCTCCGGCCCTGGGTGTCCCCGCGTTAGGGCCGCGTCCCGCTGGGCACGGACAGAACCCACCCCCGGCACGGATCTGCCTTGCCTTAAAGGTTCTAAAGGCCCCGTGCTCTCGCAGGATGCTTCAGTTTTGAAATCTATCAAAGGAATCTCAAAACAAATTACATGGTAAATTATTATCTGTGTTCTGGCCTCCTCTCTACACCCCACTGTTCGGCATGAATGGCGATGGGAGAGCCCTTGTGAAAGGCAGCCAGATAAGCAGATTACAGGATGTCAGGTGCCTCGGGCTGCTCGGGCTTTCACAGCCCAACTTCGCGGCACGGTCCGTTCATCTCCCCAACGTGGGTCACAGGCTATTTCAATTAATGCACCTCTAATGACCAACATTTGTTCCTTAATGGGAAAGGAATAAATGTGGAATACACAAAACAGCCACAGAGAGCAAAACATTCTCCGCTCGCTCTCCCCAGCCTCGCCGTGTTTGGCTTCTCCAACCAACTCGCAGAGAGGGGAAACGGGCTTGTGAGGAATAGAGAATTTCTATCAGAAAGAAACCTTTTATGTAGCTTTCCTATCATTACCCACGCATTTCTGGCAGCTCTCAGTGTCCTCTAGATCCCAGCGCGCTGCCTAACAAGACCTGCTATGAAAACAGAATGCAGAAAACAAATTAGCATTTTGGAAATAAAAAGCCTGGCTTTTAATCCTATTAAGATCGTGCCTTTTTTTTTTTTTTTAAGTTCTCTGAAAGATATACTGATGTACCATTACCATAACTGCTGAAATCAGCATTTCCTTTGAAAGAAGTTGTTAATATTTGGAAATGGTCGGATTTCCGATCCTGGATTCGATTGTTATTCTGTGCTACCCCACGAGTGCCAAGGTCACGGGGAGATTCACCTGCACACCAAGCGAAATGAATGCGCTCGGCCACAATACATGTATAATTTAACATTCTCCTCTCCAGTACCACCATGCATTCCGAAAAATATTTTATTACAATAACAAATTGGTTTCAAAATCATGCATTATGTATCCTGAAATTAGGTCTGCCAATGAAACCTGGATGTACAAACACAGCAGCAGCCATGCAGGGCAGCATGAACACAGGAATTATGGGTTCTAGAGGGGCTGAAAGGAACAATTAATTCTTCCCCTAGCTCCAAAAAGTCCTTTTCTATTACTTTAATCTGCATAGTTAAAAAGAACAAAACAATCAATTGCTGCAAAATGCATTTAGCAATCCAATGGCATGTCTTTTTCTAGATGTCTTTATAGAAAGGAAATGTTTAAGTGCAAAGTGCCCAGTATATCAAAACATCCATTGGGGACTTCAGTTCTCAAGGGCAGGGCAGGGGAAAATAATACAGAGCTGCTCAAATATTTAAAAGTGTTAGTTATATTTCAAAACTTTACCATTTTAACGTTTTAAATGTTTTTTTCTTTCCTTCAGAGGAAGCTCCTCCAAATATTTCAGATCAATTTATCAAAAAATTCCTGCTAAATTCTTGATAAATAAAAGAAGTCCTTTGCCATTTCCTTTTTAGTTAGAGTTAAAAATTTCATAATATTGCTGAATTTTCAGTAGCAAATGCTGTAAGGTTAATGCACTTTCATGATAGATGGTTGGTTCTGATTTGCAGGTTTCATTTTAAGTTAAATCTACATTGATAAATCCTCCTCTTACAGCCCAAATACCCTTTTTTCTCATGCAAAATAAGCATGTTTCTTGGTCAACTGACATTTTGTTCAAATGGACTTGAGGTAGCTATTTATGAATAATTAAGATTAAAATGTTTCTGTGATTCCCTCAATGCTTTTTTATTTTAAAACATTTATATCATGTCAAAATGGACTTATTCTTCCAAAGGTAACTTTCCATTAAAATAATGGAGAAAATGACATTTCTAATTTTGATAATAGCCCTGAGTTCGGAACAAAAGTCAGAGCCTCCTGCTGCAGAGCATGAGGGGTTTCAGGATTGAAACCATGATGTGAATTCTCTGTAATGGTGTTAAAATCCTGGATTTGAACTATTTACAAGAGGACAAATAAAATCAACTACACTTCCATTTTAAAACAGCAGCCCTGACTAAACCTTTATTCTGGACTCTGTTTCACTTGGTTAAAATGATTTGCTTTTCTGTTCTTTATGGTAAAAGGGTCTGACAGATATTGCTATTAATTAGACTTCGTTCAATTTTTAACTTTAGGAACTATTTTTCATGAATAGCTTACAAGCAGATATTCAACCTGGACATTTGTTATTTTATTTTTATTCCAAGTAGCAAAAATGAAGAATACTCTAAACACAGTGGTTTGCCACAGGAAAGGCAGAAAATATTGAAGCCTTTACATTTCTAGGATATTTTAATTCAGTAAATATTGCATAAAACAAGAACCTTGACACTTCCCTGTTTGAATCCAAGTGCAACCGTTGCCCTCAGCCGCTGTTTGTCTGTAATTTCGTTGAGCTGCTCTGATCTGACCAGACACAGCTCGCTCAGGAGCAAAATCAGGAGAAATAATTTAATCTAATCAAGATATCTGAGAATGGGAAATGTTAGCAGCTTAATTTGGGATCTCTTAAAAAGCCTTTTGTAGTGCTATTTACTGACACACTGAAGCTTCTCTTTTAAAGCAATAATTAACAAATTGTTGACAGAAATTAAATGTCCCTATTTTAAACAATTTCACTGTTCTTCTCCCTTTCTTTCCCGAGGGTGAGCCTGACAAACAGGGAAATCGACCCCACCATTAGCAGGGGAACGCCACTTTCCGGGGTGGTTTTTGCAGTAAAGAGACGTGATTCATATAAGTAATAAGCAAAGCCCACGCTCTGGATTTTCAAACGTCCTGGCTCGTAATGCCGAGGTTAAATGATTAAACCCATCCCTGCCTGCTCGCTCCGGCTGCAGATACGTTCCCTTGAATTTAGCTGTGGGCAATTCAAAGCTGAATGGGAAGTGCTCTTTTATTTGTTATTAAAGTCCCTTGCTATCTTTCAGAACTGTTTGTTACACAGATCTGAGCACATACATGTATTAGGAAAATACACTGAATAAAGACAAGGTTATAAAAACTGGATGAAAATCACTCAGTGTTCATTTTTCATGGCAATTTACTTAATGAAAATGATCAATGGCAATACCTTAAATCAGTAAATACCACCAGTATCTGTCTTGTACAAATATAAGTACAAAACAAAACTATTTCCCAAAGCCTGCATGTAATCCTGAGGGGAAAGGACATTGCAAGGCAGTGGCTGGGGGGGGTCTGGGCTCTGGGCAGGGATAGTGGCACTGGCACTGCTGGCACGGAGGGGGTTCTGCGAATCCACCATGTAGGTTAAAGGCAGAGCACTGCAGCCACCTGCAGAGTCTCTGCACAGCTCTACCTGGCAAGAAACACATCTGAAAGCTAAAATGGAAGCAGATTTCTACATACTTTTCCCACTCAGGATGTTGTGACTGGCTGGCGAGTGGGATGACACCGGAGAAATACACAGGGCTTCAGACAGGATTAAAGGCAGAGGGAGAAAACCCAACCCAAAGCACACTGGTGCTGCTTTCCAGAGCAGTTTTGGTTGGTTCACAAAATAATCCTCAATATGATTTAGTGCTCTGAGCACAAAGAGCCTGAGTGGAGCTGCCTGGGGCTCGGGCTCCTGGGCAGGAGCAGCCCCTGCTCCGTGTCCTGGTGTGACACCACCCTGCTGGTCCCACTCTGATGTGTGAACATTATCTCGGGGCTGGATCCATTCCTCAGTTTCTCCTTTAAAATAGCTTTCTGTTAAATGCAGCTATATTAATTAATGGTTCCTTTGGGGTGTTGGAAGCCAACTGACGAGTATTTGTGAATTTAATGGAAAAGTTACAAACCCTGAGAACTCTATTTTACCATCATTATCAGAAATTTAGTCCCACAGAAGTTTCCACTGGGAAGATGCTCCCCAGGTTGTTTTATTTCACATCACTCAAGTGTTTCCTTAAGCAATCCTAAAATCCAGACTGGCATTTATCTGCTACAGACACCATGGACAGAGAAGGAAACCTGTCCTTCCTGCACTTGGGAACCCAAATCCACTGCCCCAAAGCCACCCCACAGTAATGCCTGTGGAGGAGCTGCCAGGTCATTTCCAGGATGATGTTCACAAAACACTGGCGTCAGAGGCTCCTGCACACATGCACACTTCTCCAGGGAAACACCCAAATTTGACCCAAAGGCAATCAGATGAAGATCCCCAGCAAGGAAGAATGCCCAGTATATAACCAGACCAAGCGTAGTTTATGGGTTTGGATTTTACAAGTAGCAGGAAGGTACAGTTCTATCCATAAGGCTCACTACTCCTCAGACATCACCAGAAATTATATTAAGTGGCACTTTTGTAGGCAGAGCTCTAAAATAAACTGAAAAAACCCAAATCTGTTCACGTGATATCCATCTATATTTTGCAGCAGCATGTGAAAATAAATTAAAAAGGATTTAAAGCATATTCTCAAGAAATAAGACACACTAAGGAACAGTGGGACAATGTGCTGCCCAGAGAACTTCTAGGAAGATGGTGGCCACAAAAAGAATGCTTGACCCCACATTCAAAACAGAGCTTTTAATTTCCTTGAAAAGTAAATAAAAATTTTTCCTTCTCTCTCTCATTCCTGCTTTACCTTTCCCCTCCTCTACTACTAGAAAACAACCTCTTGTTTGACTTCACTGTATCAATCCTCACTTCATCTAGACTTTAATTTTTACTCACAGCTTCCATGATTTTTGTAAGAGTTTTTGTTCCACAAATGTTGTTCTTCCAGCAAGCAGAACCAGAGTGAGATTTATTGTTTGTTTACGAAGTCATGGGCACGCAGGAAGATTTCCTGCCATTTTTACACGGAGGTTACACAGTGACATTTAGGCAGAACTGACTGTCAGGTCTGTGTGCCCCCTGTCCCTGTGGTGCCGTGGGCAGGGGGCAGGAGCCCCGCTCCCCTCTGCTCCCACAGCCTCCCTGGCAGCAGCAAATCCAAAGCGCAGGAATTCAGGAAATGATCACCTGCATTTTAAGCAGCAATTCCAAGCAGGGCCCGCATCAAATCACTTTGGTTTTCCTGGTTCTGTGTTTATTGGGGCTGATCCATCACATCGCAGAGTCTCTAGGAACAAGCCATTTTTCAGCATAATAGGTTTACAGTAAAATGAGATTATGGCTTTCTAAAGCCCTCAGACAAACCCCCATAGATCCCCTATGTGCAGAAAGGGACATATTGCCCACAGAGTCCTTTAAGGAATAGCTACTCTGCATCTCCCCCTTCTCAAACAGTTGAAGGGTTTTACTCTGCCAACTATTGGTATGTGATTGTCACTCCATCTCTCTGTATTCTCCTCAGCACATTTATTGGGTCCCCTGAGGTCCCTTCCTCGTCTAAAAAAGAAGGCCTAAGAGACTAGATGGATGTTCCTGCTATTTTCCAGGAGAATCCAGGGGCCAGCAGCAGATGCTCCTGCAAATTGTGATCTGGGTCACCTCTGAGCCTAGCACCCACATATCCCCTTTCCTACGACCAGGGTGCAGGACAGCAGAGCTGGAGGAGAAGGGAAGCGCAGATCAAGCCTGAAAAGATTATTTTTAGACTGACTGAAATACACCGCCTACAAGGACTGGGAGAGCAAGACCTTGGGAAACCATGGGACTTCTTTCTTTCTCTGATTTAAAGGAAAACACTGTTTCCTCTTGGCGTTGTTAAAAAACAATTCCCATTTAAGCAGTGAGAGGCAGGACTCTGTAATCTGTACATACAATTTAATCCTTTCAAGAATCAGCAGAACCCACATCAATCAAGCCTTCATCAACTTGTAAAAACAATATTTTGATTCAATCAGATTCAAAGCCCTGAAATTCCCAACTAATTAATGCAGGGTCACTTGGAGCCGCTGAGGCAATGGTGAGCAGAGTGGTCAAATATTTACCCCTCACCACAGTAGACATTAGGACAACCAAAGGACCTGGAGAGTGGGCAAGAATAGATAATGTGACTGTCGCTGCAGCAGGTTTCATTCACTGTGAGTATTTGGATAAAGAATTACAAAGGAGAGGGGAAAAAAGCAAGTGGAGCCTCTGCCGTAAGCAGCATTCTCACATCCTGCTCAGGGGCTGTGAAATGGGCAGTGACCCAGGCAACATCCTTCCCATTTTGGGATTTTTAACATGCATGTCTCCAGACAGTTGAGTTGCTTTGATTCTAGTCCTCCCTTATAACATTCACAATAAATTACATTATAAGAACATAGGCAGCAAAAAATTACTGAACAGTCCAAAGCACTGAGACCTTCTGCCCTGCCTGTATTCCTAGAAATGAGACAGGAATTCAGCTTTTTCCTTTAAATATCCTTAAAATGTATGCCCAGCATGCAGGATATTCTCTGCAGAGAGGGTATTTTTCCCAGCATAGAGGGTGCCTGTGTGTGCTGCAGACACGGCTGCCTCACGTCTCCACGTGATTCTGTGTTCATTTACACAGCTTTAAACTTTGCCTTGGAAGGACGCATTTTGTGTATGTTCTCCTCCAATACTAAAACCCCACTGACTCTTTTAAAATGCAGTCAGTAAAGCAGTCAGAGCTGGTTAGTGCAGGATCTGGAATCCCACACACGTGTCCTCTCTGTCCACGGGGTCTGTGTGCAGCTGAGGGCGTTCTTTGACCTCCTGTACATGGCACATGTCCAGAGGAGCTGTGGCTGCCCCATCCCTGGAACTGTCCAAAGCCAGTTGGGATTGGACTTGGAGCAACCTGGGACAGTGGAAGTGATGAACTCTAAGGTCCCTTCCAACCCAACCCAGTCTGTGATTCCGTGGTGCTCTGGATAGACTTTAGATTAACAATGATGCAACTAATACATTCTCTTCTTTCTGCAACAAAGTTTTCAAAAAGTTTAAGAGCAACCATTTAAGTATTCCCAATTTTTACGTTGCATGTACTCTAAGAAAACTTGAAAACTAATTATGTACCCATAGGAATTTTTAAAAAGCCATTTTGTAGAGCCTGTGCTGATATTTCAGTGCAACAACAGTCAGAGCGTGGTTACACCAGAGCGGGTTTTAGGAGGATGCCTTGGCCCAGGCTGCTGCCAGGCTGTAAGGCAGCAGCAGCAATAACAGTGATAGTGAAGAAAGAGTCCAGATAATGGCACCTGAAAAAAACACATTTCAAGGAATCATCACAAGTCTTTTCCCAATCTTACCACCATGTACATGGGACAGCCCCAACAACAAGCTGGGGCTGCAGGAGCAGGTCACTATTTCCAGAGGAATGTCTCACCCACGAAATGGCAGGAGTAAAAACCTGGATTGAAGTATCTCCTCTTTAACCTACATTGCTACCACTACTCAGCATCACAAACCAATACATGGAATCCTATTTAATTTCCCAGGCCCCTGGGATTTCCTTCTGTTTTGCACTTCACAACCCTCCAGCAAAGAAGCTGCCTTGGCCAATATTGGGACAGTTTCCCATTCTGACTCCAAGTGATGGTACAGTCCTGAAGTTTGGGGGATCCTAAAATAATTCCAGCTTTAAAATCACAACCACAAATGTAATTTTGGCACTGGAGGAGCTTTTCAGCAGATGAGTAATTCTGGCACACAAAAGGGAAAAGCAGCAGAGGCACCTGCTCCAGACGAGGCACTGGGGCCGCACGGGCACTGCTGGAGTTGCTGAAATTCTGTGTAAGGGAACTCCTCCTACGAAACTGCTCTGCCCAGCTTCCTTCTACACTCCACTTACTACAGATGGGGAAATTCTGGGATGGGAACAGTATCCCTTCTGTTCTTTAAGAAAGAACAATTGCCCTGTGGAATGCCTCCAGGTCCCAGCCATTGCTCTGATGGGTTCCCCAGGCTGGGGGGTCCCTCAGCAGCCCCCATGCAGGGCAGTGCTTTTACTCCTGTCCCTGGCTGTCCCTGAGGAGATGCCACAACTCCAAACTCAGGGGCTGGTAGGTAAGTATGGGATGAACGTTCTTTCCAGACATTCATCTTTCTAATTTACATCCTACAGGTTTCCATTCAGCCAGGCACCCAACACTCAGTCATAGTAGCAAATTTTCATGTTGAAATTACAGCTCTTTTTGAAAGTGTCACTGTTTCAGTTTCACCTTGGATATTAATTCAGCATCTAATCCATAACTGTTTGTAAATATGCACATTTGGGATTTATTCTAAGACACATCCAAAGTTCTTTCATCCCCTTGGTGTCATTCCTTCAGTGATTCTGCAAACCAGCCTGAATACGCCCTAAGGAAGTGCAATGGGATGAGTCTGTTTTTAAAATGTAACAGACAAATTTTAACAATAAATCACAGATCAATGTACTAAGTGCCCTGGTTATTAATAGAAATATCACCTCTCACACAGAAGTCTAACACTTTTGCTACTGATATTTCAACATAGTAAGGAACAGAAATTAAGGAAGTCTGAAGCCTCGACTTGTAATGGATATTCCCAGGAGGAAAGGCTTTTTACATCATGCTTCAATGCAAAGTGTGCTCCTACTATGAAACCCTCCCCATTTTGCCTTTCCCAGAGCTTCTCCCAAGGAACAGGATGACTGATACGGCATCAGAACAATCTCTCATCATGATGCCTCTTGTTGGCTCCTGATCCTCCCGTGCCCGTGTCCCACCTCAGCCACAGAACAGTCCCCTGGCCTTGGGGCTCTCCAGTTACTCCATTTTCTGCCATGAATCTTGCAAGCTCCCAAATCCATCCCCCCCAACTTGCATTTGGCCGTGAAGGCATTACCCTGGCAGTGCCCTGCTTCCCCAAGTCAGGAGCTGTGTCACCTGGCACTGTTACCCTTCAGTCACCTCATGCCAGTGCTGCAACAGGCATCATCCTGCCCTCTGAGCCTGCCCTCGGGCACCTCCACACAGCGGCTCTCACTTCACCCAGCCTCCCTTCATCTTTACTCCACTGACATTCATCGTGGGGTTAGGATCAGAAATTCCTCTGGAAATTAGTTTTTGTCTCACTGTCTAAAAGAATTGATTTATTAAATTTTTTTTCCCCACCAGAATTAAGGAGCTTAAATAGCAGCAAGATGGGCACATGCCAAGAGCAGGCAACAGTCACTGCTCCATGGGCTGCCTCATTTTTCTCTCCATGATTTTCAATATGTATCTCAAACCAGTGCATAAGCTCTCGGAAGTAGGGCTTGGCTTTTCTATATGCTCCGTTAAAACAAACTATGTAATAAAAATAACTGATGTTTGAAATGTAATTGGTCACTAGAATTTGCAAATCAGTAAGATAAAAGTAGAACAGCTCTGTAAATCAAGGGGTGATGAATTGACCCGGAGTGGAATAAGCTGAACAGCCCCTGTCAGTGTGTCACCCTACGTGTATTTACAGTCAGGAGGCACTTGCCTTCACAGGAGAATTTGCAATTCCTGATTCTAATCTCCAAAAGCAACAGACTCCACATGGAACAACAGATGGATCATCAGCACAGGGTGTGTAGGCAGCGCCCACACCCTGCTTGGAGGTCAGCATTTGATTTCACAGAGGAATAGAATCCCAAAATGGTTTGGGTTGGAAGGGACCTTAAAACAACCTGGTCTAAAGGAAGATGTCTCCTGCCCACGGCATGGGGTGGGACTGGATGGGCTTTAAAGTCCGTTCCCACCCAAACCATCCTGGAATTTTATGATTGTGTGATCACTACCACCAACCTCTGTCCAACTCAAGGCCACCAGAACCCTATCAGCAGTGTGCAGATGAGCCTGGCACTGCTCCAGCCTGAAGAATGGGGCAGCCACAGGGCATGGTCCAGCTCCAGGTTTTCCAGAACCTTCAGCCATGTGGGTTCCTGTGTGCTGGGACTGTGCTCCAACAACACAGACAGAAAGGCAGCTGCACTGGAGCAATGCTCTGGCACTGCTGGTACCATGCAGCCCAAAGAGCTAAACAGAAACTGTTTTCTCTCTTTGCATCTCATCTGTTCATACTAAGTGAGAAATCTATAAAGGATTAATTAAGACAAAATGTGTTAAATAAAACATGTTCTTCCACAGTCGAGGATTATATCCCAGCATTTTGTCAGTCTGAGGAAGTGCAGATTTATAGTGGGGAGGGGCTGAAGGGAGGGCAGAGGCAGCGTTGAGGTGGCTTTGGCCACCCAGCTCTGAGAGGCATCGCGTGGCTGTCACCACCAGCAGTGCTGCCTCCCTCACCTCCCACAGCTCTGCTGCCAGCCAGGCTCTGGAATGGAGAAAAAGCAGGATTTTCCCCAGGAAGCTGCCAGCCCCCACCCCTGATCCCAGCTGCATCCCTGCCTGCTGTGCCAGGAGCAGCCGCTTATTTACCTAATAGACTCTAAAAGGTATCAAGGGAGTCATTCCCTTCAATTGGGTCATTCTGACATATGTAAATATGTATTTAAATTTGGTAAATATGTACAGTATTTAGAGTATGTGGAGAATGACACTTCTGTGGAATGGGGCACCTCTTTCCAAAGGGCTTATGCTACTCCAGGTAAATTAAGCTCCTTTCCACACCAATCATGAGAGCTGGAATCTGCTGGAGAAGAGAGCTCTCCTTTGTGAGCTGGTGTGAGCAAACCCTGCAGAGCTTGGCAGCATTCTGATTGCAGTTAGTAATTAAATGTACTGCAATAACCTAGTGGGTTTAATATAATATCTGATTTTAAGGGTAGAAATAAACATTCAGTTTCATGTGGGAAATCATTCATTCATCAAAACCATTCCATTATTTAAGGACTATATATATATATGTATATATGTGTGTCTATGTGTATATATCTATATGACACCAGGGGATATGGTTTGGGGTGATTATGGTGGCCCTGTATTGACAGTTGGTCTCGATGATCTCAAAGGTCTTTTCCAACCTCAAGGATTCTGTGCGTTTGCCTACGTGCATGAACCCCAGCTATTGAAAAAGCCTTACATACACATGTATGTACTTCCCTCCTCTGCACTTAACATGCAAACATTTCCCCAAAATAAAATTCCTCTCTTCATCCGTTACAAAAAACCCAACAAACCCTCAGTCTCTTCAGCTTCTTGCCAAAATCCCTCATAAAAGAATAAATCTGTGGATACTACATCATTATTCCCACAGGTCTGCAGCCCTGAATTTCTTGGGCCACTGATCTAAGCAGCGCTGTGTTACAGAAATAGTTTATTAAAAGAGTTCTCCAAATAAAACCACAGCCTGCTTGATGCACCTGGGTTAGAACTCTTAACAGTCCTGAAATAACTCTATTTTTGAGGTACTTATGTCAGGACTCATTTTTGTAGGAGAGGCTTGTCCACCATCCAGTGGCTTATTAAGGAATACTGGTGGGTGGGAGAGGGACATAGGAAATCAGAGTGTTTCAATGCTTAGAATGAAGAGGTTTTGAGCTCTGGCAAAAGCTCTTGAGGTTTCATTTCCCAGAAAATTCCTCCCTAGTCCAAGCTTGCCCCTCCACAGTCGGTATCGAAGGAGAAATACATTAGACTACACTTATTTATATTACAGCTTAAACAGCAAGTCTCAATAATTTAGGATTTCTACAGCTTGAAGGGGAAAATAAACCAAACCAGTTCCCAGCTTGAAATGGTAACTCCCTTTTTGGAGTTTCTGGACACAGCACACTGAGTATTTATATGTATGCATTGTATGTACAGAGTGTAGCTATGCCCATTCTTTGATAAAAGGAGGTATAAAACCATGCAAAAACTCAGTAACATGTTTATATTTTATTAAATGTAAACAGTGCTGACATATTTCTAAATATAGTCTTAATTTCTATCTTCAAAAAGGTTTTTGAAAACTAATAGAACCTGGATTTCCATATGCCCCAAGCAAATAACTACCCTCTTGTAATATTCAGGTAACTTACAGGTGACAAAGGGAAACACAGGGAAGATGAGATGGTCCATAGGAATAACAGAATTGACCTAGCAACCAAAACTTTCCAAAGGTAGGAATAATTTTCATAATCCTAATAAAATCAGCCTTTGCAACCAGTGCTGACATGTTCAGCTGATTGTTGTTTGCCATTAGAGTCTTCCCTTAGATCAAGTTATACAATGAAATTCAGCGCTCTGCCACCTCCATTTTCAACAGATTATAATGAACAACATCTTAGGTGTGCACAATACCGTTAGTAATGTGTCAGAAGAGAAGAAAGTGCTCTTTCCAACACAAGCTGGGTTAGGGTAGGAGACACAGAGAAATCACGCAAAAAAATAATCTTCCAAACTAGCATTGAATTTCAACATTCGACTTGCTTATCATATAGTATAAATAATTCACACTTGAAAACCTTCTTTTTAGAAATGTTTACTGACGCAGCAAAAATTCATGCAAGGGGTTACTGACATAGCATATAAATGCACACCTGAAGAGACTGGAGTGATCACCAAGAGGAGGAAAGAATTAATCTAAGGAAAATGTCAGCCAAGAAAATACATCGTCCTGAGTAAACCAGGTAATTAACAGCTCAGGTCCCTGAGTCTCCTTCCCTTCAGATCTGTCCAATGGTAGATGTGCTCCAAAACACCATCTCATAGTACAGACTTCTTCTGCTACTGCCTCACTCTTTGATCTGGTTTTTATTTTGATTTGAAAGATAACGCAGAGAAAATTACTAGGAAAAATCTGCCATGATAGGGAAACAAAATTTGGCTCAGATGTTTTTCCTTTATGCTGTTGAAATGAGCTTTGTGGGTTTAAACTTGTTATATAAAGCAATTTACTGGAGGGGACTGGACCAAGTGGGCCAGTGCCAGGACACGGCACTGGCAGCAGGACCTGGTGTCATCTCACCTGCTCTCAACTGTACAGCCAAACAAGCGATTCTTGCTGGAATACTTGTCCCACATGGAAAGACAAGTGATCAGAGGACAAGAAGAGGCTGTGGTAGAAGAACCCAGACAATGGCAAGATCCAAGTGCCTGTACCCACAGCACTGCCCAGGAGCTGAGGGATGGCGCAGGGACAGAGCAGGACAGCGCAGGGATGGTGGAGGGATGGCCAGGCCCAGCTGAGGCAGTGCCTGGCCCTGGCTGAGCATCCTGGGCTCCCCTTCATGCCCACCACGGCCACCCTCAGTGACCATCACAGCTTTCATAGGGAAAAAAGCACTGAGGGAAAGAAAAGGTTTGATACGTCACACAAAAAAAGGCAGGAAAGCTCGTGAAATTGTAACTGCAATTATCTTAGATTAGAATATTTGGCTTGAAAGATCTGGAGGGTATTGTTTTTGATAAGGCAGAGCCACTTGACAAGGCCTGTCACCACTCCAGGTCTCTCTGTTGTCAACTCAAGATGAAAGGACATCACAAAGAATTAACTTCAGCTTTTAAACATTTTGAAAATGTCAAAGAGGTCATAGCTGATCTATTTCCTTATACAGCATATTCACTTGATGAAATTTGTGGTAACAATGTGTTTTTACTTTTCATTCAAATTGGTCTCAAATCCTGGTAATTGATCCCAGACTAATGAGAGCTGACAGGGCCCCGGCGCGATTGGCTGAGCTTTGTATCAATCACAGCTGCTGCCGGGCCACGCTGGGCACATTAGACTTTGTAATGGCACTAATTGGGGACTACAGAAAAACCTGCTCAAGCTCCTCGTGGAGTTTGCAGCACCATTTATTTGGTTTCCAGTTACACTAAAGCCAATTTAAACCCTTTTATAACCAACACCTTCCTGCATGTAGGACCTATTGTTCCTGCCTTCCCACAAGCCATCTAAAGAGTCCTTAAAATATTCAGTGAGATGACTCTAAATTAAAAACTGGTCTAATCTGTGAAACAGCACAAGTAAAAGTAGAAGCTAAAAATTTGTATTGACCTTTCAGGAGCATTATCCAAGTCAGTAAAATATCTTAAAGGCATCTTGTTATGCATAGAGAGGTGAAATTTTAAAATCTCATTTAAACGCACATGTGACCACATTGCTAGAAAGGATTTTATATTTCCAGAACACATTAGCATCTCTAAATATGAAAGTTATCAGTTACAACAAGTTGAATCGTGGTTGGATGGTGCTAATTCTGCCCCTACCCCCATATGATCTGGAGAGAAAGGTCAGGGCTGCTGTCACGTCCTTCTCAGGGATGCTCAGAGCCCGTGTGCACCGAGCATGAGATGGCTCAAAGAGCCCAAGAATCCGACCATTTTCTGCATCAACTGGATTAATCATAACCCTCTATATCTTGAGCTAAAGCAAGAAATAAGCATACATGTGTGTCTGCTACAGAGCGAGGGAGAGAATACCTGAAGCAGGAACAGAAGGGACAGAATGTGGCACTAAGAATCTGAAATATTTTGTATTTCAAACTATAATTAAAAAAAACAAAACAAAAACACCAAAACAAAAACCCCAAGACAGAAACAGAGGTCAAGTTTAGAACAGGCAAGCACTAAGGTTTAGAACAAACACACCTAATTATGCTGTTTGTTCTCCAACCTGAGATAAAAATAATCCTTAACATATTAACAGGACTCTTCAGTGATACTTAAGCTATTTCTCCAAGCAAATCACTTTGTGGAAGTACTTCAGGAAAAACAGCTCCCAACCCAGGTTTCCTCATACATTTAAGACGGAGGGGACATGAAGAAAAACATATTTTAATAAACTTCCATCTGAATTTACAATTATATGCTAAAAAAAGGAAACCATTTACTATACAATTATTTAAATATATTTCTTTACAGTATTTGGCAGACAGCATGAGGTCACATCTTCTGTACAAGCACAGCTGGCTGAAGCTTTCATAAGTGACCTGTCCTCCGAAGGTGAGCCAGGTTCTGAATGGAAACAGGAACAATTCCCAGCAGGATCTACAGACGTCACCCAAGGTGACTGTTCCATTCAGAATTGTCTCGCTTGTATTTTGAGAAGTGTTTCACTTACGTGAGCCACTGTTCCACCCTGGATAAGCTTGATCCCAATTCAATTAGTCATTGGCAGCAGTAGCACTTCAGCATGTAATTACCCTAAGTATCATCTCCCCTTACCCAAAATGTAATTACCCCAAGTATCACCTCTCCTCTCCCAAACAGGGACATCCAGCCACATTTCGTCACTGGGCTCACCTTGCTCACCAACAAGTTGACCCCCTTGAACAAGAGGCTGTCCAAAACATGAAGAGAACACAGAAATGAAATATTGATCTTAAGGACACGCATGTTTTACTCCAAGTTCCCATACAAAAGCCTTAATTTGCCCTTTTCCATGTACTGAGAGCTCAGCTGGACAGGCAGTGGAACAGTCCCTCCCCTCCCAGATGCTGGAGTGCCAAAACAAAACAGAAGGTGGAAAGGCTCCCACTTTTCTCTTTCTCTCTCAGCAGGTTTTGTAGGAAGCAAAGGCAAACTCTGGGGCTTTGCTGGTTGCTGCCTACTTAGAGCTTGCTTGGGCTGTGAAGTTCTGCACAGAGCCACAGAACCATTATGGATGGGAAAGACCCTTAAGATGCTCAAGTCCAGCCCTCAGCCCAGCACCACCGTGTGCACCATTAACCATGTCCTACATGGACACACATGGAAAGAAGCACAGAAAAGAGAAGGAGAAGGAGCCCTTTTCCCAGACAGTCTCACAGAGCAGTGAGGAACTTGTCAGAAACAGTTTTAAGCAATCCTTCCAAAATTTCTACTAGGCTCTCAAAAAAAGTGTAAAGCTCTTTTAAAATTCAGTGCATATTAAAGAACCCTGAGGAAGCAGAAAGGTCCCCTTTGCTTCCTCACCCTCTTTTCAGGCCAAAACACATTGCACTGACATTGTATTTTGGCACAGCAATATCTAAAAAAGGAGGAAGAAAGTCCTTGACGAATATAATTTCCTCATCAAATTATATTTGATGGCAATAATAGGCATCTTCTATTTTCAGTCGTAGGATAAAAAATTAGCAAACCAACATAAAGGCGTTTTACATCCTCCGAACTCTGTGGCTCCCACTTTCTTATTAAGAGGGTTTGAGGTTAATCAGTTTAAAATTGCATTGATTTATATAATCATTTTGATTCGGTGAGGGAATAAATTGAAACGAATTATGAGGTACATCTTAAGTATATGCTCCACTTTGCTGCTTGTTCAAGGTTTGGATATAATACAAGGGAAAGTAACACTCATCCCACGGAATTCTCATGGATCTACAGCAGTCCCAGTGCCAAAGAGGCAAAGCAAAGTCTCTGAAATAATACTTAGAGTAAGGGAAGACGTGAAAGAAAGATTGAATTTATCAGCAGTTTATGAACAAAAATGAAAAAGAGAAAGGATTAATATGATTCCTGTTAGTACATTTCTTACTCCTGTTGTGTTCAGTACTGGAAGTGAATTATCCTGGCACTACCATCATCTTCCTCCCACAAACTTGTACTTTCTCTCCCTTTTCAAAGCACAAGTTATTCTGGGGTAACTGAAGTCCCACTTAAATGCTGATTTTAATCAGCTGCTTTGCAAAATTGAGGGGAATTTGATTAAAGCTTTTTAACATACTCTGTGGTAGTACCTTCATAATCCATTTTCACCTCCTTAAGTTTTCTTGAGGAGAACAGAACAGCTCCCAGAAACTTGATGCTCCAGCACTAGAATGCTCCAACTGCTGGAAGGTGGATGTGGAATTTACAACTACCACCATAATCCCTCCTTGTTTACAATGTCTGACACCTGAAGAGCTGTCACAGAACCTGGGTCACGAGGCAGTGAATGATGCACAAAGAGATGAAGCCCCAGGGCAGATTATTTGCTGCTCACAGCACTGTGGCTTCGGGAGAGCCCTTTGTATCAGTTTACGGGTCGGGATCTCTCCCAGAACAACACCATGGTAATGATGGTGCTCCTACAGCTCTGTCCCTGGGAATCCTCACACACAGTCTGAAGCATTCGTTAATTAGAGATTTTAAAACTCTGAGTTAGTGATGTGGAGGAGCAACATCCCCTCGTGTCCAGTAAAATGCAGACGACTCCAGTACTAGCAACCAGTAGGGAATGAAATACTGGACTATTCTATAGCCAGTATTGTTTGTTGAAGCACCAAAGTACTCCCCAGAAACGTCTGGCCAGAACGATAATCTTGCTCCTTTTCAAGATTGGAGCCAATTCCAACAGAAGGTGGGACAGTGCTGCTCTGCCAACAGCTGTGCCAGGGGATTAAAGCAGCCAGAGCCACTTCCCTGAAGGAACCCTGCCTTCCTGCACTCCACAGGAGCAATGGCCCATCCCTGGAAGTGCCCAAGGCCGAGTTTGATGGGGCTTGGAGCAGCCTGGGACAGTGGGAGGTGTCCCTGCCCATGGCAGGGGGTGGAACTGGATGGGCTGTAAGGTCCCTTCCCACCCAAACCATTCCAGGATTCTGTGAACTCTGGCTGCAAAAGCTTCTGTTTCAAAAAGCAGAAATTTTTTTGTGGGCTTACACAAACATTACTGCAGCATAATAAATCCAGAAACATTCATTTTTTTAGAATTAGCACTAATTGCATTTGAAGACAAAGACTTTAAAGATTTTAAAAAGGCAGCAAGTGACCCTCGCTCCCAGCACGCCGGGACTGCGTGAAAAAGCCTTAATTATTTTCCATATGCCTCATGGCTGTATTTTCTTATGCAATTGGAAGAGCTTTGAATTTTGTTGAATTTAGATCCCAGTCTGACTTTTTTTCCCCATCTGCTTTTATTTTGGCATCAGACTGGATTCTTGAACAGACACAAACACAAGCAAAATCTGGTAATTTGCCCAACCCAAGGCGTACCAGAGCAGGGAAGTTTAAGTTCCTCCTGGTGAACACCTTTATGCTGATAAACCAGAATCTCCTCTGCCCTCTTAACTGGCTTTGCTCTCTAAAAAAGAGCCAGCACACACTAAAAGGTTGGAGAAACAGATTATCTTTTCAAAGTGCAACATATTTTTTTTCCTCTAATTCAAAACAGCAAATGTTAAACTTAAAGACTCTTCCTAGTGCATGTTAGTGACAGGCAAAGCTCCCAGAGGGGTGACTGCCTTCAAAGACAGGTAAATGAGGGCCCATATAAAACAGCCAAGTATTGATGTTGTAGTAAAATTCAAGAAAAACACATTGGCAGACAAGTAAATTTGTCACTAATAATTTAATGTAATTTCCCTAAAATGGAGGTAATAGGTACTCAGGGAATACACCTCCAGGGTTTACATCAAATGTGCCTGTGGAAAATTGTGAAATAATATTTTTTTTAAATGTAGATGCTTTGGCTGACATGTTGGTTTATGACAAAAATCACTCTCCTGAAATGATAAAGGGGAGGGGAAAATATCAGCTCCCAAACATACCCCACTTGTATCTTCCCAGAGCATCCCCAAAACAACCACTCGGAGCCAGACGATGCTGAGCTCATTTCTTTGGGGGTTCTTTTGGGTCCTTCCAATGCTGGACTGCAATTCCCAACCAGCAATGAACCAACCACAGAGCCAGCACCACAGTCTGTGGCATTCCCACTTACACAAACTTCTACCAAGCCCACTGAAAATATTCCAAGATTGCAGAGTTGTCTCTGCAGTGAAGGGACAGCTCGAATTGTGTTTAGTTGCATCCATACGACTGCAGAAAAAAGTGGTGGAAAAGATAAGGTGGGACATGTCTTGGTGTTTGTAGGAAGCAAAGAATTAGGCTGTGAATTGCTTAGACTGGCTTTTTCCCAGTTTTGCTATGAAATGACTGAAGAGGAATCAAATTCTGGAATAAAATCTGAGTATAATTGGAAGGAACAGATTTATAGTCACAGAAAGTGATAATAAAACAAGCAAAAACCCCCGATTCCCTCCAAGCCCACAAATGGCAGCTTTTTCTCAACATTACAAAGAGCACAAAAAAGGTCCCAAATTATCCCTCAGCTGAGCCAGTTCTGGTCAGTAAGAATCCCACTGGAATGAGGAGCAGTGGCTCACACTGTCCTTGCCAAGCACCTGCAGGCAGGGATGTGTTCCCTGATTCCCCGACAGCACACACAGCACAGGGAGGAATCAGTGCCATGAAAATCAATATGAATTTAAATCTTTCTCTCCCATTCACTGTCACTGACTCTGTTTGTTGTGTTGGTCTGGGCATGTGTTTTAAGCAGAGAGGATAACTCTGGCACCTCTCAAACACAGAACACCCACAAATTTCTAAAGAGACAGAAAAAAGCCATCTTTTTCCTCTTCTCCACTGCTGTTTAGCTTTGTAGTATTAAAACAACAAACAATATAGACAAAATTCCCATCTGCTTTGGTGAGAGCAGGGAAGCCAGACATCCAGATTCAAGGATTTTTCTTCCTCTGTGAGAAAATGTCTCTTTAAAATTGCATTACTGGCATTTATGATTCATTCTGCAAATAGTGAGACTTCCCTGTATAAATCTGAAATTCATTTCAGATATTTTGAGTTTAATAAGAATAAAGGCACCTCATTTTTCATAGCAATAAAGAAAGATGCACCTGCCAGAAGCCTGACCAGGGAACAGACTGGGAAGATACTCGGTAAAGTTAAAACCAGGAAAAAATACGTATTGATACAAAAAAGAGAGCTCATCTATCACTTCATACCAAAAGATGCATGTCATATGATGAATTTAAAACAATAAAAAAAGCTGTTGGTTTTGCTTCTCCAGATTGGGAGAATCACTGGAGCAGCAACAGAGAAGGGATTTTGTAAGCTTTGATAGGCAACGAGGTGCAGCTCAGGTGTGAAGGGGCCCTACCAAGGCTCTTCGGCCAAGGACCTTTATCTAATCAGAAACCAAAGTGTTTTGTAAGAGTTCATAAAATATTTAATTACATTCTTGCAGCAACAGATTAATTAGTCTTAAATCTGACCTGCCCTTTGTATCTTTCACCTGCTAATTTTCTCTACTATTTCTCTGCTCTCCTAAACAGTCTCTCTTTTAGTAACTCCCTGGAGCACATCTCTGGTGCCCACATCCTTCCCAACACCTGGAATCTCTCTTCTGTCATCCCCCTGTGCCATCAGGGCCATGTGAGCACTCCAGATTCAGAGTAAGTCAGGCCTGCTCTTCCAGGAGGCTGAGAGGGGAACACACCATCATAATACAACTCCTCAACTACTCAAAGGCAAAGCTATCAAGATAGAAGAGATTATAAACTCTAATTTTAAGTAATCCTTTCGTAAGTGATGAGCATTTTACTAATAATACTTCAGGATCTAAATTTTGTTGCTTACTCAACAAAACACTGAGGTAATTTAGTTTAATATGAACCTTTGCAGAGTATTTAATTTCTTCTCTGACTATGCTCTAGTTTTCCATACTATTTTGTGTATGAACCCATCCCAGAGATGAAGATTGTACAACAGCAGCCTTTGATACACAGAGACACCAGCCAGGAAATTGGAAGTCCAGGCTGAGCTTCATCCTTCATTTACACCACTGCTGAGAGGGGGAAAGCAGAGACACTGAGCTACAGACAGGGAACAGCTTAACTTTTAATTTCCTGGATGTTATCATTTTAAATAGGAGCCTTGCTGTTATTTAAATCTGTCAGAGGGAGGCAAAGGGAGGTAAGAAAAAAGGAATAATATGATTTCTTTGAGCAACAGGAGCTGGATAGTCAAAGCCATTTGCTCCAGAAGAAAAAAGCAACCCCAACCCAACAACCCACAAAGCCAAGCCCCCAAGGGGCAGCAGTTTTCTGGAGTTCTGCTGGATGAGGTCAGATGGTGTCAAACAGCAGCTGCCACCACTGAGAAGTGAAGCTGAGAGCCGGGTTACACATGCAGGGACACTCAGAGACCCCAGTGCTCAGCCCTGCTCTCCATGGAACCAAGAGTCTGGGTTCTGAGTCTGCTCAGACTGGTGACAGCCCTGATTCAGCCATGGCCACGTGCAACCTCCAGATCAAAGTTTCAGCAATACAGAACCTAAATACTGTGAAAACATCACAGATAGGAGGTGGCCCTTGGGAACACCAGTCTTGCCATGACCCAGTAGATCCTCACATTCTCACAGGAAAAACTACATTGACACTGATGTCTGCTTGGCAGACTGCCCCCAGCCAAGGTGCTCTGGTGTCTGGGAAGACTGGACACCAGAGTCACTTGATGCCCAGCTACTCGTGGTGTTCTGGTCTGGGCAGAGCTGAAAGCTCTCCCATGAAAACAGTCCATACAAGCTGTATTTTAAAACTCTGAGCAGTTGTTTCTCACCGAGTGTTCAATACCCCGGTCCTGCAAGAGAATGAAGGAAATTCATTCATTTGCAAACTAAACAGTTATAAAAATTGGTTCTGAAAAAAAGTATAAGAGATTTTAAAGGGAAACTTTTGCATTTGATCACTTCATTTACCAAGTTAAACAACAAAAGTAGGAAAAAGGAGAAGGAAGCCCTGACAAAAGAAGGAAGACTGAGCAGTTTTCCATGGACTTCACAGCAGCTGCAGCAGATGAAATGGGACATCGAAGCGCCAGCACAGGGAGATAGGTCAGGCTTGGCTCTGATTTATTTCCCTCTCCTGCACAAAAGTGCTGACATACATCTCGAAGCACATTTTGACATATGAATGTACACTAGACCATTTACTCCATAGGTAATTGTACAATTTCTACTGGAAGACAATTCTCAGGTCTTGGTGAAAGGATACTTTTAGTAATGGATAACACCTGAATAATTAATTATTCCTCCCCATACTACCTGTCTCAGATCCAGGAGTCAGTTTCTGGTCTCCTCCAAACACCGACTGGTATTTTTCAGAGCTCATCTTTGTTATTAAGTTGATTTTCTGGATCCTATTGCTTAAATATTGTATCTTTCAAAGGCTGGGAATGTTTCATGTCCTGAATCATGTGAACATGGAATAGTCTGTAGTTCCTGTCCAGTAAAAAGGACAGGGAGGATGACAGAATCTGGTGGCAATAAAAGCTCATCAGTGTAGCTCTGATCTGGCTCCACTACATCAGCCAAATGAGAAGTTCATCAGAAAGATTTATATCAAGAAAACTTAACAAAGAAATCATCATCCCACTTTGCTGTGTGGTCCTTGATATTACATTTTATTCTTTCTTTATCAGCAGCAATGGGCTCATATAAAGACTGACTGTGGAAAGAAATACAGCATGTTATGTTCAGGAAACAGGCAGCCACCGATTACACCATCGTGGTGTCACCATTGCTGAAAAAATTCACAAGAAGATATAGGAAAAACGTCCTTCCTTGCCTTGTATGTAGAGAGGAGAGACAGGGACAGAAGGGATGAGAACAGATAACAGGCAGATGCGTGGGAGCATCTGACATAACATATGCTGAGAGCACTGATCACTTGAGGACTCCAGCGAGTTAAAATCTCTTAACATCCATGTTGCAAACCAAAGCTCCCAAAGCTCTCCTACCACTCTCTTCCTGAGCACAGAAAAAATTGATTCCTTTTCCTCTACAAGGAAGGTAGTGCCACCAAACCCTTCTGTGCCCCCTTTCCAAACCACCCTGGTGCTACTGGGTCTTCAGTAGAGCGAGTTGGTGATTGGTGTGAAAAATAATACCTCAAGTATCACTTGCTGGAAGTGACATCTCTGAGGGCAATGTGTGATGGAAGAAAAGTGACCAGGGGCAGAGACCAAGGATTGGGCAGGGGTGCTGGCTGGGCCAGCTCACTGCAGTCATGACATGGCAGGTAACACAGGGAATGACCCCCCACGAGAGAGAGAGCGTGCACAGTGCCCTGACCCACCCGTGCTGTCCCCAGCTCTCCTCAGGGCTCCACACCCTCCCAGGACACCAACACGGACTTGCACTTATGACCTAAAGCAAGTCAAAGCAGCAGTAGGATTTCTGAATGAGCAGGATGACAACGATGGGAACATTTGTCCCTAACAGAAGGCAAACTCCCCCACACAACCAGCAAGGTTTATTTCTACCAAGGCAATTTTAACTGGCATTTCAAGTAGCACAGTCATATTTAGTTCTGGCTTTGCACTAAGAAACACTGTCCAAAGTAATTGGCTTCCACATTCACATTGGAGAGCAAAGACAAACCATGGAGCATGTTTGGAAAACCTCAACATCTGGTTATAGTAATAACCTCATAAAGAGAGAATTTTAACTGATCCATTTCCTTCCGTCATTCCAAACATTGAGAGGAGAGAGATGTCATCAACCCTTTTTTAGTCCTTTAACACCCAAGTGATCGACCCAACAGATCAACGAAGTAAAAAGGTCCATGTCCTCAGTTGCTCGGTGGGAATGGGTGGCAGACCATGGGAAAGGGGCTTTGTTAGTCTCCATCAGTGACTTCTGAGACAGAAATGATAACTTGTCCGGATAATCTGCAACACTTTGAGGCAAATCTTGGAAACATGCTGCAGCGTTCAGCATCACTTGGGATAATTACATGCAAATGGAAGAACAGGAGAAAAGCGGAGCCGACGCTGTTCCACAGCACCGGAGCAGTGACAAAGTGTCTTCCAAAGGACAAAGCCACACAGCTCTGGGCTGCACCAGGCACAGTTGCCACAACAAACACTTGTGTACAGATGTTTTTTTTTAATACCATATAAAATGATTTTTAAACACACCTGAGATTTGCAACACTGGGGTTCCCACCTGCGGCAAAACATTAGGGATACCAACAACTCAGAGAAATTTTCCAGCAACAAGGAAATCTGTGTGCTCAGCTCTTGTCACTGCACTGCAGCACCTCCGAGGCTGGGATTTTAGCAACTTTTAGCATTTTAAATGTTAGTGATGGAATTCCCAAGTAAAATAGCCTCTTGCTTGGGAGCAGAGGCCAGAGGCTTCACAGCCTGAGAGCTCAGAAGAATCCCAAGTTACATGACCATGGGGAGAAGGTTTCTCTGATCAGACACGGAACAATTAAATCAGTACTTTTTAAGTCCTGTATATTTTTCAGTACCGATTTTACAATAAACATCTATGTATAATTTGCAAAGAGGGATTCTGTGCACTTACTAGGAAGCCCAACTGCAATTAGCAACATTCCTAGAAATTTCTCTTTTCTGTATTTTGAGGCTCTCCACCTGCACTAACCCTGTGTTCACCAGCAGCATTTTCCCTGTTTTCTGCTTTCACTTTGAAAGACACAAGAAATTGAAGATGGCTGGCACCTAGGAGAAGAGTCAACCCTTACAATATTGTCTTCCACAGAACAGCAAACAAAGAAACTCGTGCAATAATCTCTGCACCAAACCCACATTTCTACTTTAGCTATTCCAGTTACACAGGAAAAAAACCTTAAAAATATCCAGCCTTGAAATTCCAGGCATTCAGTGACAGGGATCACACCATCTCTAGAGATGCTGTTTTAGCAGACAAGGACACATGCTGCAAAAAACACACATCTTTTATTTATTTACATTACAGATCAGGCTCCTGCTCTTTTCCTATTTTCCCAACTTACAGTTCTTTATTTTTTTAAATGAAGGCACAACTTTGCATTATCGAGTATTAAAATGTACATTAATGACAAAAGATCACCTTAAAAATTACTTGGGTTTGTCACTAAAATGGACTTGGACCCACCCACATTATGATTTGTTTATTATCTGCAGATTTGCACAACTGTTTCATACCTTTATGATTTATGTGTTGACTCTTATGTGATTCCAACTAGACCACAAGATGTAAGTTATGTTTCTTTTTTTTTTCTTATGTGTTTTCTATGTCCTCTGTGAATTTTAGAAACAAAGACTTAGTTCCAAAATTAAAACTAAGAATTTAAAGTTTGTTAAGGAAAGGAGAGCAATCTCAAATAAAGAAAAGCTCATTAGGTAAAATTCTGATCCTATCAAAATCAGTGGCAAAACTTGTATTCACTCCATTACGGTGACGGAATCACCCCAGAACTCCTTCCCTCCGTGACCCTGGCAGAGTCCAAAGGCAGGACAGGCACTCAAAGGCTTCACTGAGATCTGCTCACATTTAACCCTGACAGTTACAGTGATTTTTCATTCTTTAATTTAAGTATTTCCATTTTTTTCTACCCATATCAACCAAATAAATTACTTCTCCCTCAGGACTCTGTACAAGCCAACTGGGAAAGTTCAGCTTTTTCTCTCTGCATCAGTCCTTTAAATTGATTTTTACATTTTAATGAAAAACTCCCTGAGTTAATTTCTGGATGAGGATTTGGCTCTCACATGAAAGGAGCAGCCGGGTGCACCCAGTAAGGGTCTGTGTCATCCTCATGGAGAAATTTTTGACAAGGAACATAAAATCTTCCTGATGTACCATGAATCTGCAAAAGCAGATCACAAATGAAATTCTTTTGAAACTGTAAATTCCCAGGTACCACAAAAGAACAATGTGCATTTTCTCAGCTTATCTGTGGGCAAAATAATACCTTTTTATGAAATAATAAATTCTCAAGACTATTCTTGCACACTGGTTTGCAGCACAGAAAATACCGGAATATGCACATCCTTGATACTGGGCACTGACAAATTCTCAAGAGACTTCACCAGGTTTTCCAGCAATGATAAATAAATGTGATTTTTTATAGGCCACTCTATGTATGTGTATCAAGAGCACACCCACCCCACAAGTGCTCTCTCTCTGTGCAGAAAAGCAGGAATGCTTAAAAAAAAAAAAAAAAAAAAAGCTGTTTTTTCTTTCTGACAAACGGGCATGAAATAAGAGGCCGACATCTGCCTCTGCAGGTCATTCCAGTCAGGCTGCTGCGTGTCAGAATTCCAACTGCTCCATCCATCAATGGCAGCCCAAAAATTAACGTAGCTTGGAAACTCTGCAGCAAGACAGTAACAGCCCAATTGAAAGGCTGACCTTCGGAGAGCGGCGGGGTAAGATGGAAAAATTATTTCATGCCCTGTACCAAAGCCAACACCACAGTTCAGAGGGATTTGCAGTTAATTTTTTTAGTTATAAAATCAGGTTTGCTGGTGAACAGCAGTGAAACTGCAATACCAGATAAGGAAACTGTTATAAAGGCTTTTTTAATTTTGAAGGCATTATCAATTACATCCACAGAGATATACTTTATGGCATTTAGGATTTTAATTTCTCTGAATTACTGATTCATATTTTTTTTAAAGCAAAATCTATTCAATGTCGTAAACAACACTATTTTCTTAGTGATCGATTGGGTAAAAACTATAGTTGATTAGCCTGAAAAATTTGATTGAAAAGGCTGCAATTTTTGCCAAACACACACTTCCAAGTCCAATTAAACCAACAAGACAATCTGTTTTAAAATAAAGCCTCAAAATTGAAGTATTAAGTTATTTTATACAAGAGTCAATCACAGCAGTTATTTAATAACCAGAAGCAAACAGGTCAGCCCCGTGCACAGCCCAGATCAGAGGTGCCTTTACCCTCCCAGCTCTACCCCAGACCATGGCAGCGATTAATCCATCTGTTAGATCACCTGCTAACACCCTGTTAATTGCTCCACAAGCTAATTGAACTGGAAGCTTAATAACATCCAAATAGCAGAAATACCATATAGCTTAAAACTTCAAGTAGTTCAATAAAATTGAACCAATTAAAAAGAAAATTCATATAATCCAATAATATTGCCTGATCACATTTTAAATGTGCATCCCAAACTTTAGAAAGTAATTTATATTTCCCAGGCCTTTCTCTGGAGATCATTGAAAAAGCTTACTGAGCGTTTTCTTCCCTCACAGAGTTTTTCTAATGTTACAAAATATTTTCCTTGTTACACAGGTAGTTAATTCTGCAACAGCATCAAAGACACCAAGAAATCTGGAGATGTAATTAAACAATAGGACAGAAGAGAGAGCCTCAATGTCTTTGTCTAAACAATAACACATGTATATTTTGTTTTATACAAAAATAGAAACAAATACATTGTTCTGTTTAGACTGAAATATATTTAATGGCAAACTTAAAGCCCCCAAAGTAGTCACAGAGCTAATTTCTTTCATCGTGGTACAATGACACAAAGAGAAAAATTCCAGGATTTTGAGAGACAATAACCACCCAGATTTTATTTCTGATGAGACAACAAGTTTGGCTGACAGTGTTGGGAAAGATAAAACTGCTCCCTTATTTTTTAGTACAATAGAAGATTTAATTAACCTGTTTGCACAATAATCTATCAATAAGCCATGGGTAGAAACTATCCAGAACTTTGTCCACAGCAGCTGTGGCTGCCCCTGGATCCCTGGCAGTGCCCAAGGCCAGGCTGGACATTGGGGCTTGGAGCAGCCTGGGACAGTGGGAGGTGTCCCTGCCCAGGGCAGGGGGTGGCAGTGGATGAGCTTTAAGGTCCCTTCCCTCCTAAACCAGTCTGGGGTTCTGTGAGAACGAGATGATTGACAAATCTAGAATGTCGTGGCCTGAGAAGTCCAGAAGCCGAAGCTGAGGAAATTCCAACACAGAGATTTACACTGCAATGTCTGACTGAGCAGTGAGGGAAGAACAGATTCTCCTCCTGGAAATATCAACACAAGCTGAACCAGCACAATATAGACTATTCAAACACAGATTTGAGGCCTAATACAGAATTAACCGGGCTCATTTCAATGGCACGTGTTAGCTAGAATGTCAGATTAGATGGGTTAACACTCCTTCCTGGCCTTCAACTCTATAATCAATGAAATAATCCATTAGCTGCACTTTAGAGAGTTTCTCTCATGTTCTTGTGAAGGATTGGGGGTGGCCAAAGCTTCACCCCCAGACTGCTGCTCCCTGCTCCTGGAGCAGGGAACTGAGTTCCTCACATTTTAATTACCCCCAGAGAACAGAGTGGGTTGCTGAGTTAACTGCAGTGAGTTCATGACCAAACACACACATCAGCAAAGCTGTTGCACACCACTAAGAAACTGGAAAAGTTCAAGTTATTCTAGGCTATCTGATCTGGATAAGCAATTACTTTCCACATTTTCTCTTCAACTGAAAATTATTGGTTTAAGCTTAAAAAAAAAAAAAAAAAAATTAAAATCAGATGTCTTGTGCAGGAGTTTTAACAATTCACAGTGACTATGCAGACCTGAAAATACCTACTTTAATAATTATGACTGTTTACAGTAGTAACAACCATATGGAGCTCTTCAGAGTACTCTAGAATATTATTCTTCAAATAAACTGTGTAATTATAACACACTGGAGAAACTGTGCCATTATCTCATTTCCATTAAACTAATGGAAATTATTTACTTTTTTTATTTTGCTGAGAATTAACACACATGATGAACTATTTTTAACTAGTCCTGAGACTTAACAATTTACACTCAGTTCACAGATTTCTCACCCATGAATCGGACTTAATAAATTCCAGCTATTTTAAGGGGAAAAAGTCTTTACTAACAATAACCACTACACCAAGTGAAGGTATGTGGAATATGCTCTGCTTCTTTGAAAGCTGCAGTCAGTGTCCCTTAAAGGAAACTCTCCAAACTTTAATCTGCAACTGAATAGGACTATTCTGAAAAAAACAACTTTTCGTTCTTGTCTGATGGACTCTTCCAAAAGGGTCCCATGGGAGGGGCGTGTTTAACTGAGAGAAGCAACACTGATTCCCAGACAAGGAAAAGCCATAAATCTGCTCTATGATCAACGCTGCTTTGAATCAGGGTAAAGCAGGATGTTAACCTACTACACGGATATGGGAGATGTAACTAAGGGCGACCTTCAGAAAATGTTATTTCCAGATACAAAGATGAACTGATTCATTTTCAAGGAGGGCAACAGAGCCCTGTTTGTTCCTCCCTCCCAGTCACACACCTGTACAATGCCACAAAGCTCTGCTATGGCAAACTGGGCCACCTCCTGTTCTCTGCTTCTCCCATCAGAGGCCATTTTTGGGTTCTTTTGAAGAAGGGGCTGGGGACCAAATTTGCTGCAATACAAAGACAGCTGGTGGTATTTAGAGAATCAGTTTAGAAGTCTGTGCCTTGAGGAGGGCAAACTGAAGTCGAACAGTGGTCACCAGGATGAGGGTCTGCCATCATCCAAAACCTTCGCTTCCTGTCCCTCTCCCAGCACTCCTTCAATCTGTGTGCTACAACTATAACAAAGGACACATTTTTCCCATTTCCAAAGTTTTTATGCCCCTGAACTCTGAAAGGAGATCCCAGAGAACAGACATGAGCCAGGAGGAGCTGCCCTTTCCCCAGGGCCCTGCCTGCCAGCTCAGCACCGTTCCCAGCGCCATCCGAGGGCACTCTGTAAATGTGCTGCTCTCACAGGCATCGCCAAACACACTGCCTTCAGATGAAAAAATGTTTCCTAATGCAATTAGCAAATTAACATAGTCTAAATATTATGATTGCAGGTATTTAGAAGTGATCCTAAATTCACTCATATGAAAAGCACAAAAGGCAGGTGCCAGCAAACAAGCTCCAGCACTCTGTGGCTGATCGGGGTGTCTGCCCACCCTCAGAGACACACCGGGAGAGCAGAGAACAGGTTTGGATACTGCATAGAAAGATATTGTCAAATATGAAGTCTGCTTTCTCTCTCTAACTTATTTCAACTCTCAGACATTAAATTACCAACGTAATATCAATGCCCCATCTTTAAAAGCAAGTCCGTTCTAGAGCAACAAATGGAAAATTATCCATGGCAGGTAACTCTAAGAAACTTATTACATAAAATCATATATACACTAACCTAAGTTTATATTCACCTTAAATAACAATTACAACTACATACACTAAACGTTAACAGCATTGTGACTAGAAGCGGGGTTCCAAATTATTATTTTTTTAATTGGAAGCTTGGAAATTGGGTGGGGGGAGTGAGGGAGGCTGGTTTTCACTAAATACCAGATTGGAGAATTCCCCCGCTGCATTATGGTGAAAAAGTGTCAGCACACAAGAGCTGCAGAGATGGAAAGGACAGAAAATGTGCAAGGATACAGAGGAACAGACAGGGAAATATATGATCGTTATCTTTACACAGTTACTCCATTGCTGGGATACTAATTACCATCACTGGCATGTCATTTGGGATCAGCAGCAGCCACTGGGTGTCAGAAGGGATGAGGGAGCAGAATGACCAGATCTCCTGGGCTGGTGTAAGTGGCAGAGCAGTGCCCCACTGGGTGAGCTGGGTGTGGTGCATTAATGGGCAGAAAGGGCTGTACAGGGGGCCCGAGCGCGGCCATGGGGACGTGGGAGCAGCCGGGCCCCACATGCACACCCGACTGATGCACGCTGAAATATTTCAGTGTTTGATTCTTCTTCTTGACAAAGAGCAGGGCTCCACTGAAAGCTCATTTAATGAAAATAATGCAATGCAAATGAACCTGAATCAGAAAAATTAGATTGATGGAAGTAGCTCGGTCGCTGTAATTACACAAGGTGTATTATTTCCTAAATTCTCTTTGCATTAAACATATACCATACATTTATCAAACATAATTAGCAGTTTAGGTGACAAGGATTTGATTTTTCTCCTGCAATAAAAAAAACCTTCTACATGGGTATATACATCTGAAACATAATATGAACATTTTCACACTATCATTGTTTACTCCTCAAAGAAAAATTCTATAAAATCAAAGAATCAGAGAGGAAATACCATGTGGGACTTACAAAGCAGAAGACGAGGAAAATGGCCAGGTCAGCCTTCTGTGGATTTCATGAGCATAAAATAAAATTAAATCAGTCCTAGCTTTTAAGGTTGTTAGTCAAATAAATCATATTTGAAAGCAAAATAATTGATGATACCCCAGATTTCCCTTATAATCAAACTTTAGTTTTTTCAACCATAGAAATAAATTGATGAAAAAACAGCAAAAGAAACAGAAGATACAAAAGAAAGTTGACGAAGTTGAATTTCCAACACAACTAAGATAATCAAATTTTTCTTTCTCTCAATGTTTCTTGGGGGTTTGGGACTAATGGGGGACTTTGTTTAGGTTTTGGGTAGTCTGGGGTATTTTTAAACAGTTTCACAGAAAATAACTGTATCAAAATAATGGCAGAAAGCACTTTCATTTTTTTCTCTTCAAATCCCCATGGACTATGTGGGGACCTCAAGTCAAAAACCTTCACTTTAGAACAATAAATAAATAAACCCACTAAGCCTTCCCAAGGCTGGTCAACTGTAGCATAAGTAATGCAAGAGGCTGAGAGATGCCAGATAAATTTGATTACTATAAAAGATGGGAATATGTTTCTTTCCTCAGAGAATTCACAAAAAGGGGTCAAAAACAAAGCAGCACTGAAAGCCAACAACTTCATTTCACCAGCAACTCAAGGCGAAAATACAGTACAATTCCACGGGAACGTTTTATCACATCGGTGCAGACACCTCCTAATCTTCTATTTCTGAAAAAGGAAAATAGCAAAGATAGAGTCCAGGCAAAATGGGGCTCTTCTTTCTTTTCTGGAAAAGGCACTCTGATTAGTATATCAATTTAGCAAAGAGTTCAAGAACTGTTTTCTTCTTTCACCTGCTACCAGTGTCATAGTGGCTCTAACACATTTCAGTAGGGGGGAAAAAAGTAATCTTCATGTTATTCTTCCAATTTGTCAGATTACCAAATCACTTATCTCAAATGCATTCAAGAGCATCATCGGGAGAAATGACCCATTGTCCTTTCCTTGTTAAAGAAAAAAACAAAGTCCTGACTCGGTGTTAATTGTTCCAGCCCTGAGTAATGATGAGATCCAGAGATCCTCCTGCACTGTTCCCTGACTAAGAGATAGTCCTGATTTCACATTTTTCCTCTGTAAATAGATAAGCTCCTGCCATTTGCTATTACAACGGCACCAGTATTTTGCAAACCTCTCTGGAATTACTTTTTCCTTCACATGTCTGAGGGTGGCACTTGATTTTTTCACAAACACGTCGTGTTGGTGGCACAGTCGTACCAGAGTCATCTCCTGCCCCCTCCTCCCAAGAAAACACTATCCTTCCAGCCAGCAGAAAAGCCATTCTTACTTGAATCTATTAGATTTCATCTTATTGTCATCACTTCTTTAAAGTTATGCAGTTCTTCCTATTTAACATCCCAAACTCTAACTCCATTAACAGCATCTCCCAGCACTGGGTCTTCAGCCCAATTCCAGTAAACCACAGGTAATTTATCTAGAAGAGTTACAAATAAGATGTATAAAAGAAGGTTGATCTTTGAAGAACAAGTAACTTCCAGACACCTGATAAATTCACTTAAGGCACACAAACACTCTTACTGCACGACACTTCTTACAACCAATCTGCTGCAAAAAGCATTTTCCATGGGCTGACAGTGCTGGTTGCTCTGCAGGACTCAGGAAAGGACAGGCTTGCAGCACCTTTTTGTAGCTATTTTTCAGAGACTAAGATCCACACCCAAATTTGGTGAAAACCTGTGTTCAGATTCAGTATTACTGCTTTGCAGTAATCAAGCAGAGTCCTTTACTGTGTCGAACAATTTCAGTAAAAAACAATGGTTGACTATTTGGTTTATTCATGCTATTGCTTCTTATTTTATCACAGACTACTACATAATTGCCCTGCAAGTATCACTTAACTCCTTATTTCCTTTTTTTCCATAGTATATGCATTCCAAACCCCTCCGTTTCCAGTAAAGCAAAGCCTAATTAATATTTGTAATAACACATACAAAAATGTAATCTACAGTAAATGAGTTTGGGAAGAGGCAGGTCCGAGGAGAAGAGTATTATCACAACAGAAGTTGTCAACTACTGCACCAGAGAAAGAGGGGGAAGAGCTGGAGAGATGGAAGGAACAGCTCCTGCTCCCCCATCCCTAAACCAGGAAGTCACTTCTCCAAGGCTTACCCCAAGCCAAGCAGACAGGACACAGAAGTTGCGGCTGGAACCAGACAGTGCCATGGCCCAGCCAAACACAGGCTGGGATTCCTGGAGCACACACTGGGACCCTGGTTTGGGAGACCTGGAGACAGGAGGGCATGAGGAGCTGGGGTGGTGTGAGAGCATGACCGGCATGAGTGAATTTAGGGGTTTGGTTCATCATTTCACTGGTTTTGCACTTCTGTTCTGACAGGAAAGCTCACCAGCTGGGAAACTGGGTGGATCAGTCAGGCAACTCAGAAGCCCCAGACATTGAAGGAAACAATACTGAGGAACTAAGAAAAGGGCAATACTGACCATCATGACAACAAACAAATCAGCTGCTAGCTTTAAAAGCCATCTATATGCTGTTCTCTTATCTTTTTTCTTTCTAACCACTGAAAAGCTTGCTTGCATCAGCACAGCACAACAGCAGAGCTGGAAGTCCATGCTTTTAGAGAGCAGAAACACAATGTGAACATGCCAAAAAAAAAAAAAAAAAGAAAAAAGAAAAATTAAATAACAAAGCAGGATTTATGAAAGTGTTCTCAATTTTTTCAGACACTGTGTTCTCCTTTCTACAGGACCTGATGGCACAATATAAAAACTATTTTCTCTTCCAGTATTGTTTTCAATAATAACAAATGAAAGTAAAAAATCCCAACCACCGGCAATTTAAAAACATAACAAAATTCTCTGATAAGAGACTTGGAGACTTAAATATGCAAAGACTACACAGAAAGGGTGCTGAAAGGTTACTTCTAGAACATCTATAAAACTAAAATGCAAAAGTGTATGCAGTTACCTGTGCATACATTCCTTAAACTCTCAAAACTACATTTTCAGACTGGCACAGATGCATCAAACTTGATTGCTAGGAAATACAGATGTTTGACTAACCAGGATAATGTTACTTTGGACCCTTGTCTGTTATAACTGAAACCATCTTATTTTTCCCCACAGGAGCCACATCATGAAATGCAAGAGGACAGTTTGGGTGACTAAGCTGGAAAAGGAGAATGTTCTGTCTCCACTGCTGCCCTGGAGTTCCTGCTCTGTATCAGCCATGCAAATCCATCCCTCTCCCCAAACCCTGCTCCCCTGGTTTTCCAGTGGGTATCACTCTTACTCCGCTCCAGTTCCTATACCCACTACACCTCTCAAACAAACCACTGGACTCCTGATCTTGAATCCCATCACTAAACTTTTTAAATTCTCACTTTAGGACAGTTCAAAGCATTCTCACCACCACCCTCACACCCACATGGCGTTCTGTAAAGTAGCGCTGCTCAGGCTCAAAAACCCACACAAACCTAGAAAACTGCCTTAGGATATTTATTGATGCACCATCTTGAAAGATTTTTCTAATGAATTTTGTTGCTGTGAAAGACTTCTGCCTTGCAAAAGCAGAAGAGTTTTATACAGAATTAAAACTTGGAATTTCTGAAATATTATTAGAAAAACTTGAACGACCTGGTCTAGGGGAAGGTGTTCCTGTCCATGGCAGGGGGTGGAACAAGATGATTTTTGAGGTCCCTCCCAACCCAAACCACCCTGTGAGTCTCTGAAATAGCCTCTCACAGCAGTGATTTCACAGACATCAATGGCTCTGCTCACCCTGTGCATCAGACAGGAATTTTTCATTTCATACATCATTTAAAACTTGCTGCAGTGATTCCACAAACCTGTCTACAAGCACCTTCTTCTTTCCCACCCCTCCCTGATTCAGGTTATTTTGGCCAAAATTGAACATGCAAGTAGACTACCATAACACTGACAACAGAGAAGCACAGCAACGCTTAGCACTAGATAATGAAGAGAAAGATCTTATACTCTCAAATAATATTACATCTTGTATTTGAATACATCAAAATAAAATTACACTGACTACATCATCAGCAAACTTACCCCAAACATACCATAGCAAGCAACCAGCATTAGCACACAGGCATTTCAGTATTTTGAAACACAGATTTGCATTTACATCACATTTTCAGAAATTCCTCTCCCAGGACAGTGTAAGAGTGCAGACAAAACCTTCTCCTCCCAAAACTACTTGTTCAGACCTCCGTATCCTGGAGCCATTCACACAGACAGACCACTGACTGCTGCAGCTGCCCAGAAAAAGTTATAAAGATCACAATTATTGTTATCTTTATTATTTTTGGAATAGGCCTTCAATGCTCAAATACAGAGATAAGTTCTGAAAATACAGAATTCCATAACCTACATGCAAAGACTCCAACTCACACTGTCGCCACAATTCACACATCTCCAGACTGAGAGCTGAAAAGTGGACAGCTTTGACCTAAAACTCATTGAAATAAAGCTAAAAACTCATTGTGGAAATCCAAAACTAGAGGTTTACTCACCATTTATGAAGGACTTCTGGACTGTAGCATCTAACACAGGACACTCACTGCCTGGGCGTTAATTCAGTAATTCCTCTTCTTGTTCAGGATAAATCCAGAAAGTAGCTGGCACAAAGAAATGGAAAACACACATTTAGCTGGGGTTGGATGTGAACAAACAGAATTTCTTCTTGTCCATATGACTAACAAAAAGCTTCCATAACAGCTAAGCCCATATACTGATACATCCTTCTTTTCAGTTAACACCAAAACATTTCTGTAAGCGATGGGAAAAAACCTTTGATTTTAAGTAAATGAAAAGACAAAGTACAATGATAACTTGAATATTCCTAATACTTCTAACATGCTGGAACACACGTGAGTTTCAAAATGTGGTAAGTCATATCACTCCAATGTTCTTGAGTCAGGAGAATTTTTGTGCGTAGCACAGCACGGGAACACAAGGAATGTTATAAAATCTAAGACCACTCAATGACAGCTTCTGGAAAGCTTTCCAAATTACTTGTCCCCAGTAACCACCCACACAGTGAAAGATTCTACTAACCATGAAAAAAACACAAGCGGTTATCTAGTTCCATTTATGCAGCCAGTATGTAAATCTGCCAGTCTGTGTTCACAGCTCAGGATGTGGAAAACACCAGTGTCAGTCCCAAGCCAGAGACCCCGCAGGCTCAGCAGCCAGGAACTTTAGGGCACTTACAGCTACTGCCCCATGCTGTGGTTCAGAGGGTGAGGCAGAAAACAGGAGACGGCCACTGCTGCAGATTCCTCTGGCAGAGGTCCCACAGGTTCTCCTGCACCCACGAGCCAAAGGCTCCCCACCCGTTATGCATCACAAAGTAAATATCCATAGCTCTAAACTCTTCCACCTTCATCATGAACTTCTCAACTCACCAATCAATACAATACTGAGAAATAAACAACAAGCCAGAAATACTCTTGAACAGAAAAACCAAGCCCACCCTTGTTCAGAATTGTGAATTGTGAAGCTCACACGTTTTCCAACATAAGTTCAGGAAATAAAAATCTCATTAAAGCTTTAGCCAAAATTTCTAATTCATCAAAGGACCATGTTTTGAATACCAATGAATTTCATGAAAAAGAAGTGCTTTTTTTTTTCTTGCCTGCATGTCTGTAAAATCTCTCCCAGGTTACAAAACCAAATCTGATGACACTGAAAAGTCTTTCAGGAACAAAGACAGACGAGTAAAACAACCACCAGATCTCTTTAATTCCATGCAAAAGTGTCAACAGCAAAATCACTGCATCTCTGCCACAGCAGAATATTAAATAGTTCATTAATATCCATTTTCCCTTCTTCTCTTTTCAGAGGCTACTAAAATTGTTTCTGTTTGATTTTACATGAGTGAAACTCCTCCCAAATGAAACAGGTACAAGGATCTTGAAAGAACACTCAAGTGCACATCACTCAAGCCCTTGGCAGGCCCTATCTCTGCAAAACAACAATAGCATCCCACTAATAACAATGACTTGCTTAACTATTCATTTTGGTAAATAATGGAACTGAAAATTATCTAGTGATGGATTTACACTTTTACAATGCATCTCTGGGATGAAAATGAATAGGGACGGAGAAATTATGTGGGTTACAATGGGTGATGCCACAACTTCAGATCCCGCCTCGCTCCGTGGAACAACACAAGCTGGAAAGTGTGGCACTACAATTTTTAGCATTTTACCTTTGTCTAGTTCTACTGTGAGACACCCTATATATATTATTTGTATTATCGAAGCACTTAAAGATGCCAATTAAAACCCAGACACAGCTGTACTAGGCAGAAATAGTAGGAAAATTACAATAGATAACCACAATAAATCACCTGTTCCTCAGATATTCCTTCCTTTATCAGTTACCACAGAATTTAACATATTGGGGTTTATATTTGAGGGAGCATGAACAGAATGGCCTAGGCAGCCTCTACAGCCTTTTTTTATTTGAAAACCATATTCACATATTTCCAGTGGAGGCCCAGAGGGACAAAGCCTAGTGACACAAGGCTCGCTCTCCTTCATCGCCTTCCTTGAGAAGCCCATGGAACCCCAATACCACGTGGACCACGAGTGAAAAAATCAGAATATTTGGAGCAGGAGGCTGACAAAGGTGACAACTTCTCTGGTAGCAATGGGAAACACTAAGTTTCTGTTTAAAAAGTTAAAGAATACTTTGTGTTCAAGTAACAAATGGCAAGCGTTTACCTGTGACTATTAGTTCTCTCCTAGGGAGTTTATTATAAACAGTATTTCAAACACAGGACTTTAAAAGACAATGTATAAATATTTTAAATGGTAAAATATAGGTGTTGGCTTTTTTTTTGTACTATGTCCAGAAAATTTGCACAAACACATCAAATTCTCCACCTAGGGAATTTACTTTATTGTTAAGTTTGCATTTAAAACAAATGTACATGACCTATTTTGGGGCTAATATAACTAAAAGGAGCCTATTTGTTGTTTATTATTTATAGAAGATTCACTTCAGATTAGGCCTTTTGCGGACGTGTGTATCTGTGTGGCATCACAAAGCATCTCCAGATCTCCCCCAGCACTAAAACACACGAGGAAATGACAAGTTAGGATGTATCCAGTACACACAGTGTTTTATAAAAGCCAAGATTAAAAGCTGGTTTTTCCCTCCTCAGAAAGGCCACATGAAAGAGCCGCTACCCTGGGTAATGCATTGACCTTCTGGGGCTGATAATGACAAGTTCAAGTTCCTGGAGTTGGGGAAGATGTGGAACTAAAGTAAGTGCACTCAAGCAACGAGTCCTTCTGCTCTGTTAGAATCCCACTCACAAAACCAGCCCCATGGAAAGAAAGAGGAAAACAGTTTAATTTTTTTTATTTACTAACCCAGGAGTTTTTCTACACCATCAGCATGGCTCAAAACTGCTTTCTTAGAGGCTTCAATCTCAGGCACTGATGGTTTCTTTCCATTTTAATAGAAAACCTGAAATTATTTCATATAAAAGGTGTCAAATTTATGAAAATAGAGATGCTGCTCATGTCTAAAATTTTGCATTTTCAGCTTTTTCTTGTAAATAGAGAAAAACATGGTAAAATCGTATCTATTGTGTAAGAGATAAAATATCTCCTTAAAAACTTCTAGAAAATCAGAAATGCATTTTTATACAACATATAAGAAAAACCAGAGTTGACCCAAAGCCTCTATTCCTACCAGTCATTACTTTTGAACAGTTTTGTGGGTCACAGTGTCTGGAGCTCTTCAGGGGCAGAGTAAAACTCCACCACGATGCTGCTGGCAGGACTGAGGCACGGAAAAGAAAGCTAAAAAGCTGCAGTAACTACAGAACGGGTACTACTGATGGTACATATTAGGATGTACTACTACTACACACATATGGCCGTGTGGTAGCACATTTTGCATTTCCAAATATTTATATTTCAAATTACACAGTGATATCACAACCTTTACATCTTTGTTTAAGTTATATAAGACAAAAAAATAAAGGCTAAAACAAATGCTATGACTCCAGTTGGTGTAAATCAACACGTACATCATCAGGTTTTAATCATCAGCTCATTCCAAATGGTTTACATTGAAAGATTCCTGCCAGGACAGGCTGTGATCACAAAAGGAATAAAATAATTCCAAAATAAATTCCCTTTTAAATTTTGCTCCAAAACAGTATTTCTAGTTTCTTCTTCCTCACCCCCAATTCGATCTTATCTCAGAAACATTATTTATATAATTTATTTAGAAAAAGAAATTAATCATGGGCATCTCTAAAGTCCTGGGTGATTCCAGTCCAGTCAATTGTTGCAGATTTTTGCCTTTCCCTAGAAAACACGGTGATATTAAATACAAAACCCCACACATTCAGAGAACACTAACATTTCTAAAACAAGATCTTGAGCTGAAGTTAAGAAATTGCTATAATTAAACTTGTCCAGGAAGACAGATTAAGGTCAAATATGTCTATTAATTTTGGGTATCCAGTCTAAGCCACCTCAGACTTGGATTTTTTTTTCTTTGAAGTGCAGCATTTCACAGCATTTAATACGTTCCTAACTGGTTTTCACGGCGGTGATTTCTCAGCACCCTCCTGGGGCCGTGCCCAGCCGGCGCTGCGGGCTCAGGGATTCGCCCGGCCCTCAGCCAGCGGCAGAGGCAGCAAAAATCCCGGTGTTTGAAGAGGCGCTTCCGTGCTTCACTCACGCTCCTCTTCCTCGGCGCAGTCCTAGTCCCAGCTTCTCCCACTCACACGCAGGAACTCCCCCCTTCCTGACCTAAACGCCCCGTGGCTCTCCCTGCCCACACCACGGAAACGGCTTCGGCCCGGGCATTCCCCACGCTCCCAGGCGGAGCAAGGCGGAGGCGCAGCCTTCCCACAGCTCCGGAGCCACCGGCGCCCCCCGGAGCTGTCCCTCTGGGGTCCCTTGTGCCCACCCACAGGGCTTCTGCGGGGTCTGAAGGCTGGGCCGCCCTCAGAGCGGGAGAACGGCGGCAGGAAAGCGGCATCGGAATGGCCTCGTGTGGCGCTGGGAGTCAAAATTCAGCCACAGGGAATGGGGTGGGTCGGAAGGGACCTTAAAGCCCATCCTGTCCCACCCCCTGCCAAGGGCAGGGACACCTTCCACTGTCCCAGGCTGCTCCAAGCCCCAGTGTCCAGCCTGGCCTTGGGCACTGCCAGGGGCAGCCACCGCTGCTCTGGGCACCCTGTGCCAGGGCCTGCCCACCCTCACCGGGAAGGATTCCTCCCCACTATCCCATGTAACCCAGCCCTCTGGCACTGGGACGCCGTTCCCTGCAGGCCCTGTGCGAGGTGACACGAGGCTGCGAAGCCGCAAACGCTGAAGCGAGGGCCGCCAGCTGCCGGCGGAGGTGCCCGGGGCGGCCCCGGGCTGCGGGAGCGTCCGGCCGGGCCGCCCTCAGCCCTCAGCGCGGCCGGGCCGCGGGGAACGACCCTGCCGCACCAAAGGTGCCCCGCGCTCGGTACCGCGGTTCGGGGCCGGTGGGACATCCCCCGCTCCTCTCGGTATCAAAGCGACTTGCTCGCGGAACAAAGGCGCCGCTGCCGCATCCCGCGCCTCACACAAAGGAGCCGAACACGGCACCGTCACCGAGGGCAGCCAGGGGGTTAAAAACCGAGATCGCAAACAAATGTTTCCATAATCAACAGTTACCGCAAGCAACGCTCACAGAACTACAGGGAAAAGAATCATTTTCTGCAAATAGAAGAAAAACGTTTTCTTCTTCAGGGTGAAATAACCCTTTTTTCAAGTATTAGTCTTAACCTTTTCTTTTTCAAGTTAGCTTGGAAAACAGAAAAGAAAAGGCTACCCTGGATTTTATTTTTAATTTGACACAATAAAAAACTAAATATGCCTCTGAAAATCCTAGAGCCTGTGGCATAACTTCTTTATTTAGATAAATTCTAAAGTAGCTGTTGTTTACCTAGAAACCAAAGAACAATCTGTGCTATTAACATTTTTTTTCCCAAGACTTAACATTATTTGTTAACATTCCTAAATATTCATTATGGGAACGCACAGCTTTTAAAAATCTGATTGTTTCCTCATTAAATTTGGATACTTGGGAGGATTCTGTGCACAAGTTAAATAAACAGATATTTGGATAATTTTCAAGTGAATGTTTAAAATACAAATATCAATCATTAGAAAGGCAGGTCCTCCCTACCTCGGTGCTGGTTTCTCTTCAGCCCCTCGGGGAGCCCACCCTTCCCCTCCCAGCCCTGCTGGACCTGCAGTGAGGTCCTGAGTTCTCAGCAACTTTCTCAGAGGGAAGACGAGAGAATTTCGCTGGTTCAGGATCTTTCTGTTCTTCCCTCTTTTGAAGTTCCATATCTGATATTTTTAAGTCACATCCTCCTTCCCATCCTTCTGTGACATGGAAAATGTCACACTTTGCCCAGACACAATTTCAACAATTTCATTTATATCAGAGGGTGCTTAGAAGTACATTTATTTCAATCAGGTACTTACTTGCATTCAAAGTTACTGCAAAAAAATTAAGTACCAGAAGGCTTGATACAGTGCCTTAATCTGAGTTAGTATAGTCCAGGAGCTAATCTTGAAACCCACACTCTAAACTTACCTGCTGGCTTTCTACAACTGTACACAAAATTCAAGTAATTGCAGCAAAAAGGAAAAAAGAAAGGCTATTTTTATAGCCTGAGCCAGCTTATTCCTACCATTTGTAGGAACAGCTGCTGAGTTTGCACAAGAAATTGGTGTTTAAAAGACAATGTCTGAACCTACATCCCTTTCTTAAAGTAATTTTTAATCCAAATTATTCCTTCCTAACCCAAATGTGGTTTAAGCCAAGCCAGAGCTGTTGGCCACTGTGCAAACCAGGCCAGCAGAGTTTTACTGCCAGAGGAGATCAGGTCAGAGATGGCTCCTGGTGTCAGATCAGTCACTGACTGCCTCAATTACCTTTGGCAAACCATTTAACCTTTTTGTATTAATGGCTTCCCGCCAGTAGAAGAGTTCTTCATCATGGTCGGGAGGAGTTTAGCCCGTTAATTAATACAAATAACGATAAAAATACTATTTTCTTTAATTCCAGTATCTATCTGCTCTGCAGAATAACACTGAAACTCCAAACTCCTCTGCACATTAGGTAGAAATGAGCTATTTCTAGGTAAGTGGGTGCTATTTCAGAGCAGATTTTCAGCATCCACACTCTAATGACTTCACAAATTATGAAGAACAAGGCTCACAGTTTTCTTCCAGCTCGTGACTAACAATAACAAAAAGAAACAGCGGTTTGTCCTGAACTGACAACTTGTATTGTTTAGAACACTTCCCTAAGTTTTAATGAGCTAAATGAGTTAAAAAGGTATCTATTGTGAAAATCGCCTTGATCTGAAAAACCTTCCATGCCATGTTTCAGCCTAAACAAACTTTGCTGCCTGGAAAATACCCCTGGAAAAGGGAGTTTCTAAGGGAAACTGTGACAGCACAGCAGCTCCACTGCAGCATCCTGATGGGGACCACTGCAATACAGTCTATTCCAGAATCATTTTTCTTTTTATTATTTCATTAAGTTGTATCTCACTAAAGTTCCTCTTAGGATCTCTCTACAGCACCAAATTTTTCATTGAGAAAACTATAAATCATAGGCCTAAATTACAATTTAATTATAAACGCCTTCCCTTCTAATGCTGCCTGGGACCTTTTACCCTCCTACATAATTCTAAAAAATGACCCCTGTCATAATTTCCTTCACTAGAATAATATGCAGAGATCTAATCCTGAATCCTGCTGTCTTATAATTTAATATAAGAGGTAATTATTATTCAAAAGATAATGTTGCAGATATTGAAAATATTCTGAAGTTTAAGTCTAAAAAAACCTTCCCTTGTATGTAAAAGCCTCTTATTTGATTCTTGCAAGAAAGGAAATAAATAAAAAGGTTTTAAGACTTTATGCAAAATGCTAGAAATATTATTTGTAGCTGAGATTTGTCAACTATAATTTCTATAACCCTTGAACTACAGAGAAAACACTCACATGCAGCAAAAGCAGGAAGGCACCAGACCATTTATTATCGATCTCTGCTTTTAGCCATAGGTTAGACAGAAAGTTCTGGACTGCTGCTATCCAGCTGAAAAATACGGTTTAGGTGGCTCCACATTTTGGAATACAAGGAAGCCGAAGGTGAGCCAAAGTCAAAAGAAAACCAAATCAAACAAACAAACCCCGCCATCATGAAACCACCTTCTTACACCTCAAATTTTATTTTAAATTGCTCACATCAAAGGTACAGTTACGTTGATCCAAAACACTCCTGTAAAGAAGTTAAATTATAATAAAACTTTAAGGAATTAGTACATTTTTCCCTAAGTCAGAAAAGCAAGGAGTAACACCATTACGTCAGTTCATCTTGCACAAGAGACGTGGATTTAATCTCAGCCCAGGAACACGGTTGTTACTGCCTGGCTATTCCCTCTACATAGGCAGGCTTTGACCTTAAAGCCCTTTTTTCTAAAACTGGGATTCATCAATTAAAATCTGTTTTCTTTCAAGTTAACTCTTAGGGTATGCAGGAATATCTGCCAAAGAGGGGAACTGAGTGCAGCTGGAGCAGGAGAAGGTGAGAATGAGCATAAGGAGAAAGAATTAACAGAAAGAATTCAAGTATAATAGAGTAAAATTCACAAAACCGAATGTTTTTCCTGTTTCAAATTCAGGGAGCGAGCCCCATTTTTTCAGGTAAATGAGATATCAAATGAGCTTCATTGCTTCTAACCATATCCAGCTCCATCAGTGAGAACAAATAAAATCCCCTAACTGACAGATTCAACATCCTGAAGAGGGAGAGGCCAGGGAGGTTATCAGAAAATGGGGTTCACAAGAGGTAATTATAGCCTGTGCTCACCCTGCTTAGGTGAGGCAGAACATCACAATACAGCTCCATAAAAATCAAACTATATAATGCAGAGGCACCAGTTTACTGCTCTCTTTGGTTTTGCTTTGGGAGCAGTTCATTTAAGACATAATAAATTGAAGTTTTTTTCTCCTGTCCCTCCATAAATCCAGGGACAGTGCAAATGAGGAGGTGCTCATTAAGGACAAAGGAAAGGGGCTCCCCAGACAGTGACACGAGCTGGGAGCATTAAAGCTCTCATTAAAGGGAGCCCTGTGCTTTTTGTAATAAGGAATATTACTTAATAACACTCCAAGCATGGTTCACTTCATACTGCTGAAGTGAGCTTTTGGGGGGCAGTGAAGGGGAAAAGAGGGAGCATCCACAGTACCACAAACATCATAAAAACAGAGATGGAATTTTGCCTGTAACGAATTAATAGTAAGTAAGGAAGTGTCACTGACTGCCTCTAACTGAATGGCTTCATGCAACACAGGGATTCAAGGATCCTAGGGGGATTCATGGAATATGTCAGACTTTACTCCCAAATGAACCAACAAAACCAGACTGGAGGGACACGGGTAGAAAATAAATTCTGTTCTCAAAGCAGAAGGATAACAAAAGGTTTGAAGCCACCACCGGGACAGTTGGCCAAGAAACCACGGCTATTAACACATTACATTCTTTGCGCACATCACAAACTTTCCCTAAGAAAATCTTGTCGTTGTCCCTACAGAATTTAATTCTGGTTTTGCCAAGCCATCACTCCCACCTGTCAGATTACTTTGAGTTGTGCTGCTATCACTGAGTGTACTCACTACCTCAGCTTTCTGTTGTCTGAAATCTCAGTAAATATATTTCCTACTCTGTGATTCAGCTCATTAAAGCAAACACTGCAGTGGACCCAGGGTCAGGGTGGACCCCTGCCAAAACTCAGTTTATACCTCCTTGCATTCTGACAGTGACAAGTTTGCCCTAAAATGATTCTTCAACCCATTCTACACCACTCATCTCAACCAAATTTCCTCAGCTTGCTTATAAAGTCATGTGAGGAGTGTCAAAAACCTCCCTAAATTTGAAATCTACAACAGCAATTGCTCCTTCCCTGCCCATACCTGTTACGCTGCTGTACAAGTTGTTGTGTTGCTTAGACAATATTTTTTCTGTCAAGTCTGTGTTTGTTATTCATTCCCTTGTCATCTTCCAAGTGCTCACAAATAGTTTGGTTTCTTTTCCCAGAATTTCAGCAGGAACTGGAGGTTACAAGACTGGTCTATAACTCCTGTCTCAAGTCAGGACACTGAACTGTCTTCCAGGATTTCACCTTCCCTGTGCAAGTCTTCAAAAAGAGCCACCTCTAGTTCTGAGTTTATTTTGGCTCTACATGTTCTTCTAATGAGCTTTGAAACCAACAGTTCTGACAGCAGCTCTTTTGGACACTTCGAGCTGTTTCATTTCTCCTCAGGACTCAGATCTCACCCCTTTGGCAAGAGCAATAATTACAGTAACTGCTGTCCCGTGGGCAGCTTCAAGAGAGGAGGATACAGAAACTTTTGGCTGTCTCAAAATTCTCTTTGCTCTTCACTGAATGGTGGTCCTATACTTTCCTTTATTTTCCCATTCCTCACATTCTTAGCATTCTTATTTTTGGTATTTTGATACAACTTGCATCCTATTTGATGATTTGTCCTCTCTGGTTTTGTCACGATGTGCTCTGCTGTGTTTTTATATTTATTCATGTCAGTCTGCAAGGTGGTTCCTTACACCTGTCATCCATCCTCTGCACTAGGATAATTTGCACTTGATAAAAAGATTCCATTTATGTAATTTTTTAGGTTCCGAGTCTGAATAATTCCCAATAATTGTCACATTAGGTGTCCAAGACTTTCACTGTCACTGATTATTCTTAGTTTTATTTGCCCACTAAACTCAAAACTTGCTGCCCTTTTGCCTGTGGTAGCCCAAGTAGTTTTGGCTTGGCCTTCTGCCTTCCTTTCACATACTCTACATTCCAGCAAGCATTTAAGTTTTTTTACGCTACTGGTATATGGGGACTAACAATATTGTCAACTTCTCTCTTGTCTGTAACTGGAGGCCACAACAAAGAGAGAAAAATCAAGCCCAAGCTTGCACTCATTACTGATGGCAGCGCTTATTCACGGGTCCAAGAACATCCATTCCTCCAACTTTGCAAAAGTACTTTCACAAAGAGAACCCAGCCCCAGCACATTTTCTCTCCCATTTAATAGGCTGCTTTAAGAGCACGCTTACTTAGTCCTCATCAAACACGGGTAATTGACAGCTCTCCACCCCCAGCATCCCCACTCTGAGAAGGCCGTTTCCCCAGGAGCCGCCTCAAACAACCTCAAACACTTTATTACTGGTCAATTTGGGTTTCCTGCCCACTGTAAGTGGCAGTGCTGAGGGTCTCTAACTCTCTCTTGTCTCACTAATCAATATAAGCAGTCACTTCCACGGCATTTCCCTGCTACTCAGCAAGAAGGACGAGAGAGTGCCACGGGTTGTAAACAGCGGAACAGCCTCAGGGGTACATCAGAAAGTTAAACTTCAGAAACAGGAGCCAGGAGCCTGCTTTTATTCTGGACTTTTGGGCTTCTTTGGGGATATTCTCTGTTTTAATTCTTTCCAGCCAGAGCAAAGCACTGCAGTTGGTTTGATGCCATTCGCACTAACAGCCTCGTTGGTGGGGAGGGTCACGGTCCCCCTCCCAGGCACAAAACTTCCCTGGAAGCAGCACGTGGCAGGAGACAGCACCAAGAAATTCCATAAAGTGCCAACCACAGCTTTACAGTCACCGTGTTATGGGTATGAGAAAGTCAGGATTAAACAATTATTGCCTGGAACTAAGGCAGTAAAATTTGTTTATGAGGTAAATTTTAACAAGAAACAAACAGTTAGTGTTGTTTATAAGCAAACTTGAGCTGTAAAATCCAGGGAATGCTTTGTAAATGCCCGTCCATGGGCCAGGTGAGGTCCTGGAGGGAAGCTCCCTGCTGCTTGCAGCTGGCTCTCACGCACAAGTGTGACCAGCTCCAGTGGCCAGGTGACATCAGAGCCAGTGGCTTTACCCAAGGATGGCTGGGATAAAACCTTCACTTTTTGGTAAAGGTATTTCTTCTCACAGGTCTTTCCTTCCACTGCGTGGAACAACCTCCTTGTCCTGTCCATACCCCAAAATGGCCACAATGACTAATCATAGCATTCTGGTATTGTTTAGGTTGGAAAAGGGTTCTAAGCTCCTGAAGGCCAACCATTAATGCAGCACTGCCAAGGCCACTGCTAAACCATGTCCTGAAGTGCCACCTCTGCATCTGCAAGATGCCAAGAGATAGAAGTTTGTGATCCAACAGCGACTAAGTCAAGCAGAGTCTGTTCGAGGCCCCTCTGACATACAGAGTACTTGGATCCAGTCCTAAATTCAATATAGTCTGGTTTCCCACTGCCACCTTTTTTAAGAGGAATTGCCCATATTCTTACTCAACACTGCAACATACTCTGTTTTAATGAAATTATTTCGCTAGGCTGAGCCCCAGGAGGACTTTGGGGTCTCCCTGCAGTGCAGTGCGGCCGCGCCGTTAATGCCAGCGCAACAGCGAGGAGCAGCTGCTCAAAGCTGACTCCTTTAGCAGGGCAGCGGAGACGGAGCACCCACACTTCCACAGCCCCAAGACAGGATAATCCAGGGATGCTGCAGATGTGGAGACTAAAGACCAGCCCCTGCAAAGCAAGAGTCAAAAGCTGATGTGGAACAGCAGGGACACAGAGGTAGGGCCAGAGCAGTTCCTGCACCTGGCTCTGCAGCATAGCCACCCTTCCACCTCCACGGCCACCCAGTGAGCACATACTAGCTGGGCAGTACCCAGGAATGCTAATACTTTCATTAAAACCCTCATAGCACCACTTGGCATACTCTGAGGAAGGAAATCCACCTTTGCTGATCCCACTTTACTCTTCCACAGCAAGAAAGAAATAAAAAACCTGGGGGAAAAAATGTAACATTATTCTTTTTACTGCACACACACACACACACAAAAATCTTTAAAAGTGAGTATCTGCCTACTGCAAAGTACTGAGGTGAAAAGGGAGGTGTTATCATCCCCGTTCCCCCAGGATCTCTTAGAGCGTGTGTGTTTCTGTGGTGGTTGGCTTGTGGTTTCGTTGTTCACTACAGTTTCCCAGAGCCCTATATTTTACTGAAACATAAGTACAGGCCCACCAATTTGCTGACAAGCTGATCTATTGGCTCTAGGACACTGAGGGGAATTATGCTCCTGCCGCCCTGATGCTCTCCTTTGTTTAGAAAAAGAAGAGAGAAAGAGAGAGAGTGAAAAAAAAAATCCTCAATCGTTTAGTACAAGTCATTTTACATGCTGGGATAATGAAGTATAAAAATGCCTTCAAAGGACTGATTTCCTACTTTTAACTCACTACCAGCCGAGCTCTTTGTGAGGCCCTCTGGAACATGCATTCCCAGCCCCACTCAAACAGAAGAGCTGCGAATTCATTAAACTATTTAATTATGCCTTTTTATTTTTCTCCATTAGCAAGCCCTGCCAGTACAAAGTAAATAAAGCCACCATGGTCTTTCCCCAGCAGACACACTGACTGTTTTTATTCTTTATTCAGTTTACAATATAAAGGGCTATTTTTCCCCCCTCCTCCTATTCTTGGCGAGTTTCCTAATACAAGCCCTACAAACAGAAGCATCCAACTGTACATGCGACGCATGGAAGCCGGGAGCAGCACTCAGCATTGCGAGCACATACCCCAGACAGCTTTCAAAGTACCAGCAGCCAACGGCAGCCAAACAGCACTTTGCAGCCAACGCGGAAAAGATATTAGCTTTTTTTTTATACTCTAGTAAATTTGCTTTTTACATCTATTTCTTTTCAGAAAGGCTTGTTATTGAGCTTACTGTCCACAAATTCCATTGATCTCAGGCTGTGACTCAATCCATATGCTCACGCTTTGACACCAGCACAGCAAGCAAGCGATACAAATCCTGTTCAGGCTACAAACTTATTGATTTTATAGATTTCCCCCAAAGTTGTGATAATGATATATCATTGTTAAATTTGGTAGAACAAACTGCTTTCCCAATCTGTCAATGCGAGCATGAAAACCAATTCACAGCCTTGTTTAGAAGGCTTTCCCTTCAGAAGAATAACTACTGCTGGCGGAGGCAGATCACCAACACCCCGCCGCTGGCAGCGGGGTGATGGATGTCACCTTTCCAGTTACCCTTTCCTGACCTGCAGCCCACTGCGTTCCCAGACTTGCCTCCTGGTTCTGAGAACCACCCTTATTTTTCAGAAGCCTTTCTCAAATTCATTATTTAAAACTTGCAGTAGATGTAAACCGTAATAATAGCTTTTAAACATATTTCCTTTAAATATTTTAGATGCATTAAGATGACATGAGAATTATTGATTTTAGCAAATCACTTTTGCTTGTTCTGTTCCTGTGCTCAGATAAATGGCAAAGCCGTGCTTTTCCCTTCCATGAGAGGGAGACAGAACACTGGCTTAAAGAGGAGTGGCCTCACTCCCTGCTCCACCACAATTCCTCAACCTCCCAACAGTGGGAACAACGGAACGTGTCCCTTCACAGCGACTGCCTTCCCCTGCCAAACCCACTCGGGCATTTTCCTCATGGCTTTCCACTGCCAAAGCAGAAACCTGATCCGCCACATCTCCCAACCAGCAAGCACAGGGCCATGCCAGAGGCATTAGGAAGATGAAACTCAAGCTGTTTCTCAGGTTCTGAGAATGCGACATGAGAAGCTCATCAGTCCTTCTGTGCTTATCACAGGACAGAAAGGCTCTCACCAGCACCACATCTGCGGGGTGCAGGAGATGGACACAAACTGTAAACAGCTGTTGTGTCTTTAACAAACCATGAAATAGCTCCAACAAAAACGTTTGCTGGAATGACAATGTCAGCTTTCATTCCCACATTCTCCTCCAGCTCTGAAGCAACTATTAGGCCTCCGAAAGGAGACCTAGAAATCATGAACAAAACACTTGCCAAAGAAACTGGAGTTAATAAAAAGGCAAGACTTACAAATTTAGAAAACTAAATTTAGGAGATCCATGTGAATAAATAATTTCTCTCTTGAAAACCTGCTCTTTTCCATCCCAGCCTTTCTGCCTGTTCTTTATCCAGCTTCACTCAACATCCATCTCTTAGCACTGGAAAAGCAGCTTAACTCCTCCGACATGATGTCACTAGTTCAACACACCCCACACAGTGAGAGCTTTACGGTGCTTTCCCCAGTCCTGGTGGTGATAAGTGCCCACATCTGGCAACACAGCCCTGAGCATTTAACCGTGTTCCTGGGACAACAGCTTGGAGACATATTTTGAAGGGCTGAACATCTCCCACCAGTGCCTCTCATTTCACTTCTGATTTAATTCAAGGTGATGGGTGCTGAACTCTTTAACCTACCGTGGCTTTTTCTGAACTTGCTGAATGCCCTTTCCAAATATGCCTTTGCAAAAAGTCTGTCTGAACTTCAGGGCACTTGAAACTCAAGCACCTGCCTGCGGTCTCTCTTCTCTGTCTTCCAACTCTGATATACTTCTCATTCATCTGTGGCATTTTCATTGTTTTCTCACTGAAACAGCAATGTCAGGCTAAGAGAAAGGTGACAGAACAGCACAAATTCAGATATTTTACTATCACGTTGCTGAGGAGCTGTGCTTCATGCTTCTCTTTCAGAGCATGGGCACAAAGGGTCTCACAACAACAGACCGTCTCTTTGCTGGGCAGAGGAGCTTCTATCAGTAACAGCATCAGCATTCAACTATTGCTGTTTGAAGAAGTGAAGACCTTAACCCAGAAAGTGGCATCATGAACTCACTTGTGTGGTGTGGGAGAACTGAGACTTGGTGAAACTGTAGGACTTGCCAAAGGCCTCACATGAAACCAGTGGTAAGGTGGTTTCTCCAGGCATGGAGACCCTCACTCAATGTATATTACACCCATTCTGGATCATGTCAGCTCGTGTCTTCTTCAAGAAAAGATATTCGCAAAAGGAATGTCCTCTCACATTCCTCATTATTCCTTGTTTACTGGACAAATATGACTTTGCTCCAGCCAGTCCCTGCAGTAGTAAAGGCATCACAAGCTCCTCTACTGGGTTCCTGATGACCTTTCATACTACTTGATACTGAATTTATATGACCCCCACAATAGGAAAAATGGGTTCTTGGTGTTCTGTGGTGTTCCCACTCAGGGTAACAGAACATGGGGGAGGATTAACATCGTGGTTCCAGATGACGACAGAAAGGAACTGCTGTCTCAGAAAAAATTAAGTCTGAATGTGTAACAGGAATGTAAAGACATCCAAAGAGTGTAAGTACCTCCAAAATTATCTTCCTTCCTTGCCCTGTGCCAAAGCAATCTGTTTGGACAAGCCACAGACTCTCTGCCTTCAATTTACACTTCTGGAAAAATAAGTCTTTCCTTTCTTGCATCCCACTCTTTCTCACTTTCCCCCCCCCCCCCCCCCCAAAAGGGAGAGAAAAGGGGAAAAAAAAAGCCCTTCCTGATAATTGCACTGGTCCAAATGTGCAGGGCTTTCATACAGAATGATGGCTTCCCTTGTCTCCTGCATTTGTTCATCTCCTTTGGGAGGAGCAATTTACAGAAAGCATTATCGATTTTTGCCATAATAGGTACAGAGATGCCTCACTGTCCCCGCTCAGCCAGCTCACTCTCTGCATCACAACTGTCAGGCCAGTTTGTGAAGCCCGTCATTATTTTTTTTCAAGTAAATCCATCACAGGAGTGGGGGAAAAGTGATGAAAATAAAATTATTTTCACCTTGCCATAAAAAAGAATGGCCGTGTTCCCTAACAGAAATAAGTGCAAATGCTGTCAACTAAGAGAGCGGAAGGTAAATTCAAAGCAAATAAAAGTGGGCTGGGGGGAGGACGGAAAGGGGGGTGCAAGGAGGCATGGCAGGAGCTAATTTACTTTGAACACATTCTGGAATTTTCCTGTTAAAGCCGCTATTTACAACTCTTCCAGTTGTTCTTCATGTTCTCATTTCTCAGGAAGTGCTGAAATCTACACTTTATACAGATATTTGCTTTGGCTTTTAGGGTGTAGAGGAGATTGCGGGTTTGGGGATGCAGTTATTAAATATTATTGGTCTGGGGGATGAAATGTGCCATGAAAGCTCCCTGTGAATGCAGACCACCCACCCGCCCCAGGATTACCGTTGCTCTCGCTCCTTTGTGCGGGTTTGGGGGCTTCTCCCGCTGTCTGTTCTCCAGGGCAGGCTGAGGCCACCAAACTCATTCTGTCCCTGATCAGCATGTGAATGTTGAGGGACACTTACTTCAAATATTTCTGAAACTAAAAAAGCCTTTTAGAAATCACATCTAAAAACAAACAATTCCCCCCTGCCCCTCGCCTGCATTACTGACTCTCCGACAAGCCCTTTGGTATTCATCCCTCCTCTTTGATTAGTTTTTGCTGTACCCTTCATGTTGGTCACTTATCTCACATCTTGAAGGTCACACTCTGTACTCCCCTATTCCAGCAGCCCTGGCTTGTTTTTTATTCCTGAAGACAGCCTTGTTTTGGGCTCGGAAGGTTTAATCCAAGAATTGGCTCTGGATCTAATTCCCAGATCCTCAGTTCATTAGCCATGAAAAGTGATAGCTGCTTAAGATTTTTATGAGCCATTGTTCCAAAGCGGGCCACAGAAACGGCACAATTACCCAGCGCAGTGCACAAAGCCCCGGCTGCCTCTGGCACTGACACGAGGAGCTCGATAGCAATCAAACAGCTTAATGAAAAGCAGCAAGTTTGCTCTTGGTAAGGAGTGAGGGATCTGTGAAGTTTGTTTCCAAGTGGTGCTTTCTGTAAGGACACTTGTTAGGACAAAATTTAAATCACCCTACCCGTCCTTCAGGAGTGCTGGTGCTAAAGGAGACACAACTTGGCTTTTTGACCCTTCCACATAAGCACTTGTGAACATCACAGAATCCTTTGGGTTGGAAAAGGATTTAAAACCATTGAGCTCAGCTGTTCCCCCAGCACTGCCACAGCCACCACTGACCCATGTCCCCAAGTGCCACATCCACACAGCTGTTAAATCCCTCCAGAGATGGGGACACCACCACTGGCAGCCTGTGCTAGTGCCTGGCCATCCTTTTTATGAAGAAATTCCTCCAGATGTCCAACCTGAACCTCCCCTGGCACAGCTTAAGGCTGTTTCCTCTTGTCCTGTCCCTTGTTCCCTGGGAGCAGGAAGGAAGCCCAAGAACAACTGGACTTCCTATTACCTCCAGCATTTAAAGCTCATCTGTCCTGTCCCTCTGGACTCTTAAGCAGATCTAGATATTAGTATTGAAGCTGGAATTCATTGCAATTAGGCCAGGCAAATAGTGAGAAAACCATCAAAGTGGCTGGATAGAACCATCAGAGGATTGCTCCCAGGCAGGGTGCAGCAGAACCCCAGGAGCAGCCCCGTGTCCAAGTAATTACAAGGATGTGATGCAGGGCAGCAAAATTTAAGAGGTTTAGAAGTAAAGTGGGTACTTTATTGAGCAGTGGATTAAGAATAAATGTAGCCAGACCCAGCGCAGTTCAAGTGCTTTCAACAGCTCTTGGGCTCCAGCCACGGCCAGGCTGACAGAAATCCCACCTGCCTGAGCTGCCGCTGCCACGCCAGACAGCACGAGCTGGGTTGAGGGCACCCTCCAAGATCCGGGCCTGGGTCTTTACATCCTGCCTAATCCACCTCGTGGTCTACCCCATAGCTGGCTGTACCACGTCTGAGCTCAGCAGCATGTCCAGGACAAAGGGATGTCCCTGTGCCTGGATCTGCTGCCCCCGTTCCCCAAGGATGCCCCTCGTGTCCAGCAGATCCCACCATGCTGCAAACGGAGCAAGATGCCCCTCACAGAGGCAATGTGCCTGCCCTGAGACTGTCCACCCAGAGAATTAGTGCCAAGCCAGCTAAAATCCACACCTCGAATTACTCCACAGCAACTTCCCATATGAGCCTTTCAGGATTGGAGGACAAGCAGCAGAGCCTTGGCGCCTTATGTCCTTGGACCCACAGTCATCATGGCAATAGCTTTGTGTTCTGTAGATATTTCTGGTCTGTTTCTCACTGGACATATTTATATAAAAAACCCAATATATTAAGAAAATTAAACATAAAGCAATAGCTGGGTTGTCCTAGCTTACACTAGGATGATGATGCTGGTCTCAGTAAACAGCCAGAGCCTTTCATGGTGGAGCTGGACTGGGATGATCCTTGTGGGTCCCTTCCAGCTCAAGATATTCTATGAGTCTGTGATTTCATGGGAAGAAGGTGGGAGCTGGGAGGGCAGCAGTGATGGGGACAGCAGGCATGGAGAGGCCTGGCAGTGCTGTGCTCTCCCTTTGGAGCTCCAACGCCTCCAGACCTCACAATGACACCCCACCCATGAGCTTTGTATCTGCCTTAGGTATCTATAGAAATTCAAGTCCTGGTTTCTCACTAGAAAGCAAAAAATAAACTTTGTCATATAGATCAAACATATCAGGACAACTTTGCTAGTTTATTAATTGTATCTCCCACTCTCTGCTGTGCAAACAACAGGGCAATTCTGTCAATGAATTCCCATCCTAGGGGAAACATTAGTTGAAATTAGTTTAGTTTGTTCCTTTGCTCTAACAAGTACATGCGAGATTGTAATTGTTTCTAACTCTCTGCTCGCTCTGTCCACACCGAGGGCCGTGTCAGGGCAGGTGGCCACCTCCTGGCTCTGTCATTTAGCCAATATTGAGCTGCACTTCATTCCTACATATGTTCAGACACAGCCACCCCCGCCTGAAACAGATGTACCCCCACACACACATATGTGGCTGCTGGTTAATGCAACAAGCACAGTAAAAACAGGAGGACTGGGAAAATTTGGAAAACAGCCTGCAGAAAAACAGCTTTCATTTAACTTTTTAATTTTAAACTATATTAAATTAACCATGATCACAAGAGGAGTAAGTGCTGAAACCAGACGAGTTCAAGGGTTTGACGCCCAGTGTTTACATTTGGGAACAAATGGGATTTCACTGTGGACATGGAACATGTGCAGACCCACCCCTCCTTCCTTCCGGCTGGAGCATCAAGGGTGGCTTCACTCTGAAAGATCACAACAGAAATGGCAACTTCATACTCAAAGATTCCCTCCCCATGTGTAAACATGGTCAAATCCATTGACTTTAGTGACAAAACAGCTATTTGCCAAATTTTTGTGATCCCGTGTCATTGCAGATAATAGTAAATGTGCAGTAGTACTCATGTCAAATTCTCCATATTTACTGAGCTCTCATCAGTTCTAACTGAAGGGGCAAAGATAAGGGGACCAGTTCCAAGGATATGCTCACACGAGTGATTGACATGGATCTTACCAGAGGTAATCCAGTGCTTGTTTTGGCCAGACAGTATTTGCTGGTGTCTCCCAAGGCTTTTTTTTTTTTTCCTGTTTTTTTTTCTTTTTAAAAGACAGAGAAATTAATTTCTCGCATGTCCCTCTACACTCCCTGGGTTTGTCACTACTGGCAATCCAACTGTTGTCAAACCTGTATTTTAACAACTTTGTTTCTTTTCGTGTTTTGTTAAGTCTGACAGTGTCATGCCACAGTTCTCACCTACACTTCAAGCACACTGTTACCATTAAACAAATAAAATATAAAGAGAAATTAACGGAACTGCTCATCTTGGAAGAGATAAATAGAACTGAATAGCTAATGAGCAAATAGGTGAGTGATGCACCCTCCTTGCAGATAAAAATGCATGCATTGAATTTCCATGGGTTTGGTGGCCCACAGAGTAAAAGTTGGAAGGAAGCAAGAAACATCTCTGGTTTTTGGGTGGAATTAAACTAGGAAGGGAGTACATAAGAAAGCGGGTTATTTGTGGAAAAACACTCCGGCTGAACACTAGGGCAGAAATTGAGTCTGCTGTGCTGCTTTGTGCTCAGCCTCTGGCTGTCCAGCTGGTAACCAGATCATGTGGAACGCAGGCCTCTCAAAGGTGGAAAAAGATCTGAAATATGAAGCACTGCTGTTTTACTGCTAATTCAATAGGGAAAAAACCTTATAAAATATTAAAGAAAGTATTTAAAAATATATTAAACACAATTTGTACCATAATAGCTTAACCTGACATCAAAACGCAGCTTACAGCTTGTTTGTGCTGAGTTCCAGAGTGTGGCTAACAGAATCACAGGCAGAATGTTCCACACAGCCTCCAGCGTTCGGCAAAATAGGATTTGGGCTTCGTTAAAACAAATTCCAGGTGGAAAATTGGGCATGCTGATAAAAGCAGTGCAGGAAAGAGTGTTAGCTCTGATAGGGTAGGATGGGTATTGAATTCACTCTTAACATTACAAGACTTAATTAAAGAGGTTGACCTGAGGACCCCGAGCGGCGCCGAGCTAAGAGAGCCATTCCTGCTCCAGTGTGGTGTTACCAAAGTTAATTCTCATTAATATGACTCCAACTGGAATGCATAGAGAACATCCTAATTCAGGGGTGAAGGCTGCATCACCGCTCACCAAGGGAAATAAAGGACACACACATGCAGATAATGCTTCAACAGCAGGGTATTCAAATGCAGTTCTCTTCCAGGGAATTCTGACTTTTATTTCTGGATCAGAATGCTATGTAATTTCCCACGGACATACACAGCATTGTCTTTCCAATGACACTTCTTATTCCAGAGGGACCAAAAGGACAGCATAAGGGCCCAGGAACACCCTTAGTCTTTGAAGCTGTGGCTCGCTGGGCTGTTGGTTCAGTGATGCCAACCCTCAGCCAGCAGCCACACTGGCTGCTGTACCATTAACATTAGTCTTAAAGAAAAGCCTAAATTGATGGATATTTTAAAGACAAATTCTTCTGTGATGAATTTTTTTGGCTGAATGTCAGTCATGCTAACAGTGATGCCTGCGCTGGACATTGGTACCTGCTGTCCCTCATCTCCTTCCACTCACTATCACCGATCACAGTGCTCAGGGAAACCAACAAAACACCGCAAAGACTCTTCAGTAAGAGATATGGAGAGGAAGAGACTTGTGTGAGGGATGAGAATCCTGGGTGACAGGAATGCATCCCAGCCTTCATCCCAAGGGAAGATGAACTGTTAAAATTCTGTGTTTGAAGGCCACCAGTGTTAGACTGCACTGGGTTCCTAATGCGCTTCCAAATAGGTTGTTTTGCCCTTGGTTGTGTAACACTTGCCTGGAATTGGGACAGGAGGAGATGGGATCAGAACACACCCATGGCTGTGTCCTGGCCCCTTTTTCACATGGATGGACCTACAGCTATGGATGAGGTTTTCTGCCAGGGAGGAGATGTTCAGCCAAGAACATTCAGCTTGTCACCTTTCACCTCTGCAGACCCAGGATATTTTATTTCACCAAACTAAAGCAAAGATGTGCTTAAAATGTTGGAAATCATAGAACTCACAACATCTGCAGAAGTTAAGGTGCAACCAAAAAAAAAAAAAAAAAAAAATTTATTTCCTCCTTTGATAACTTCCTCATTCACCAAACCAGGCCCCCATCAAAATCTACAAAAAGAATTTCTGAACAAAACCACAGTGAGCCTAAACAACATCTGGCCAATCAAATTTACAACAATAGAAAAAGCACAATAAAAGTTTACTTCTTTTGAAGAAGAAAGATGTATTTTTAAAAGCTTTATATACAACCCTGAAATTAAGGTTTCTAAACCAAACCTCTCTTCAGCTGCAGGACTGGACAGAGACAAGGAGCAGATGAGAGTCAGCCTCTAACTGTGCTCTGCCCTCAGCATTAAAACCTTCCTCTGCTAATCCTTGGAAAGACCAAAATGAAGAACACTGTCAGCAAATTCAACGCCATTTCTTGTCACGTGCCAACCCACAGTGATGCTCTGAGAGCCTCCTGGATAGCCACCACCACCACCCTGATGGGCCACCTGGGGCTTGGGCTGGAGCCTAAGGAGGTATGAGGGTAAGACCTCTGCCACGATTGTGCCAATACATCACACAAACACCACTGAACTGCAGCTCTGCTCTCCCTAAATTACTGCAGAGAGAAGAGAACACACAGACAGCTGCACTAGGTCCCACCAAATGTCCCCTTAGACCCACATCCAGCATCCAACAGCCTTCAAAAGCAGGTGCCCAGGAGGAGTGTAAATAGAGCAGCAGACAGCACTGCTTCCCCCCAGATCCCCTGCTCCAGCAGCGGGAGCCCAGGCCACCCCAGGAGAGCAGGGAAGTGTTTAATATCCCTGCATTTCTCTTGCCCTGCACGTGTCCAGTCTGCCCTTGCACCTACACAAACCTACAGTATCCACCCTATCTGAGGGGTGAAAAGAGGAAGCTTCCATCTCACTTTCCGTGCTGCTACTCTGTTCAGTGAATTTTGTGCATAGCTTAAACTTTCCAAGTTTTCCAGTGCCTCTCCTCAGGAAGCCGTTCTGATGACAGCCAGAATTCCCTGTTTAACTCCATCATTTCCCTCTTTGCTGTTAGAGAAATTATTGAAAATTTGTTCTTTTAAAGAGCTGGAATAAATAGCAAGAAGGCAAGGGCTGTCAGTGGTGTCTTCCCATGGTAAAGAAGTAATTCCCACAAAAGAGAAACCCAGTCTAGTATTCCACCAATTTCCAGCTGCCCAGTGTTTCATCACACCAAAAATGAAATGAGGGGCTCTTCATCACTATGGGTTTTGGCTAAAGAATCCAGAGTGATCCATGTACTTGCCTTGGCGAACAAAGGACAGAACCAAAGATCTGATTATACAAAGATTACTAAAAACCCAAAAAACTGTTTAAAACCCCAACAAACCCGCAACTTGTGTAGGTTGACTGCTGCTGGCCAGAATAGAAGCATTTTTTGGAACTACAGAGAATGTCTTCTCTTCCCCTCTAAACGTTATTACCAAGCTTATCCTGGTTGACATTGAGCATTTATTATTATTTCATATTTACATTGGGGCATCATCTTCAAGTTCTGTACCAATGGAAGAAACTACAGCAACTGCATTTGGAGCTGACAAGTTAAACATCAAGCTGTAGAAGTGGGCTGGACAGGTGATGGGAGAGCATGGATTACCCTCAACTGGATATGAGCAACTCCCAAGGGAGCCGGGTGGCTCCCGGCTCTCCAGGGGCTCTGCCATCGCTGACCGCACGCCTCAGTGGGCACAGAGGGGCTCAGGACAGGTGACAAAAGGGAGGGCGGTGCCTTTGGGGACTCGAAGTGCTTTTCTCACCCTTTAGTGACAGTATGGGAGAAAGTGCAAAAATGCTCATCAGGAAAGCAAATAATTGAAGAGGATGTGGAGGGTGGGCACCCTCCCCGAACCACACCAGAGAACTGAGCCCTGGCAAAGCCATGGGGGGATTGAAAGAAAGACAGAGGTTTTGCTGGGCGCAGCAGAGCCGAGGAAGGGCCGTAAGCAGAGCTGTGACACGGCCAGAGCAGTGAAACCACCTGGCTGAGCGGATCTGGAGCAGATCCGAGGGGAGCAGCCGGGGCTGGGGAGCAGCCGGGGCTGGGGAGCAGGGGCAGGCCACGGCTGCCTGTGATGGTGCAAACCCTGGCTGAGACTCAGTGCACAGCCCTGACTCAAACCAGAGCAGGCTGGTGTGTCACAGTTAGAGCCACGCTTCCCATAGGGTGTCTTGAGAGCAGAAACAGCAACACAACAGGAACGGCGCACGAAGCACCATTTGGTACAAAATTACTACCTCAGCTTTACGAGAACATCTCCTCTCCCCACCTCTTGTGCCAATCACCTGGCAGTTTGCATTCATCCCTGGGTCTAAGCATACAGGAATTTTCTGCCCACAGTCCTTGATCCCTTTGTTATCTGTAGAAACACAGCTGTTAACCACACACTTTAACCAAGGCATCAGATCACACATTTTCCATATAGATTTGGATCTTCTTTTGTGGCTTGGAAGCACACATGTGTTTTGGGAGCAAGATTGCTCCAGAGAAAATTCACTACCAGCTTAATTTTGAAACATGAGTCCCACTATAAAGATGTTAAATCTTGTACCTTAAGTTCAGTTGGTTTTACAGAAGGCTCAACACCATAAATTTGCTAATCCCCAGTTTTGGTCTCCTGTTTCTTCTGTCAGTCCTCTCTCCTGCTACTGACTGCCCAGCCAGGATTTTCCAAACAATACAGCCAATCATCTGATCATCCTTCCCTCAATCCTGTGCAAACGTCTAGAGACGCCAGATTCCAGCATGGAACCTGCATGACACCCTGTGCACCAGCCCCCTCCTTGGAACAGCCTGAACTGCTGCCTAAGGGTGTTGTAGCTTCTCCTCATCTCCTCAGAGACAGGTACAAAACACACATCATTCCCTCCTTTAAGTGAGCCAACCAGTGCAAAGAGAAGGATTGGTCCAACTACCATCACTGCTGGTTCACTTCATGCCCAGCTTCACTCCTGCACTTCAGGCAGAGGGAATGAGGTTAAGAGCAGGCTGTTTCCTGCCTCTTGCCTCTCTGATGTTCACAACTCCCTGACATTCAAGGGTACGAACTCCCATTTAATGCTACTTTGAAACCAATTCCTTTTCCAGAAATGCTGCTGTTACCCCAGAAGCACCAATCTCCCATGGGCAAGGAGCAGCCAGCACACCCTCTGGGTACAGATATTTACACAATTGCTTCAGAAAACAAGTAGGAAAATATTGAACACCTTGGGCTTTTCAGCCTTGGGTACGACAAGTCAGAATTAACTTCAATTTTTCCAAAGAGTCTTGTGTAGGCCAGGCTGCCACGAGGGCCATAGAATGGTTTGGGTTAGGAGGGACCTTAAACCTAAACCAGTTCCACCCCCTGCCATGGGCAGGAGCACCTTCCACTATATGCTCCACATCCTGTCCAACCTGGTCTTGGGCACTTCCAGGGATGGGGAGTTCACGAACGCTTCACAACCCAAAAGGAGAGCAGCTCACCACGAGAACACTGGATTGTGTTTCCTCTCAAAAAGAAACCCAAACCCCAAGCCAATGCCCCAGGGAAGAGCCCGGGGAAGAGGAGGAGCAGGTGTCACCTGTGAACCAACCTGTACCCACCCCCAGGCACGGCACGAAGCACCTCTCGCTATAGGTGTCGCTGTGGACCCATCCAGCACCTGGAATGCATCCGTGTGTGAGGGGAGAAGAATGAATACTTGAAAATTAATGATGTCAGCCTGTCTTCATATATCAAGCTAATTTGAAAGGGCTTTAATTTTCTTAAAGGATAAAAAAAGGTTTCTTTGCTAGATTAAACTTGCAATTGTCATTCATATATTGTTTATAAGGTACTCATCTCCTCACTCGCTATTTTTTTGTTTTTGATTTTGTATCCTAGTTAGCAGTGAAGACTTGTCTGCGTGTATCAGAAGGAATAAAGAGAGAAATGTCCTTAACTGTCAGTTTTAATAAGAGGAGTCAACATGCCTCTATTCAGGTTAAATATTGCCCTGTCACATTTCAATAGAGTCAACAGATTTTTTAAAGAAAAGTCAAAAGCACTGTGTTTGCAAAAAATAATAATAAAAAAACCCTACCCCCCACCTCCTTGTCATAGAGTGTCAAAGCCCTTCTTTATTTGGGGGGGCGTGGAGGCAGGACAGAAAATTCTTTTGTAAAATGTGAAAAATTACTACTCATAATTGGCACTGACATGAAAAAGGTTGGGGTTTTTTTGTTCAAAAAACAAAGAAAATCTCTAATTTAATAATCACCTGCAAAGTGTTATTGTGATGGGAACAAAAAACACACAATCAAAGTCATCTCTTTTAAGTAACTATAGTGTTTTTAAGCAATCACTGCGCTTTACTGCGGCTCACACACATAAACCGATGATGTGCAAAGTATAACACGACACTCCAAATTCCTCAAGTAAAGTTTCTCAAATAACAAGTGACAACCTACACAGAGGAAAAGCAAGAAAGGATCTGTCAGGTAAAAGGCAATCACCAAAAGGATGTAAAAGGAGGAGATTCCACAGTGATTGATTCCCTAAGAAAATGTGCAAGAGTTGACTTAATCCCCTGGGCAGAGCCTGCCTGCCTGCAGCCTGGTCAGGACGGTCCTCGTGACCTTCAGATGCAAACTCACGTGGGCTCGTCCTGCCCAGCCGAGACTGGTCTAACTCTGTGGAGGAAGGTGAGACACAAAGCAGATGTCTTGTAGAATAAAATGCAATTTCAGCGTTCCAAATTTACTTTGAGTGACAGTGTTCGAAGCCCAAGATCGTTATTTGGAGTTACTTGTGCTTTACTTCCTTTGTTGACAAGAAGCATTGTTTTGGAGCCAGTTCTTGGTCAATGCTGCCTCGATTCACAATCGTTACCTATCAATATTTAATAAATCAGCAGAGCACACAGACCTGGGGAACTCACACACGGCCCCAGAACTGGACCAGAAGGGAATGAGCACAGAACCACTTCCCAGGAGAGGAGTGTGAACTAATTCATAAATTCAACATATGTTCTTGTGGTCACCTGGGTCCAGGGGGGTGTGCAGGGATGGATGGCCGATCCCTGCTCCCCTCCCATCAGATCCCCATGGTCTGAAGTAGGGCAGCTGCTCAGATGAGCTATGAGAGCCCCATAAATCCTCAAGCTGCATGTGAGGCTTCTTTTTCACGGGGCAATCACCAGGGTGACACCACGTCCTGCATTTGGGGAACACACAGCTTTCACAGCAATCCCAACATCTGTAAAACTGGTTTCATGTGAAGTTTCCAAAGCAAAGCTCACACAGGTCAGCCACACCAGAAAACCTCCTCTCGGTTCAGGTAACCCACACCCCTAAAATCCAGGTGGTTCCCGAGATTTTGTTTTACAAGCCATCTGCTAGATGCTTACGTTTCATTTTGCAGACTGTCTAATTTTCCTGAAACGGCCCTAAGATTTATTCGGTGAAACCGAATCCTGCTGCGTGTAGAGCCAGGCGAGGCTGAGCGGAAAAGCAGAGCTCGGCTGCTCCGTGTGCTCCTGCACAGGCATGGGGACCTGCTCAGGATGGCTTCTCATCCTGCCTGGAGAACGCTTCCTTTGGTGCTTGCTCCCTTGTTTACAAATCCAACACACAGCACATTGCCCCCTGACTCCTGCCAAGAGAAACCCCTGCAGGGACCCGGTGGCCTCCTGCAGTTGGAACTGGGGACAAAGGGCTCGGCCCAAACCATCCCATCCCTCCTGCTGGACACCAGCCTCGCACAACTGCGGCAACAGTGGGACAATGGTCCCACGTCCTGTGCCCCAGGAGCACAGGACACTTCGAAATACCCAGCCTGGCTGCCAAAAGCCAAACTGGGACAAACAGGAGTTGCAAGAAAAACCCAAATACTGGTCAAAAGAAGTGTTTTATTAAAAATAAATAAACTTAAAAAATGAGTGGAAATTGATCCATCAATGTCACACAGATCATCAATGAAAAATTCTTCACCAGATTGTTTAACAATAAAATTGTTTTCCCATGAAAATTACTTTTGAACTTTCCCTAAACTTATGGAAACATGCACTAAAAAAGCATTGCAATTTCCAGTGAAAACAGCCGTTTACCTGAAAACAGTGCACAGTTCATGTAAAGCCATCAGCAAATCAACAGATGGATCTATCAACACCCAGAGATCAGGTGAGGTTGGTGGCCCCAGTATTCCAAGAGTTTTTCATTAGAACATTCATTGGAATTAGATTTTCTTGCTTTACAGCAACTTGTGGGGAAATAAAAACCAACTCTGCTTATCATAGGATCATAGAATGGTTTGGATTGGAAGAGACCTTAAAACTCATCCAGTTCCACCCCTCTGCCATGCCCCTCTTCCACTAGACCAGGTTGCTCCAAGCCGCATCCAACCTGGCCTGGAACACTTCCAGGAATGGGGCAACCACAACTTTCAGTTTTTGTTGTTTATTTACATGTTCTACTTGCTACCAAGCTTCACCTATACGCTGCTTTCAGCTTTATCTCTTCTGCAAATGAAGTAAATTTGGTGGAACTGGCAAGGGTTTCATCCTCCTGCTCGTTGTCTAACATCTCCCAGCAGTGGAGGATGTTTCACGTCGGAACATTTCCCATTCCTGCAGGATGCTCTGTCATTCCTGCAATCATGACCTGATGTCACAGGAAGTTAATTTTTCTTGGCATTTCATGTTTAAATTCAGCCATTCACACACACTGCATTGAGGCAGACACTGCCAGTGTGACTTCATAGAAACAGACAACAAATATTTCATAAATTAATCTTTGCAAGACAGGGTTCATTAATCTGTAAAAGACTCTGCTTGTGTGCGAACCCAAAGGGCATAACACTGGAATTCTGTGATGCCTTCTGACGTACAAAAGTAGTTCCAAATTTGCAGTCATTATCCAAATAAGCCTCTTGATAAGTCACAGAAACCAGATACTTGGTTTGGGAAAAAACACAAAGAGTGTCCACTAAATCCTTATCTTCACAGGTAAAACACATTTAATTGCACAGCCTCACAAAGTGGTGTTTAATCATAGTTTGGGGGATTTTTGCTCAATGTACATAGGCATTCCAACCTCTCTGTCAAAGCCCACAGTGACAACTGCTGGACCTAAAAATATTGAGTACCTGGCTCAGAAACTCTTCCAGAGCTACATCCTCAGCAATTAAAAGATGACACAGAGGATATCTGAGTCCTTCCACTTGTTTGGGGGCTTTTGTTGGATTTTTTTTTTTTTTTTTTTTTTTTTAATTTGTTTGGCTTAGTTTGGTTTGATGTTTTGGTTCTGTTTTCTTCTTTTTGCTGGTTGTTTATTTCTAGAGTTTTTTTGGTTTTTTTTTTAACTTTGGCAATTTGTATCTTTACTCCCCAATACACACAAGGAACTTTCTGGAGTTTGCACAGAGATGAGTTTTCAGGGCCTGGGGGTGTCTTCTCAGTACTAAAATGAAAAATGGCAGAAAACAGCCCAGAATTTACCTGAACATCAATTAAATCTCTTATTTGCAGAGGTGCCCAGTTGGCTTGCCATGGCCCATATTTGCCAGCCACAGGACATGTGCCAGTAGTTTCTTCTTTGCCTCTGTGGTCACTGCATGGGGATGCCAGTGAGCCCAGATGCTCTCTCTGTGGGTACCCTTAGAACTGCCATGAAAATCTGGACCTATACATCTAAAACTTCCCTGTCTAACAAAGCCTGGAGCCTTTTCTTTCCCATGCCAGCACTGTTTTCCTGAGCATTACCATTTTTCCCTTTTTTCTCCCCACATATATCATATTTCCAACTTTGGAGCAGTACTTTTGACTCTTGCAGGAACCTAAAATGCTTTAGCAGGAACAAAACTCTTCAGTGATTACTGCCCACCCCGGATTAAAGCTCACAATTAGGAGCTCAATTTGCATTCTCAAAGTGAAATCCATTGTTATAACCACAACCACAGTTGACACAGTAGAATAAGCCATTGTTGAAGTAATTCCTGCAAAAGGTCATACACTTAAAGCCTTCAATTTTACTTGACAACCTCTCAGAAGAGAACAGCACAGCTGCTCTGGGTCCAAATAAGCCACACTGACCACCCTGTTTACTTGAGCTTGGGCTGCTCTCACCCAGCACAGACCTTCCTGGCTGTAAAACGTGCTTTAGGATATTTGGGAGACCTCAGCATCCACCTTCAAACCTGAGAATCTTTCACTCTCTTGAGGACCAGCACAGAGCAGTTCTGCCCCTACAGTGCAGGGGGTGCGATGCAGAAGGGATGCAGAGTTCTCACCTCTGTGCTAGAGCATCACCTTGGTTGGACTCAATGACATTAAAGGTCCTTTCCAACCCAAATCATTCTGTGATCTGCTCAGTGGAACAAGAAAAGGTTCCTTGTCCAAACCAGGCATTTTGCCAGGCGGGTTACCCACTGTAACCTGTATTTTTTTATTATGTGGATTGTCTCTGCTTTGGGTGGGGAGGCCCTGGCACAGGTTGCCCAGTGAAGCTGTGGCTGCCCCAGCCCTAACTCCTGTCTCAGTAAAAAGACTTTTACTTTTTAATATTTTTAAAACTATATATACTGCATTTTACACCCCTTTTTAACCACCATTTCTGATTGCTTGGTTGGGTTTGGCTGATGGGTTCACACAATTCCATTTGGTGGCAAACATGCTGTATTTACGGGTATTGTTTTGACTCATGCAATTCATCTTTTTATTTAGTATAACTGCTTTAGTCAGTAGAGGAGAATTTCGTAGAGTATCTTTAGTGCTGTTACCATAAGGAAATAATGTTCTCAACAGCTTGGAACAAAGTATTTTTATGAAATTAATATCCCTCTCCATCCCCCCAGAAAATCTGACTACCCTTGCCACTGCTGCTATTTAGTGCAGATCTGTTCAGTTTAGGGCCACACCCGCTGGTGTTACTCCTAAATTGCTTTAAACCACCCTCTTGTATCCCCTACTCACACCTTGGGCTGGCTTCACCATTGAGTCAGAAATCTGAAGGATTTCTATTTACATTCAGGTCTCTCAAATCACAGAAACCATCACACACTCGTGTGCAAGTCAGAAACTAGAGAAAAGGTTTAGGAACAAACCACAGCCAAACCTGACTGGCATGAGCCAGTGTGTAACACAGTTAAATTTGTGGATGGGGCGGTCACAAGAGACAAAACTCCCTAAAGACTCAAGGAAATTATAATCCATCCAACCAATACAGCTTTAATTATATCAATAAGCAGAGAGCAGACCACACTGGTTTTTGGGATAGAATATAATGTATGCATAATTTTTTGTGCTATTTCTAGTTTGCTCTTAAAGAACATCCAGTAATTATCAGTGTGAGCAAATCCATGAGGTAAAATTTCAATAATGCACCAGCATCCTATAACATTTAATGTGTCTGTTTCCTCAATGAAAAGAGCACTGGCCAAGCATTGGGTGTTTCTTCAAAAAAATTTCCCAGTCACAAAAAATTGCTCCACTTGGATTTAACATATTTCTAGGTACAAACTTCCCAGAATGCTTGAATTAAATACTGTAATATTTTTTAAGTCTGAAGAAATCCACAAAAGGAATGCAATAAAACATATATAATGTAACTAATAGGTCTGAGTTAGGCATGTAATTATAAATAAATTCTAATTAATTTCCTACCACATCTTGGCTATTATCCCTGTTTCACATGAACCCATTTATGTTCATTTGCAAATGAGGAAGGGAAAATAGCTGAGTCTCTCAGGTGTATTTGTTTTGTTGTCTCCGTGGCTCTGCCTCCACACAAACACAGCTCCACCATTTCTGTTGCCTCCCAGGGACCTTCAGGGAGCAGAGGCACCAATATTTGGCAACAAAATCTAGTTCTCTGCCAAAATGAAAATAATAAACCAACCAAAGAGCAGCTCAGCTCCCTCAGCCACAGACCTTCCCACTGGGTCTTGCTCTGAGTCTTCTTAAAGTTCAACACAAACTTGGAGAGAGCGAGATACTGAGAGAGATGCTCCTCACACTCCTAAGGAAAACACAGATATAAACACTGGAGCAGCCACACTATCACCAGCCCTATGGCCTCTGCAAGTTTCGGGAATTCTCTCACTTTTATTTATTACACTGAAATCAGATTTATATTTTTTTTAAAGCTTCAGTGGATGAGCACACAGGATTTATTTTCATTTATCTTCTCAGGTGATCAAAAAGTAACAGATTATTCACTCAGTGCACATGGGGAATATATTTTCTAGTGGATTAAATTAAACCATAAAATTTATTAGCCATTTCTTAGCTGCCACATGTCCCAGCCAGTGGAGGCAAAGGGCACACGGCTGTCAGGGCACAGGAGGAGAGCTGCTCCAGCCCCCAGTGCCAAAGCCACAGCTCTGGCCTGAGCACCTGCACTGGGGGTGGGACCCCGAGCTCCCTTCTCTGAGGGAGCTCAGCCCTTCCCAGAGCTCTCACACAGGGAAGAATCTCTCCCACACTGCCTCACTCTTGGGAATTTCTCCCCACGCTCCCCAACACACCTTGGACAGAAGCCCACACCAGCACATCCACATGGGAAAAAGCTACTGACATTTTGATTGCAGTGGGATGGTTTGATTGAAACCCATGACATGTCCTTTTCTGACTCATTCCTTTAGGGTGAACATCATTTTTGTAGCTGAAATACGTATTTCTCATTTTCTCCAGGTTCCTAAAGTTAGCTTCTGTCCCACTGGCATTTCCTACTTCTGATTTTGAGGTCAATCTCAATTAGCCCAGTTTGATTTTCTTTTACTAGAATCATGGAACAGTTTGAGTTGGGAGGGACCTTAAAACTCATCTGGTTCCACCCCACTGCACTTCCACTAGACCAGGTTGCTGCAAGCTCAGTTGGGGTTACCAGCCTGGTAACTCCAAAGGCAGAGCATGAGCTTTCCTTTGGTGTTCCTTTATCTTTGTCATTCACCATGGACTGTTACCAATGGACTCAGCTGCTGGGAGCTCCCGGACATCCTGTGAACTCTTTTTTTTCCCACTCCTGATAATTCAGAATAGGAAAACAAAAATCAGGATGGAACAGTTTATCTCCAATATTAACAACATGAAAGTTTATCAGCTATTTACATTTCAGCTTATTCCATTTCCATTCCACACCAGGAACCCCCAAACCCAGTTGTTTCTCAACACTGCTGGGCCCTGCTACACCTGCAGCATCTCCACTGCTGCTCCTGCTCCAGGGGAGCTGGGTGGATTTACCTCAGGATGCACAAACTGATCCCATTTCTCAGCCCAGGAAAATCAGGTCCTCTGCCTCCAAACAAAATAAATAATTGCACTGTAAGCAGCACAAACATTCCTGTGCAACCAAGAGGTTTAAGATAAAAGCACTCAGCTTAAAATAATAATAAAAAAAAAAAACCAGCAGTAAATAAAAAGGCATTGCTCCCAAGGACACCCAAACCCAGCCCCACATCTTCAGGGGGAAAATAAAAATCTATAAGTACAACTGAGGTTTCTTTATTGCTGTCAAGTGGCAGGAAGGAGGCTTTTTGGATTGGAATATCATCAAGATAAAGAGCAGCCTAGAACAAAAGCTTTCTGCAGCAAAGGGCAGTGTTTACTCTCCTGTCTGAGCCAATCTCCCCTCACACATTAATGCTTCTTTGCACCCCAAAAAGGTGTTTTCAAGGACACAGATGCCCAGCTGCCTTTTCTCCACTCTGCTGGACCCTTGGGTACCACTGGGAGGGGCAGGAGGGGCTGAGAGGCAGGATAAGGGTTGGAGGCCTGGTGCTTGTCTCTCCCATATTCAGCCTGTCCTTTCCAGCCAGATAAAAGAAGAAATGCTCCACAGCAACCCCAGCTCCAGGTGCTGCTGGGACAACAGGGCCATTCCCACCCCAAGCTGGACCCTCGTGAGGGATGCGCTGATCTGAGCTGTCGCTGCCTCGGCTACCTGGGCTGGGCCCACGCTAAGCCCCCATTGTGTTCAGGCAGCAGAGGAGAAAAATGGGGATATTAACCTCTAACACTGATGAAAATAATAGCCACAATAAAAGCGGATGAAAGCCACAGTGGCAGTAATTATTCTGCTCTCATTTACCCAGGAGCAAGCAGAGCCTGTAGGAATCCCTGGTCCCTCTGGCCGTGCGCAGGGCGCAGCGGGGCCGGGGCACCCCGCTCTGCCACCCGTGGGGGCAGCGCCTGCGGCCGCTCAGTCCGGCAGGAGCCCGCTGTGGAGAACGTCCTGGGCTGGACGTGGGAATACCAACCAACAACGGGCTGAGCACTCTGAATTCTTGCTTTTGAGTCCAGCTCTTAAATTCCTACAGACCTTAGTGGCCAAGAGGGGGCCATAAAAGCCACCCCGTGAAACTGAAACAGGATTTCTCGTGTGCACACGGCAGGGAAACCAAAACTCCTTTTATTTGTTCACTCCATATTCCCTGATGTTCCTGGTGCACCCACATCAGGATCATGGATAAGGGCATAGAACCAAACACCAAGGATAAATTCCCAAGGATGGCGTCCAACACAGGCTTTGTGTAGGGACAGCAATAAGCATTGCTATTTAAAAAGCAACTGTTTCTTCTTCCCCACACACACTTTTTTTTTTTTTAGATTCTCCATGTCTGTAATTAATTTTTGACATAAATAGCACAATTCCTTTCCATGAGTGATCTTAGTTATTCTCAGGTTTAAATGTCACTCTTCTTTGAAATCTTCTCATTCAATAATCAAGTTGGAGCTAATAAAAAATTCAAAGGTGCATCTAATAATAATGAAATAATAGCAAAAAACATGCACCTGCATTTATGCCAAAGAACAAGGGATAGAAGAGACAAAAATGTAGGGAAAAAAGAAATTAGAGGGAAAAATCATGATATTGCTCAAGTGCTGCTCTCACACTAAGACCAGGGGGATTGGGATAAGGCTAAAGTTAATTGCATTTCCAGATGACAAACCTCTCACCTCTGAACTGAATGGCTCTTTATAAAAGCTATCAGTAATAAACTGTAAATCTCAGCTATGATTGCAAATAAAGGTCATCCCTTTCATGCTGCCACTTTCCTGGGCCTTATTATATTCCTGTCTGAACCTTTCTTACTTCTTAAGGTGTGCTAGCTGCCCATATAAGCAATCAGGGAGGCTTTTTGATTTTATTTTGAAAGACACAAGGCGATCGGATTTACATTCTGGCACCGCGTTGATCCAAAATGGAAAATCACTGAATTCTGACAAGCAGACAGAATCCTGCTAGCAGAATTAATCTTCATCTTATATTAATGCAAAGAAAGGCAATCCCTTCCTCTCCTTCCCTCCACTCCTGAAATCTGTATTTCCTCCTTCACCAGTACAAATGGGCATCCCCAATTTTCTTTTAGCCAAATGTGAAGATTATTGTGATAATACTCAGGGGCTGAAGCGACCCTGCACCCCATCCCCAGCAGCTCCTGCTGTCATTCAGCCCATCCAGGTGTTCCTGGGGTTGCCTTACCAGACTCTGCAGGGAACATGTGGGATGCTGGGCCCTGACTGTCTATTCAGAAATAAAATTCTCCATCAGAGAAAAAATTTACCTCAGCCCAAATTATCCTGAGTGGTTTTCCTCTGCAGAACACTCCATATTTGTGAACATCAAGATTTCTGATACAAAGAATCCACCCCTCAAACCTGACACTGTGAGAAAACAGCCTGTTCATTACAGAGGTTTCAATCCAAGTAAGCAGAATATTAAATAAAGAGTGTAATGAATTTGGGGACATCCATTTCTACTCTGTACCATCAGGTCACCACGACAGCTCACTCCTCGCAAGTCCTTTGCAATGGGTTGGTGCTGGCAAGTCCAAATGCCCAGAATGCCAGGAAGGAGGGAGGGCAGCCCATGGGACGGTGCAGACCTGGGTCTCATTCCAGTGCCATGAACTCCAGAGTCAGAATGCAGGAGCCAGTCCAGGCACTGTGATTTCAGACCCACAGGGAACGTTCTGCATGCGTGGGGGCTGTTGGTGCTGCACGACCCCAAAACACGTGGAAGGTGCCATGGGCCCGAGACATGTGACAAAGCCAGTGCCCTTCTCCTGCCCATCCCACTGAGCTACACCAGAGCCAAACTGAGCAGCATCTGCCTGATCAAGTCTGACCGAACGTAAGGGACATTTGCCACATCTGTCAAGCAGGCTGGGAGCCCAGAGATAGCCAGGGACCAGCACAGCAGGTTTATCTGCAGATCTGGAAGGTGAACTGGGACATGGGGAATCCAGGAAAACTTAGCTTTACCAAATGGTATGTTTGCAGCATATGTAAATAGGCAGACTAAGGAGAGCAGCAGCCTGGAGAATCTATTGGACCCTTTAAATAAGGAGGAAAAAAAGAGATACTCAAATTGCACAGCAACTGGTGTAAGGAACAAATAGACTTGTCTATGGGATGGGATAATTATCTTCCACATCTTCAGGCTCTTGGAAAATGTGACAATGGCATCTCTGAATGAAGCTTCTGACAAGTCCCAGATGCAGCCAGGTTTCTTTTAGTTTAGCTTTTAATTTCAGCTGCTCATTTGAAAGTGATACACTGATAGCTCTAGTCAGAGGCAGGAAGGAAGCACTTTGGTACGGCACCTCAACAACATTCCTAGTCACAAATTGCACTGGCCCCAATGCACCGTTCCTCCAGCCCTGTGTGATCCTGCCAAGGTACCACACTCCTCATCCTTTCCATCCCTGAGTACCAGTCTTGGAAACACAAAAGAGAGACCTGTGATCAAAGGACTGTTGCAGCATACACCGATTTTCTGTGTGTTTTGTTTCCTTGGCCATTTTTACTTGCACTCGGGTAATCTGTGTAGAGAAAAGCTGCTCCTGGTGAACACCTGGCCCCAACTGTGGCCCAGGGTGGGCATGGCCCCCCCAAAGCAGGAGTGACTCCTGGGGCACGAGCTGGAGACAGCCACGGTGCTGCTGGGGGACTCAGCGCTCTTTATTGTTTCTACTTTTTCTTTGATCTTGAAGACAAAGCCCTGGATTTTCCTAGAGGACAGTAAGTGGGGAACCCTGAAGTCACACTATGTGATAACAGCAGCCTCATGCAGCTGGAAGCAAATACCTTCCCCATCTCTGCAGACCATCCACATTTCACCTCCTGTGTTTTCTCACAGCCAGAAAGTCACATCTTGTTCCACATTTCCCACTCAACCTTCTGTTTAGACACCCAGAAAAATCAAGCAATCCTTGTGAAAATAACGCAAGGCATTAACACTCGTAGCACATGATAATTACCAGCCTTCCTCACGTGGGAACATCCCTGTCTGGGTGTGCCCTCTGTAACCCTGAGGAAGATCTGGCTTTTACAGAACACGTTCATTAGCTGTTCTTTCAGCAACAGGGCTGTTTGCAGGAGATCTTATTTAGCACTCATGCAGGTGTTTGCTCATCCCAGGGAAAACAAGAGGAATGTGGTTTGGGAATTCCCACATGACTAAGTATGTAGGATTATAGTTACATCAAGCTTTCAAGGGGAGCTGGACTGTTAGAGAAGGATCTACTCTCATCTCCTGGGCACATCCTGCCCGTGCCAACTGACCCTGCCACAGATTCCTGCTGGGAGCATCCCTGGGCAGAGGGTCAGGCAGCCACGGCTGAGATCAGGCCTAAGGGCTCCAGAAGCACTCAGCAAGCCAGGGCTGATTCCTGCTCAGCACAGACTTGCCTGAGGTTCTTCTACTGAGGACAACAGAACAAGCACCTGGGCAAACAGGCTTTGAAACCTGACTTGGCAATGAGATGTGACTGTCTTTGCTGCATCTAAGGCCAAATGCCTTGACATGGAGGAGAATTAATTTGAGGTCTTGCTCCAAGAGCCACAGCCTGAGAGGCTTCACCTGACAATCCCTGTCTTTCTTCATGTTTGCATCCCGAGGATTAGAACAGCTCCCAGGTACCACATCAGCTGCAGGACCTCGGTGGTGAGCTGGGCTGGGTCATGATCACCACACCGTGCACAGAGCCTGGCACTGCCTGGTTTAGCTGTGGGAGTAAAGTCCACATTTTACCCTGAACTGCACCAACAGCACCCAGGGCAAAGAAAATTTGTTGCACATGACAAGATCAAGTTTGACTCCAGCAAAAGCCTTGGAGAAGGGTCCTGCCTGCCAGGTCCACCTTCCTCCCTCTCCTTGGGAGGATTGCCACAGAGGCAGGAAAAGCTCCACGTCCCCACAGCACCGATGAGCTGCAGCTGCTGGGGCTGACAAAGCCCTGCTGGGAGAGGAGCTCTGGGCAGCCCCAGGACACTCCCTGGGCAGGAGCTGGGAACGTGGCCCTGCCCAGGGCTGCAGGGACTCAAGCCTGTCACCTCTTGTCAGTCCCCAGGACCAAAGGGCACCAGCTTCGATGCTGGCTGGACACATCAGCCAACACACGTGCAACTGGCTTTACTGCTATTATTAAAAATAACTACAGCGCACACCAACCATGTAAAACTGAACTAATTGCTTGAAATAGAAAAAAACTCCCATTACGTGTATAATGCACACACATTACCAAACCTTTGGAACTCACAGGATCCCAAAGAATTATTTTTAAATTGCTGGTATAATAAGTATAGATCAAGGCAGCAGCATCCAACTCAAATGCTGAAACATAATCAGTCAGCAGAATATTTTTTTAAGCTTAAAAATACTCCCTTTCTTGAAAACGGACACTAAACCCCTAGGCAATGTAACCACTGAGGTTTTACTATAAAATACATTTCAAAAGAATGGCTGAAAGACTTAGGAGCACAGGAGATGAAAAAGGAGAAGTAAACAAGCCTTATTCTACCATTAAATGATAAATTAAAAGCAGTATTTTGCTGTTCTGCCTCATTTTTTAATCACAGCACTCTGGCTATGGTGGTGTGGGCTTACCCATCAAAAAGCACCTTTTACTAAAGGTTTAAAATTTGACATAGCCATCATCTGTCCCAGACAAAACACAGCCAGGTAAAAACCTCATTCCAAATCCAAATTTTCATTAAATTTTCAGAAAAAGCACTGCAGGCTTGACATTACAGGCAGAACCACAAATGTCCCTCACACATGCCCTTTAAAAATTTGAGTAATTTCAGAATGCAGGCTTTCAGAATTTTAAGAATAATTGTGGAGATACTGGATGTGCTGTTGTTGCTATCAGATAAAAAGCTAAATCTTAATCCTCCCTGCTATCTTGCCTCGGTGCAGATTACGCTGCAGCCTATCTCTGTAAAATGCTGGAACAAATACCAGCCAGATACTTGCCTGGGAAAATGGAGATTTACAGAGTGAGAGGGAAATGGGGCTGGGTTTATAGTCTCTCACTCACTAATTTTTTCACTAATTAATACACAATTTGGTTTTGTTCCTACTGTAAATCTGTAACACAGAAGTACCAATGAAAACATCTGGAGCTGTAAATACATTCCTAAATTTTTGTAGACAGACCATGTGGGTGACACCCAAAGGCATTTCCAGCCCCCAGCAGCCTGGAGCTGAGAGGACCTGAGTTTCGTGCCCATCCCAGCCCACTGCGTGGCTCCCAGTGAAACAGGCTGTCCATGGCTCATCCTGCTTCCTTCTGGGAACAGTCATACCTTCGGGGAGCTGTGCTGGGAGTGCCAAGGTTACAACGGGATTAAATTACAGGTTCCCTGCCTCTGGCAAAGTGTTGGAACTGGACAATCTTTAAGGTCCCTTCCAAACCAAATTATTCCATGATTCTAAGACATTTTGTTCACAAAACACTTGGTACAGCATGACAGAACGACATCATCACAGTTCTGCCCAGACTCATGGGCTTAAACACAGTTTGAAGGCGTAACCCTAATGAAGACATCTTCTATAAACATCTCTATGCTCTGTTTCATGTCATCAATTCATGGGGAAATCTTAATGCTTTATTGTGATATTCATGTAAGAAATTACCTCTTTAATGAGGAGACAAACTCCTCCCAGACTCACCCCGACCACAAAGTGTCCTTTTGTCCATAGTTCCCCCAAAAGAAATCATGAAATCCCAGACTGGTTGGAAGCAACCTCAAAGCCCATCCAGTCCCACCCCTGCCATGGGCAGCAACACCTTCTACTAAGCCAGGTTGCTCCAAGCCCCGTCCAATCTGGCCTTGAACATTTCCACGATGGGGCAGTCCCAGCTGCTCTGGACAAATCAGCAACATTAAATCAACAGAACAATGAGAGGTGAAAAAGGAAAAGACAACTGTGGACAAAATATAAAGTAAAGTTCTATTAATGCTAAGCACACTTTCCCTTTTGGGTTTACACTGCTGCGCCTGTAACTGTTTCCAGATGGTTCGGCAGCCGTCTGAGCAGCAAGCCAGGAACGGCCCGGCCACCCGCGCCTCCTCAACACCGAGGAGCAGAACCCTGAGCAGAAACATAACTTATGGGTTTGATAAGCTCAAAACAAAGGTAAAAACACATTGACAAGAGCAGGAAGCAAAATTAAAAATGCGTTTAGAAAATAAGCCCCTGGCAAGTGAAGAGTTAAGCACAACCTTCTCCCTTTTAACACAGCCTTCTGTAGTAGCTAATGAAGGTAATGAAATATGACATGTAGTTTGGCCCCTGACCACAGCGAGCACCTCCCTCCCCTCTGCCGGCGAACAAAGCCAAACCAGATGTGGCTGCCGCGGCCGGGCTGGGGCTGGAGGCCGTGCCACGGAGCGGGCACGGCGTGGCTCCGGCACAGGCAGCGCCGCGAACGGGCCCGGCTCTGTGAGCGCAGCCAAAGCCACCCCCAGCACTGGCAATGACACCTGCACTGACTTCCAGTCTCCCACATGCCTAATTCCAGAAAACCCCATTCCTTCCATATAAGTAAACATGAATATGGAATTCTAGTGGAAGGTGTCCCTGCCCATGGCTGGGGGTGGAACAAGATGAGCTTTAAGGTCCCTTCCAATCCAAACCAGCCTCTGATTCTATGAATATGGGTTTTATGTGCCCAACTAGTTAATCTACTGCTAGTCTAAGTATAATTTAACAAAAAAGCATTACCAATAAAAACAAGAAGACAGGGTATTGCTTGGGCAGGGACAGGCTTCACCTCCCAAATTATCATCCTGCTACCTCAGGAAAGTGACCCACCACAAATGTGGCACTCAACATTTCATTAGCACAAAGCCAAGGATAGAAAAGGCTTTCTTAAACACTTTTAAAAGAAAGTTTCAAATTCACAAAACACTATAGAACTTATTAACCTTTTTAAGTTCTTTCAGAAGTTCCTCATTCATGCTTGCTATCAGGCAACAGACTTGACCTTGCCACACTCTGGGCTGATGCAGCTGCCAGGAAATAACTTTGAGCAAGTACCAGGTAAAAATGTGTGCCAAGAGGTACCACACAGACACTTCATCATCTAAAGATGAGCAGGAAGCTCCATCACAGCTGCTGGTTAATGCCAAATATGTGGACAATGATCCCTGTTGGACCAGTGACATCAGCTCCATCCCTCCCTCAGCTAAGCAACAGCTGCACCGGGGATGTGCTGTTCCTCAGGGTTGAGGTCACCCATCCATCTCCCCGAGCACCCAGCAGGGCTTAGAGGCACAGAGGGGTGCAGGCAGAGTGGGCTGCTGTCCCCAGTGGGACACTCAGCTCCTTGGGAAGTCTGATCTCAGCAGCCCCTGCTCCCTGCATGGTCACAGGAGGGGACAGTGTGGCACAGGGTGGCCGAGGCCACGGACAAATGGCTCCCCGAGGAGGGGCTGGCAGTGCCCTGACCCATCCAAGCTGCTCCCTGAGAGGGTTTATCTGTCCCCACACTGAGCCCTGAGCACTGCCCAAACAGCTGCACCCACCTCCACAGGCAACAGCCACCACCCGGGTGACATGTGCCCTGCCATTGCTCCGCCACAGGAAGGAAAGAGACCCCCCAGTCGCTCAAACTGCTACATACCTGAGATAGCAAAACTCCACATTCAGAGTAAGCCTAGAAAACAAAGGTGTCTGGAGATCATTTAACCTATAGATGCAGCAGATGAGCAGAAAGTGTCCTCCAGCCCCATGGCTGATGGGAGCCCCTTGGCCAAGCCAGCTGAGTCAGCCACCTTCCCAGTGTCCACACATTCTCCATGGAAACCACTGGCTTTTGTGGCTGCCCCCTCCAAGAACATGGTGTTTATTAAAAAAACCCACACCAACAACTATGTATAAAATGCTTAAGTTGCAAAAAACTAGAAAATGCTATCATTAAATTTACCTAGTCACCCTTAATTTGTCCCTCTGCTGCATATGCATTATTACACGTGCCTGAATTCTATGCTAATTTGCTATCATTGGCCAGGAGCCTGACCCCATTTAGTGAGCACAGCAGGGTATGCTACAGGGTCGTGCTGAATCGCCAACCAAGTTCTCTGTTGGCTGTAGACACACAGCCTTGTTTCAACCAAATTCAGGTACATAACTCCTGCACAGGACCTTAACCATGGCAATTCTGCTGCCTGTGTGCAAAAAGGGGTTAAAAGCAATTTATTTTGGCTTTACATCATATGATAACATAGTATTTCACAAGGAAGTGTTGAGGGTATTTTCCCAACTAAGTCCCAGTGCCACTCAACAGGTGATGAATCAAGAAGGAAAGGATAAATTTTGGAGCCCGTGCATTGTTCAGCTTGTCTTCAGTGAATAACAACACAGGAGCAGGGTGGGAAGGGAAAGGCGGGATGTTCCCACCTTCAGCACCTCCGCTCCCTGTGCCCACATCAGCCAAGGCCTCCCCAAGAGCACCCCCACAAGCCAATGGGATTTCAGGCTGGTCAGGCACATCCACTCAGGGAGGGTCAGGGCTTATATGCGAACTTGGGCACTTCCACAGTTTTTCAGTTTGTTGCTCGATTTTGCAGCCTTAATGACTTATGGGCACATAAAGCTTTGAACACTAAAATGTGTGAAATCAGCTCTCCAAAGGACTTTTCTGGGCCAAGGGTGGTGACATTTACAGGCTCTACTCACCCAGAGACCCGGCAGATGCTGGGAGAGCACCCCTGGGGTGCAAGGGGTGGCCAGGGCAAGAGCCAGCACAGCCAAAACCACACCCAGGCTCGGAGCCGCGGTGGGATCCGCTCCCTCCCCAGGCCCTCAGCGAAGTTCGGCACAGCAGCAAGGGGAGGCAGGGCCCTGGGAAATTGATAGCCTGTTCCAGGCATTATTTATCATTCCCAGCACAGACACTGACATGTGCCTTTTGAAAGGGGATACTGTACCTTTAACCTTGACTCTGAGCGCATTGGTAATTTGGGATGCGAGCCCGAGTTCAAGCGGGGTGACCTTTTGGGGGGAGGGGAGGGACTGCATTTATTTATGAGGCAGTTGGAAATTTTTGACATCACATGCTAGTCCCATTATTCACATGTTACATGACACGAGATTGGCCCTTTTAATGCAACAACATCACATCAAAAAATTTGATTTTCTGCTCTGACAGCAGGCTTGTCCTCTGCAGCTCCCCAAAATGTAATCTGTGGGGGTTAAAGGCCACAGGAAAGTGATTTAAAAATCACACAGAACGTGGAAGAACAGGTCCTGGACCCTGAGCGACAGCAGGGGTGCTCAGGGGCTGGAAAGAAAGAGTCTGGTAAGTGCAGAAGCACAGCTGTATCCCAGTGAGGGGAACCCCTCTGTGTGACCCTGGGATGTGATGCCTGGGGGTCCCCCCACCCCTGCCCAGCCCTGGGGGGGGTCCAGCATCACTCCAACCCCTCCAGGTTGTCCTGTGGGGGTGAATCCCACCTTCCCTCATTCCATCCCTCCAGCCCAGAAATCCACCCTATGCAATATTCTTCTGGATACACACACAACACACCCACCCTCCCGAACAGCAGGAAAAGCCTTTTGGAGCCTTTGCAACACAGAACACCATGAACCCATTTAGCAGGAAAAAATGGGGGTTTCCTATATTTAAAAAAAAAAAAAATACACCACAAAAAACATTTATTAGGTTTACCCTGATAATTTAATCTGGCAATAATTGTGTTTTCTATGCACAAACCTCAAAACTTCCCTTGCAGGGCTGTGCTATATATTCACCGAAGTGAAGTGTTTGCTAATCCAGCTCTGGAAGAACATGCCCACACCGTGCAAAAAGCTCGAGCTTGAAACTACACTCCCATTTTCATAGAATTTAAAATATCAGCTAATGCACTTAAAGCTAATGAAATATATTTCTCAATAATGCACCACAAAGCACATATATTAAATTACTCATCAGCTAATTCCACAGAGAGAAGAAAAGAGTTTACATGTTTAATTTTTCTAAATATCCTTGGTTGAGGGCAGGCAAAGGAGGAATTTTGATTTATATCTGGAAAAGCATTCCTAAGATTGCTGTAATTTCCTTACAGAAATATCACATGATGGTGATGATGAGACTGATACTAAAATAACAAGTAAATAAAACAGGCTAATTTTATCAATATTTTTATTAATTTAAACAGAGTGTTTTCAACTGTGTACATGCAACAAGAGAAACAAAACCCAAAAAACAACCAGGTTGGACTGGGTTTGGAGCACCCTGGTGTAGTGGAAGGTTTCCCTGCCCATGGCAGGGGGTGGAACAGGACAAGCTGTAAGGTCCCTTTCAAAACCATTCCACGATTCTGTGATATTAAGAATGAATAACTGTCTCTTACAGACCCAATGGATGTTTGCTCTACTCTTGCAGTAGAATTTCAGATGTGTTATTCACTTCAAGGGAATCAAATCAAGGGCAGGACAGGCCATCTCCTGCCGAGCCAACAGGAGGGGAAAGTGAAGGTAGGCCAGAGCAGCCAGGTTTATGAGCCAAAGCTCAAACACCTGCAGGAAAATCCTCCTCCAGGAGCAAGAAGAGGCTCCTAAGGCAGAATTACATTTTTACAGATTTATATGGGTTTTGAAGCCAAGTCCCAAGACTGGCAGAACATGGAGAGGGGGTTATTTTCTTCTTATTAAAAGAATGGGAAGACCCACCATTGATTTTGTCCTTCATCACCACACAAAAACCCTCCCAACCACAGCGAGGATGACGGTCTGGATTATCACAACACCGTAAATCAAAGTGAATGTATTTATTAGGTCGCCTCTCTTTGTTGCACATGTGTGTGCTGTTTGTTGGCCCATACTGTTATTATTTTAATTTATGGTTTGCTTTTTCCACTCTTTCCTCTCCCTCACAAGACTGGAGCCTGTCCACAAGTTCTCCTCATGCCAGTTAAAATCAGCATAATGAAATGTCACGGCCAGATCCCATCACCGTGCAAGGACGCCAGGTGGCCCCGAGTCCGGTGAACTTCGCCGTGGCAGGACCAGGCACAGCGGGCTAACGAAGCCCGCAGCCTTTCCTAGCTGCTTGGCCGGTCTAGCTATAATTAAGTGCAGTAAGTTTAAGCATTTTGCAAATCCCACCTCTCTCTCCTCCTGTGACAACCCCGATCTCGTTATAAGTGAGCCGTATTCCCATGGAGCCAGAGCAGTGCCAGGCAAGGGGAGCCGGGCTCGGCTTTGTCTGCCCCAGCTGCATTTCAACCACACCTGACACCCCCAGCTGTGGCAGCCAATGACAGCACCCACTGCCGGGATTCACCAGGCACAGAGACACTTCCAGGCATGCAAATTCACATTTGGGTGCTTGGAAAGCATGGAATTCCCCCAAAACACCCACTTCAGGGTTCATTATCTAAACTTTTGGGGTGATTTGTTTTAATCCTCTCTTGGAAACCATAAAATTTTAGCCTATTTTCCAAGAGTGTCTGGAGAATTGCAGGAGTAGACAGAGCAGAGACCAAGTCACCTTCCAGCTGTAGGAGCCATGGCAGCACAACTGAAGAGCTGGATGGGAAGACCCTGTTCCTTCCCACTTAAAGAGACCTAAAGACTCTGCAACTGTAACACCCAGATAAAGCAGAGAGTCAAAAATCATTAAGGTTAGAAAATACCTCTGAGTTAATCGAGTTCGACCCTCAGCCTAGCACCACCACCATGTTTAGAACTAACCCAGAACTCCAAGTGCCACATGCACACAGTTTTTGAACACTTCCAGGGATGGGGACTCCAGCGCTGCCCTGGGCAGCCTCTGCCAGGCCTGGACAGCCCTTTCCATGAAGACATTTTCCCCAGTACCAAACCTAAACCACCCCTAGTGTAACTTGAGGCTGCTTCCTCTCGCCCTGTCACTTGTTACCTGGGAAATACACACAGCTGTGAGAACAGAAGTCAGGAGTTCCTGTCTCTGCCAAGGCTTCACTCAAACTTTTCTAATTTAGAAGCTGGAGATTGTGCCAATGTGACCTTAGGGTGTCAGTCCATGTGAGCTAAAGGATTTGCCTCATCCCTGCTCTCCACCCACATTGAGGACAAGCTGAGTAAGAAGGGACCTGGGTGTGAATAAAAACCAGCATCTCTGAGGAGGGGAGAATTTTGTCAAAACATCCAACTGAACACCAAACTAAAGGAACAGCACAAAGAACCACAGGCAGCTTCGTTGCCACTACTACTGAGGTTACTTTGTAGCTGGTTTTGCCTCTGGGGCTCCGTTGGGTTTGCCTCAGAGAAGAGCAGAGATGCCAGGCTGGAGTTGGTGAGGCTGCTCAGCCTGCCCCCTCCCACAGCAGGCTCACTGCCGGAGCCACTAATCCACTCGGATGCTCCGCAGCAGAGCCTCGAGTTTTCACGGATTTATGCCCTGCACTGCTCCCAGCTCCATCTGTTTCACGGTTATTGTTCTCACCGACCCTACTTCATCATTTAAATTATTAACAGCAGAATTACACCGACTGAGAGCTGGAATGGGCAGCTTTAACATACAAAGGCTTGGATGTAATGTGTCAATACACATTGAGTGGAACAGAGAAACTGGGGGAAATTCACATATAAGGGTCATTGCTTCATTTCAGTGCTGATCTGGGTGGAAGTTAGGATGAGAATACCAGAGAAAAAAACTAGAAAAACTCCTTTAGATGGTCACCTGTGGATTGACACGTGCCTTCACTCAGTGAGTGGCCTGGAGCTGCCCAATGGAGGTGCCACACATCACCTTCATCCCTGCCTGGACTCTCCAGGGCTGGGCAGGTGCCCCCAAGACCTCAGAGCAGCACAAACCTCTCGTGAGCCTCCAGCTTGGGAGGAGCATGGCTTCCTCCACCAACTCTGACAATGCTTGCAAAGCACACATCTTGTACAACCACAAGCAGCAAAGATGTAAACTACACGCTGGTGTAAATCAAACCCCTAGGGAGAAAAACACAGTGACTCCAGAGGGTGGGAGAAGAAAAGCAGGACAGGAGCATCAAGAACCTCCAGATCACTGAGGTCTTCTCCATCACCTTCTCCTTAGGAAGATGAAATAATTTCCTACCTGTTATACCCCTACTTCTGTCATTAACTATTCAAAAAAGAAAAATCAAGTGTCATAACTATATGAACTCTCAGTAAAGCACAAAATCCCAAGCAAAGTCACTTCTCTCCTTCACATTTTTCCAAACATAGCACACAGGAAAGGGTGATGGTGAAAAGCCACTTCTGTTCCAACCCTCCCAAGCCCCACCTGCTGCCCCTCAACTACCTCAAGCAGTTCCTCCTGGCCACCAGACACTGCATTCAGGGGCGACTCCACATTGATCCCAGACTTAACAATATCCATTAATAACAGACCAGACAGTGCCCACGTTCAGCCCAGCCATATGGTTTGAATCCAGGGAATTTGCTTTTCCCATCCACTGCATTACATATTTATACCAAAATAAGAGCTTTTCTTTTCCCCCTCCCCACTTCTGGGGTAATTGGCAGATGGATCCGATTCCAAAAAGGGTAATCAATGCACTCAAAGAGCCTCAACCCATGCTGCTCTGCCCCAGCTTCAAATGCTTTATTACACAAGGGTCTATGGACATTTTTTTGAAATTAAAGTTCCTGTAGTTTTTCATGGAGATTTTATTTTAAAAAGCTCCAGCCTGCTGCAGCAAGTTTCCCTGCAATCAAGTCAAAAACCCAACACAGCTTTCACTGTACTTACAATGAAAGTCTTATGTGCATAAATAAGTTCAAGTAAAAATCAAGTGTATTTTTGTTACATCATATACCCAAACCCACAATATTCCACTGGACACCCCAGCAGGAGCTGACTGAGGTAGACAGTTCAAGGTGGTTTCACAGCCACCAGGTGCAAGTGACCCGAGCACACGGACTGCATTTCAGACAGTAACAGTGAAAATAATACCAGGAAAAAATCCTACTTGCATGGGGAAGAAGAGGAGACAAAGCAGGAGTTTGAGGGGGACTTAGCATCAAGATTTGCCAGGATATGCTCTTTCACTAGAACAAGGTTCAAGCAATCATAAGTCCCAGCTGCCCTCAGCCCCACCACACAGATCTCCCAACGCATCCTCAAGACCAGGACCACAAAGCACCACTTCAGCACTCCAAACACAATGGACAGGCTGGCTGAGAACAGCAAACTCCAGCAGAACCTTCCCTGCTCAAGTTACTTACACTGCACAAGGGCATTTCATCAGAGACACTTAGAATTAAAGTTATCCTTTGATTCCTGCAACTGCAGAGAAGCTCAACCAGCAAACCAGAGCAAGAAATCCCAATGTACCTTGACTCCTCTCAGAGCAACTCCTCCTCTCTGTTTTCCAGAACTCTTCAGAGCTCTTACCTGCTCTACCCTTACATATATCCTCTCCCTCCTGCCCATTGGACACCTCTGCTCCCACTCCTGGGCAGGATTGGGTAATGATGCCACCAACGAGCAGCAGCTGATGCTCATATGGTCAGACACAGGGACCAGGTGTAGCCCATTACCCTCACCCCTGAAGCAGCCCTTTGCAATAAAAGACCTCCTAGAAGACTTGGCAATAAACCCAGAGGAATCCTTACAGCCCTAAGTCCAAAATAAGCTCCTTTATCAATAGGCTTCCACAGCAGAAGTGCACCAGAGAGGCCTAAAGCATGATTCTTCCAGAAAAGGAGCAACCTGTTCCTGTGTTTACCACTCTTCCCTTTCCTCATTATTCACAATTAGACACCTGACCCCAATGACCAACCCTCCCCACTCAGATCTAGCAGAGACAGGCTCTGGTTGCCTCATTGAGCTGTAGCTGGACACAGCATTCTTCCTCCAAAGGCTGGACAGGTCCTGATGATGCTTCCCATTGGGAAGAGCTGGCTCTGCTTCTCAGAATACATCAGCCCCCAGACATGATGCTGCAAAGGGAGGATTACAGAGTCACAGAGCCAAGGTTAGAAGTCATGTCTGCAGATCATACAGTCCAACCCACCTGCTCCAGCAGGGTCATGCAGAGCGGGGCTCCAGGACCATATCCAGATGAAAATCTCCAAGGATGGAGACTACACAATCGCTGTGGGCAGCCTGTGTCAGAGTCTGACTGCCCTCACAGTGAAAAAAGCTTTTCTGGTGTTGAAATGGAGTTTCCTGGGTTTCAGGTTGTGTCCCTGCTTCCCATTCGAGGGCTCACCAAAAAGACAGGACAGGTGTGCCAGCAGATCTCCCCTCCACGGGCTGAGTTCTCCCTTAGCAGCAGCTCCCAGGCTGGGTTACATTTAGAACTAACTGGGGAGAGCTGAAGTTGAACAATTCATTTGTGTCAACAGTACCTGCTAAGAGCTGCAGAGGCTGTTTGGTACAGGCATGTTTTTATTCAAGCAAGCATCACTACACAACCCTTCCCCAAGCAGGTAGTTATTGTATGGAAAAGGTTCTGGAGATGCTGGTAGGCAGCCACACAAGCGCTGGCTGGGTGTCCCAGCAGTGTCGTTGTGAGGGCTCCACACATGGCAAGAATTCACCGTGGGAAGCATTTTTAAGTTTATCTGTTCATTGTTCTCTTTTAGATCAAATTTTTCCCAACAACACCTATAATCAGAGGGGTAATAATTAGTCAATACACACTACTCCAGTTAATGTTCCCTATATTCCCCATGACTCTGAGTTCGCAACAAAAACGGTGCCTGAGCTGCAGAGGTCAGGAGGGAGGTGACCTCAGCTATGTCCCTCCTGCTACAGCCATGCCCCTCCTGCCGTGGCCACATCCCCCAGCCATGTCCCCCTGCCACATTTCCCAGCCACGCTGCCGTGGGGGCCCTGCTGCCGTGGGGGCCCTGCTGCCACGGCCACCTCCCTCCTGCCTTGCGGGCTCTTGCAGCACAGGATCACCACAGAAAGCATTAGACATGCTCTGGAAACCCTTTGCCCAGCTGCTCATTAGGACTGCATTAGTCTGTAAACTCGAGCGCAGAACGCCTAGTTCAAGTTGCTCTTTCTTGATGTACTTGAAAGGTCCTGGGAATTTATGGCAGGATAATGCGGAGCACAGCACCTATTTATGAGTTGATCATTTGTACAAAACCCCTCTCAAAGCACCGAAGGTTACCATTCGACCAAGAGCTGCACTTAGCTGCTCAGAGGGCAAGAAAGCCAAGTATATGAAAGTTAAAAGCATTAATAAAAGTGTGACTTATAAATTACTTCATCTTTGTCACCCTTTTTGAAATGGGGTGAGAGAGGCCAGGGTAAATTTATTTTTTAAGTGCTTTCTGAGACCTGCAAGGGTCAGCCCTGAAATGCTGTACTCTATAAATCATTCCATGTGTATCTGAGAGATGCGAGTGCATCATAACATTAACAAATATTGATTTGTTTATCATTTGCAACTGTTTATCGCTAAACAGCTGCCTTTATACTCTTGGTAGGGAGAAGAAACTTCAATCCCTGGGAATGCAGAAGAGAAGCTGCCTTGGCTGCAGGAGGAAAGAGCAACCCCCTTTCTCTGTCACCCGACTGCCGGCTCAGTGGACGTGTTACCGTCGTATTATGAAACCAGTTATTTCACAAAATGACTAAAATTTCCAGGCGTTCCAGGGAACCGCTCATGTCGCTGCTGAGAGCCAAGTGAAACCTTACATCAGGGGCTTGGCTCAGTCACGACACAGGGAGGCAAAGCAGAGCCAAGGATGGCCAGAGCCAAGGATGGCCAGAGCCGAGGACAGCTGTTCCTCCCTGCCGAGGCAGCCTCCCCTCCTGGCACGGCTCCAGCCGGCTGTGCCACACCGTGCAGTCCTTCCCAATGCCACCAGCACCCCTGGCCCCAGGCTTCTGGCTGGAATCAGTGACACAGGAGCAAGAATCAGCCCCCGGAGCCCTCCAGGCTGCCCAGCAGGCACAGAGCACCATCGCTGCCACCGGAGTCCAGCGACTGCTCCACAGCAGGAGGCTGGAATTAGGTATCTTTAAGGTCCGTTCCAACCCAAACCATTCTGTGACTCTGTGATTCCATGAACTGACCTCACATCATCAACCCTGCCTGGTTCTAGACCTGACAAAACATGGCAGCATCAACTGGTCTGTGTTCTCCTTCATTTAATATTATACAGTGGGTTTTAAATGCAAGGAAGACACCTGGAGCAACAGGAGGAGGTTGGGGAAAATTTCGATAAAAATCTCATTACCTTAATGAGGGAGAGACAAACTATCTGGCAAACCTCTTCCCAGTGCTTTAAATCATTACATATTAGGTACAAACCAAACCCTTTCATTAAGCAACTACAATAAAAATAGGTTGTTTTCACTCCCCTCCTTCCTTTTTTTTTTAAATCACACAACTCTCTGCTTTTATTTCTTTTTGGAACTAGGCTTGGTAACTGATTTCTCTACAGAACCCGCCCACCAACAAAGTTTGCTCAGTGGAAACTTGCAGCATTATCTGTGTGCACACACTCTCACTCACCAAAGAGCTTCAGAGAGCTCCAAATTAAGTATTTGGAGATTTCCCTGAGAGAGAGTTGTGCTGAATTTGCAGTTCTCCCGATCTGTAACTAAACACTGGTAAATGTGCAAAATCCAGGTGTTTTATAAGTCTGTTCTTCTTCTTCAGACTTAGTTCCCAAACCATTCTTGTAATAAAGCAGCAAGATCTAGTGCTTTGGAACACAGAGCAAAATCTGGAGGTGCCACAAAGCACAAGAGGCATCAATTCCCCACCTGGCTGGTGTCTCCTGAGAGAGCATCCAGGGGCTTCCAAGCAGCAGAATTAAGACATGGGTTATATCTGAATAGCAAAGTCAAATCATCTGGAGATGATCTCCTCAAGTCCTATCTTGTTCCTCTTGAGTAAAATGGCAACACTAAGCGACGGCTTCATGTCGGAGCTGAATCCCCAGCAAAGCTGAAGTTACCTTTTTCCTTGGAGGCAAAGGGATTATTGCTGGCACGGCACGTGCTGGTGGGGAAGGGGTCTGGAGCTGGCCCCTGGGGCAGGCGGAGCCGGGCTGGGCTGGGCAGGGCTCGGCCGCAGCCCCTGGGCCGTGCTCCGAGCATCGCTCCAGCACCAGAGAGGAAACTCAGCAAGCCCCACTCTTACCAATTACAGGGCGTCAATATTGACTATCTGAGGGATTTCCATGCTCACGAAGCAAATTAGAAACTCAATACCTGAACTATTCCTAAATGCAGTTATCAACTTCAGAGTTTTATCTCATAAAACCAATTCAGCTTAGAGTTTAATTCTATTAAATTAGGGCTTAGAAATAAGATTTGCTCGGAGAATGAATGCATCATTAGTTTTAAAATGCAATATAGTGAAACCCAAAATGTGCAGCATTACAATTTGAAGAATAAATGAGTAGAGATGGCACCCAAATGTACTTCTCCTAAATATATTTACCAGAAAAACCCATTGGCTCATTAGGACAGTGTTTTGGTGTGGGGAATGTCCACCTTCCTTTGGGAATCATAATCCTCTTGTCTCCCCTTGGCACAAGTTTTTTCTTTGTTCTTAAAACCTTCTTATTTCAGCAGCTGACAGAGAAAAAAGAATCAGCATCCTCTTTCTTAATAAAAATGCCACAATGAGACCCTGTCGGGCTTGTGCCAGGCGTGTCAAAGGAGCAGGGACTAATACAGGAAACCTCAAGAACTCCCCGTTTTGTGCAAGTTACAGTACAGGGAAGAGTCACGTAGGGCTGGGTTTTAAATCAGGTTTCCAATAGATGAAAAGCACCCTTCCATGGGGTGCATGTAATCTCTGAATAGGGCCCTTAGTTTCCTGTGGTATTGTATTAGAAGCGATGTTTGATGCAATAACGCGGGGATAGAATATGCTCAAAGAGGGGGCGGGGGCCCGTCCCCGCACTATGAAGCCGGCGGCTCTTTGATGGCCAAGCCAGCCCAACCATACCTGCAGCACCAGCAGGCTGGGACTGGGGGGAAAGGACACGAGAAAGGCAAACCCACACCAAAGGCACAGCAAGTGTTGAACAGAAAGGAGCCCTTTGGGTGAGCCACGTTTCGCCGCCATTTCCTGCTCCAGATGTGGCGTCTCAGATGGTCCGATGAGAACAGCGGGTGCCTCTTCAGGCCTGGCCACACATTGGCATTTTAAAAAGCTCCTTTTTCAAAAGCAAACAACACTGTCCCCAAACAGGATTACAGAGAGAGTTACAACCTGTGCGGTGCTGCCACAGCATCACACAGTAATTGGCAGCGCATTGTCTCTCACACTGATAGGTTGGGTTAAAGCTTTAAAGAGGTATTTCAATATGTGTAAATTTCCTACTTTTACTTAGGCAGTCTATAAGAATTTTGTTCTTATTAGAAGTACAAAATATAAGCCAACTGAAATGATCTAATTATAATTTTTGGTAGCAGAAGAGCCAGATGGAACAACCCAATTGACTCTATCAAGCCTAAAATACTCCCCAGTATGCATTTTAATGCATCAATCCCATTTGAAAATGCATGCAAAGCTGTGGGAGAGAAAAGGCTGAAATGATAAATGTGAGATATATCCATGTCATTGTTGTGCAGCAGCTGTGGGGGTGCTGCCCACACCATCACCCCGTCATCAGTCAGGGCCTGATTTTACAATCATTGAATGCTCATCTTCAAAAAGGAGCCAGAGAAGCACAACATGGTCAGATGTTTGTGGTTTGCCATATGATCTACCTCTTCCTTAATTTCTTATTCTGTTTAGATCAAAACAGTTCTTGTATTTTTCATGAATACAAGCCTCAAAATTTTGCCTTTTCTATTCCACCCTCAAAAGCAGAGAGACTGCCGTCCTATGTGCCAGGCCACAACTACAAAATGTTGTCGTTTTGCTCCAATTCATGTTTGCTTTTGGTTTTCATTGAGTAGAATGACTTTATCTGTTCCAAACAGTAAAGCAGAGCAGCTCAGCCAAGATGCTACAGGGCTGCTGACATTTGGAATGCTATTTTCAGTCCTATTTTACATATGCTTTCAAAATGTATCCTGTGAAAAATAAAAATCAGATACAAGAGGGGCTGATTGGTGTCTCTGGCAAAGCAGATGACCTACTTCAGCCATAAAGATGGGAAAATCCACGGATACTGACAGTGAAGTAAAGGGAAGGGAGGAGCCAACATCAAAACCTGTGCAAATGTCCAAGGAAGGAAAATCCAACCTGGAATGGGGCACTGGAGAGGGAGGTGGTGCCAGCATGGAGCCATGGACACTGTGGGCCCAGCAAACTCCCTTTTTCCTGATCCTTGTAACAGGCAAAAAACAGCTGGGCAACAAAATGGTTTGGTAAGTGTAACCCAAGAGGGAACATTACCTTGCACACCTTTTAATGGTGAACTTCCCAAAAATCCAGTGTGTTTCCCCAGAAGGGGGAAGAGAACCCAAACATTCTTCAAAAAAGGAAACAAAATTTTTGGAAAGAAAACCAGAATGAATCAAGGCACCACCTGAGAAAACAGATTAAAGGGAAAAATAAAATAAAAAGCTGTTAAAGTTATTAAAAATGCCTCTGTTTGAGGCCAAAGCAGCACCTCTCAACTCCTCCCTGATACTTCCCATTCCATGTGGCTCTTTCTGCCTATAAACAAATTGTAAAAGATGGCAACAGCTAATTTAAAAAATAAAATGCGAAGTGTTGCGGTGGAGTCTAAATTGAGTCTGACAACCAAGGTCACATAACTTTTCACTTTTATTTAAAGGCATTGCCTTGATTACTGAAAAATATTGCAAGATATATAAACACAAATCTGGGGGCAGGCCAGCCAGCCGCCAAGGACTCCAGCCATGGCTCCTTGTCCTTTGTTTTAAAAGGAACAACAGGAATAATTTTTTAAATTGCCAAATGTTGTGTAATTATCAAATTGTAGAAAATTGTCAGAAATCATCAATATAATTTTTGGACTTATGTTTTTATTGTAAGCAATATGTCCTAACCAGTCCTGTTATGCCTAAATAAATTTCAATTATTTCTGGAAATTTTAAGAAATGTTTGCTGCTTTAATTCCTGTAAATGCAAAAACCTTCATTATACCTTTGATTTCTTTTAATTGTATTTATATTGTTCTAGGCCTTTTCCTGTAAACTTTGAGAAAAATGTTAAATCTAGTTCTGAAGGTCCTAAGGAAAAGCGCAGAGGCTGCAGTACATGGGCCTGGCACTGAGGGATCTCAGCTCTCAGCCTGATGGTCCCACTCTACTGGGCCCATCAGAGCCTTTGGAAGTGGATCTCACTTACAGCTTTGTTTAAAAGAAAAACCCATAGATTCTGAGGAGAACCAGAGCCTGTTTGATGTTCGGCCTCTGTTGTCTCCAGGCAGGCCTGAACGAAAGCTTGGAATTAAACCATCTTTGAATATAGTTTTCATTGCAAGTGATTTAAAATAAAACAACCTGGTTTCCACATCCAGGTTTCCAGAGCCAGCTGCCACGTTCCCCTTCATTCACACACTTCCAAAGTTATATTACTATAAAATTAGGATATAATTTTGTCATGGATTTTTTATAAATTAAAGGCAATAATCAGCCATTTTCTTGTCCTTCATAAAAATTCCTTTCCAGGACCTGGAGCTTTCCCTGTTGCTCCCCCACGGTAGTGCCTGAGAACCCTCAAATGTTCACACCTGCCCTGGTCTGTGAGAAATTCCTGTTGAAGTCATTAATATATCCATTAATTAGGAAACAAATATAAGGTCACTGATATCAAGTGATTTGAAGCACGTGGGTGCTTAGACCAGTTCCTCACTGGACCCCCAAAAATAAGGACCTAGACCTGTTGGAGTGAGTCCAGAGGAGGCCACAGTGCTGCTCTGAGGGCTGGAGCCCCTCTGCTCTGGAGCCAGGCTGGGAGAGCTGGGGGTGCTCACCTGGAGAGGAGAAGGCTCCAGAGAGAGCTCAGAGCCCCTTGCAGGGCCTAAAGGGCTCCAGGAGAGCTGGAGAGGGACTGGGGACAAGGCATGGAGGGCCAGGACACAGGGAATGGCTTCCCAGTGCCAGAGGGCAGGGCTGGATGGGAGATTGGGCAGGAATTGTTCCCTGGGAGGGTGGGCAGGCCCTGGCACAGGGTGCCCAGAGCAGCTGTGGCTGCCCCTGGATCCCTGGCAGTGCCCAAGGCCAGGCTGGACAGGGCTCGGAGCAGCCTGGGACAGTGGGAGGTGTCCCTGCCCATGGCAGGGGGTGGGAACTGGATGGGCTTTGAGGTCCTTTCTCACCCAAACCATTCTGTGATTCTATGAATCACCATTTTTTGTAACTGTATTTGGGTAGTGCTTTTGGCATCTGAAAGGCTCTTTAAAAATGTGATCATGAAAAACACCCCCAGGTAAAGTCACCTCCCAGCCAGGCTCATTACACTAAAATATTGCCCAGCCCTGGCATTTCAACTCAGCCAGTTGTGTACCAAGGTGCCCCTGCTCATTCTGACCTGGTGGCATCTCCACATTAAGCTAAAGTGAATTGTAGCAAGTTTCAGAAAATAAATCCATGTTCTGTGGGGCTCTGCCTTCAGAGCAGCCCTGGGCACAGGGAGAGGAGCGAGGACACATCATAGGGACTCACTGCCCTGGCTGCCTCCAGGACAGCACAAGGGCTCTGGGTTGAAGGTACCACTTGCCCTGGCGTCTCCATACCCCCAGCCAGACCCTTGTTTTCTGGGATTTTGGGCAGGATGTGCTCCCTGTAGCCACAGGGGCAATGTCCAGTCCCTCCTGGCCAGAGCCATGTGCCCTCACACCATCAGCAGCTCTGCACTGGCCACGCACCACACACCATCACCCTGCACACTGGCCTACTCAGCCTCAGAGGGAATGCAACAGTTTTCCCTATTCCTATAGTCTCCCTTTATGCCCTGTTACATTAGGGAGTGCCTAAAACCCTCCAGAAATATTGCAGAAAGTGGGGTGAAGCTACTTCCCTTGCTCCAGCAAGCAATTTGTCTTCAGTGGCCACCTGAAACACCAGCCCGTGTAAATGGGGTGAAACACGGGGGGTGACATCCCCAGGGAACACTGGACAGCCAAGTGTGGAGCAGCCTGGAATTGCAGGAGGCTCCGGAGTGTCCCCTGGCCCAGTGGGCTCCAGCTGAGTGACACGGGGAACGGGGGGAGCCAAGGCCACGAGGTGCTGCCTGGAGCCAGCCCGGGAGCCATCGGAGCAGCGATGAGCCGCCCTGCTGGATCCATCAGCAGGAAGGAATGAGGAAAGGAGTCGAGTTATAAGAAGAAGAGGAGAAATTATAAATTAAAACAGAGATGAAAAGCTCTGCTGAACTTTTTTTTCCTGGGACAAGCAAGAGTGGGGAAAGCATTAAGTGCTGCGCCTTTTCTTCACCTAATGCACAGGAAAAAAGTCTTTTCTGCAAATAATTCATGTAAACTATTTCCAGAAAGCATGAACAACAAGACCAAATTTCTTGAAATTAGCCAAGCTCCCAGAACCCAGCGGCTGTTCATGCTGCAGGAGGCTGTGGCTCTGAAACAGGGAAGACTGGGGTTGTGGGGTAAAAGGGCAGAAGAACCAGCCCCTTCTTCATCTTTTATCATTTACCTGAAATTTAGTTCACTGTAAATTTTATTTCAAAGACAAAAAACCTTATGCCAAACTCACCTTGGCTAAAGTATCATTAACTGATTTCTAACAAAGATCTGATCCACTTTCACTGGTTTATATGCATCACTTCCAAAGAAGGGAGTGAGAAAGGAGAGATTTTTAGGTCAAATGATTAAGGAGAAAAGGGATTTAAACTAACAAATTTTTTTAAAGTTCTAATTGTTTGCTTATTGACACCAATTTACATGGAGCCACTTAGTGAATAAAGGTTTTCACAGTACATGGCACTTCTTTATGTCAGTTTTTAGCCATCATGTCACAGCCTGGCTTGAAAAGAAGAAATGCTGAAAACTCGTAGGCCAGAAATGAACAGCCTATTAAGATCTGAAAAGCTGTCATCCCCACTGAAAAGACTTGCGTCAGCCACTGAGGATATATTTTAAACCGCCTGTCCGCAAGAAAACTTTAATAATGCAGCCTTGCTCTAATGTCTTGTGAGAGGAGAGGCAATTTTACTTCTTCTATTAACCCAACGTGATTACAATGGCTTATTTCATGGAATATTAAGTTCAAATTCTGCTCCCTGGGAGGACAATAAAAAAAAAGAGTGTGCTTATGACATTGCCCGAAATAGCCACAAGGACCGCAACTCCTTGGTGCTTTTAATGCATCCAAGCCATAATCCACCTTAATTTGCTAATGGTTAAGTAAATTAGCAACAAAATAATCAACCACAAAAAGGTATCGACACAGGAGCAAAATGCTTTCCTCTCAAAAATATTAAAATAACAAACTAATGTTTTCCTAAGGATTGCCGTGGCCTTTCAGTCCTCTCCCTCCCCCCTCCAGCCAATTCCAGAGAAAAATAGACTCCTTGTGTCGGATGGGCTTTGGCCATGAGGTGATCAGGAGGGAAGGCATTTGTGCCCAGACCACAGCTGGGATGGCTTTGTGCAAATGGAGCCATTAACAACTGCCTGGGAGCCACGGCCACTTCCCAAGCTACCTGAGCAGCCCTGCGCTGACATCAGGAAAATGGGGTCCCCAGAAGGTGGGGGCATGGCCGGGGCACGATGCTGCTGGCATCCGCTGCCTCGAGCTGGCTCAGGCCAGCATGGGCATCCCTGTGCCATGGGGCACCCCCGTGCCAAAGAGCATCCCTGCACCACTGGGCCCGAGGATGTCAGAGCATTGTCCCAGAGGAGCCAGTGCTCATCACCACCTCCAGGTGAGGCTGTTCTGAAAGCGTTGGGTTTAAACACCATTTGCAGGCTGCCCCCTTCTTGAACACGTATTGAGGCCTGATCCTGACAATAAAAACCAGCATTAAAAACGTGAATTAGAGATGTAAATCGCATTGCCACTGGCAGTAATTCCAGTCCTGGGAGTGCAGCCCCAGCTGCGGCTGTGCCGGCCCTGGCAGTGACTCACTGTCCCACAGCTCAGGAACTCTGCGCTTGGCACTGGGGGTTGCAGCCAAACTTCCTGTTCCATGGGAAAAGGGGAGAAACAGCCCAAAACCCCAGCAGGAGAAACCTCAAATACCATGTTTTGGTTTCAAACTGATGTCGGATTCATAAAACGCTCCTGCCCCCTCCCCGTTCCCCCTTTCTGGCATGGCCTTCCTACAACTTTTTTCCTTTTTTATTTTTCCAATGTGGAAAAACAAGGAAATAAATTTTTCATTAAAAAAAAATTAATGTATGCAAATACCCAGTGAAATTATAAATAGCCACCATTAATTTCTTTTCCCTAGTTCCACAATTCCACAGCAAAAAGGCAAAAACTTAAATAAATACATTTAAATCTCCTGCTGTGTAATAGTAAAGAGACTCCATAAAACCAGAACAATATTTATTTTTCCTTTTCGGAGCAGCTCCCTGGTTTATTAGGCCCGTGCTCCCAGCAATCTGATAAGCAGGAGAGAGGCTAAATGGCAAATGGCAAACATCCCAAATCCCAACCTGATGTATTTCCACAGCCCTGACCTTCAGATAAAAATCGCACGGAAATCTGCAAACCCACCAAATATGCAGCACCACACGCTTGTGTTCAGACACAACAGTCGGGCGAAAAAAAGGAACAGAGAGAAAGGCGTTGCTATTTCTAGCCCTGAGCCTTCCCCTCCCTTCAAATTTCAGGATCCTGCTCCGATCCGTGAGTTTGAGGGGATGTGGACACACCCCACCAAACCCAAGGGTTCCTCACAGCCACCAAGGGCTCAGAACTGCCTGGCTGTGACCATCAGGGAAACACCAGAGAGAACGAATAATCCCACTCCCACATTCTGTGCATATTTAGGAAAATACTTCAAACAGAAAAAAAATTTTTGCAGTGTGAAATTAGGTACAATTATGACAACTGCAAGAAAAAAATTATACGGGCAAAATTTGGGGCTGCTGGAAGAATTCTTTGATGTCTGGATTCCAATTTAACCCCGACTGAGTTCTGAGAATCAAATGAACGAAGTCTATCACACACCCCAAGTCTGCTTGTCGGTGCGAGGCATCACTCCCGTTCCATTCTTCCCAGCCACACGTATTTCCAAGCGCCTGTGCTGACATCTCCTCCCTCCGCACTGCAGACGGCCACTTGCCCGACACATTTGAGCCACAGCCCAACTGTGTATTTCTTTATTCATTAAAACACAGACATTACTATCTATAAATATGTATAGCAATATTTTCTCCCTGTCCCTGCACAGGCCAGTGCTCGGGTTGGGGCTGTGTGGGGAACACACAGAAATAGATCACATTTCATATAAATATTTTTAGGCAAAGGACTGTCACAAACACTGTCCCTGTACCTTTACATCGTGGCTGGGGAGAGCAGGAGTTTATTAAATAAGACAATAGGTGAATAATAAGGCCCTGATAAATGCCCATGAATATTTGGAGTAGCAGAGCAGGGAGGTGCTGCTGTCGCTGGCTCCAGGAACGTCACCTCTATTTTATACCGGGGCGTCAGCGTGGAGCCTCCGCGAGCCACACGGATCCCAGGCTGAATAAATAACATAATCCCCACCATTGGGGTGCTTTACATATAAAAATCACTTTTTCTTCAGGTACTGAACCACTTTATCCTCTAAACCTGAACCGAGCTGCCAGATTTTTGAAGCAGTTGTACAACATTAATAATATATCTGGGTTGTTTAAAGAATATTTCCAAATAACATGAAATATTTAGTCCATTCCCCCCCTCGCCCCACCCTCAGTGCTACCACCACCGTAAAAAGATAAGATTTATCATGAAATGTTTGAGGGGTAATCAGCCATTTTTGGCCAATATATTTTAATATTTATATACCTGACATAGCTGAATATAAATGATACATCATGATTTTCCATAGTGCATGGAATTTATACAATTAACAGAGGGATCCAATGGCTTTAGGGCACACAAGGTGCAAACAGTGTTACAGTCGGTTGCTGATTATTGTTATAAATCTCACAAACCATAAAGACATTAAGGTGCATTTTGTTTACCCCATTTGTTCTCAAATATTATATACAACAGTATTATATATCATTAAAAGAGTTACACTTTCTCAGTGCATTTATTTCATGAGATACATTTATAGAACTATTTAAAAAATACAGCTGGCAAAAATGCATGGCTGAAACAGGCAGGAAAATGGGATCATTTTCAATTTTTTTCCCAAAGATGATGGTTTTTCATTCTAAAAGCGAGAAGACATTTAAACACTACCTATATCTGAAATGCCTAATTCAAAAAGACACTTCGATGAAGAAATCTGCGTGGTTGGAGTGGACCCTCCCGCCCAGCCCCGCGCCCGTGTGCTCCCGGAGCTCCGCCGTGCCTCCCTGCGCTCCGGCCGCCGCTGCTCCCCCGCGGACCTGCGGTGCCAGCGCCTCGCACCCCGAGCTGAAACACCCAAACCACGGGGCTGGCAAAACTCAATCTACGACTTCCCAGAGGAAAACAGTGACAAAAATGCAGCCCTGGATTTTCCTGTGGGAGTCAGTACTTTTCCTGGGAAGAGCTACCTCCCTGCTCCATGTAGATGCAGCAGAACTGAGCGAATATACTCACAAATACAAATTCCCCCAAATGTTCCCAAGTGGGTATAATGTCCCGGGATTGTTTCAATTATTCCCCTTTGGGCTTGCCGGGTTTGAAGCGCCGGAGCCCCCGAATGTGAAACGTGAGCCGGGAGCGGGGCTGAGCCCCGGCAGCGCCGGGGTGTCCCCGGCAGCAAAGGGACCCGAGCGCTGCAGCTGCTCATCAAATCAGGTTTATGTTCCTGAAATGAGTTCCTGCTGCTGAGCCTGAATTCACAGACAGTCGGGGGAAAAAAGAGATGGGTATAGCCCCAAACAACCCCCCTGGAAGCACGTCCAGGGGACGGCTCTTTGTGCCCCTATGGAGGCAGCTGGGGGGGATTTGTTTTATACCTAGGGAAACAAGATGTGCCACTTCCATGTGTGTGTCTTGTTTAGAAAGTCCAAAATAAAAATACATGTTATAAAGGCATTGCTGGCGTTTTATTTGCTTTGCCAGAGGTAAATGAGTCCTTCCCTTTCTCCTGCCCTTCTGCTGCACTGGTGAGCAGGTTTCCCGCAGATATTTTGCCATCCATGAAGTGCAGTATCCTTTACTGAACATGAACCTGTTTTTCCTTAAATTTACATTATTTCAGCTAAACCAATTGGAGAAATAAAAAACCACAAATTTTTACCATTTTCTACCCTTTTCCACCACAAACAAAACCCCAGCCCAGGGAGTTACCCAGAATTTGCTTTTCTCTTTCGGCCTGCTCAAAGGTTGCTTTCTCACGTACATAAAATACAGAAATAGGGACGGAAATGTGGGAATGTACCGAACTGGCTGTTGACTTCAGGCACGGGAAGTGTTTTGTTGAGAATTCGCAGGTGCTAAAACCTCATCAATGACTGGGAAATGGTGCTAAATACGAGCTCTGCGAACTTTATTTTTAATGATGACTTTAAAACCCAGGGATCAGCGAGGTGAATGTAAAAACTGTTAATCTTAAATTTCTACAAACCCGAGTGTCAGGGCAAGCATGTCTGGTGCATCAAGCATAACAAGATGAAAACGAGGAGGTGTGGGTGAGGAGGGGGTCCGACACACTTGCTTTTCTTGAATCCCTCTGAATACATTTCACAATTCATCAGTTTTTGTCTTCCCTGCCACGAGTGAGGACAATCAGACCAGACACCCATTAGATTTTTCATGCAATTTTTTTTTTTCTTGTTCATGACATGTTGGCAGGGAGGATGGCAATTCTGAAATCTTACCAAATGAGAAAAATGTCAGAAACTGAACTGACAGCTGGTGGTTACTATGGTGATAGGTGATATTGAAAAAAAAAATAAAATAAGACTCAGTTAATTCAAAAGGAATCAAGTTCAGTATTTTTAAGCCACTTGATAGAAATGAAAACTTAATCCCGATATTGGGGTGTTTTCCTGTTTTAGCCAACAGCTAAAGAAACCATTTGCTTGATTAGATAATTAACTAGATACAGCCAAATATCCAATGAAAATTATAGTGAAACTAAAAATAACAATAAAAAATAATAACATGTTTTTAAAAAAGGAAACAGCCATATTAGGAAAAAAAATAAGCAGACTGGGGGAAATCTTCTGTCTGTGTGAGCAATCCAGAATTGTCCTCTCCATAATCACAATTACTGACACGGGTCCAGTTTTCTGCCATCGGTTTGAGGGAGAAAGAGTAGTTTCGCTCAGTGACAAAGACAAATCAGCTGGAAGGGAGGGAAAGCTGCTGACTGATGGCTTCAATCGAGGGAAGGCTGCGCAGGCAACTTCGGCAGGAACCTGGATATCTCCATATTTGTGTTTATGTATTTTATGGGCTTTTTAAAAATTCCCAAGGGAGCTATTTCTGGGGCCCAAATACCGCGAGATCTGGTGTTCTCCTGGCATTTCCATCGAGGAATTGAAATACTAAAATACCATGAGAACATCAGATCTCCTGTTATTTCGGCTGCATTAATGGTTCCCTCAGGTATTAACAAAGCCCCTGAAAAACAAACACAAATATTTGAGGCAGAAATAGAAGTGCTGGAATATCTACCCCCCACCCCCCCCCAGCAACCCACTGCACCCGCACAAAAACCACCTCGTTTTTGTGATCTCACACTTCGAGGAACAAATTGTGCAACCGTACACATATAAAATTAATATTATATGGAAATTATTTGGCCACCACCTGTCTTTATGGCAGGAATTGAATTTGTTCCCCAACAGCCCAGAGGAGCACGATCTCCATATAAATGCAGGTGGGGTTTAGGAATATTGTTATAGAAAACAACATTTGAATGCAAAAGTCTCCAAACAATTTGAGTTGTGCCTGTGCTCCCTGGGCGGGGATCGCAGAGGTGGGGTGGGATGGGGGGGTGAGAGCCCAAGGCGGCCCCGCGGTGCCGCGTGTCCGACCCTCGGGACGGCTCCGGGCGCTCCCTCCCCGCGCGGCCCCGCCGGGAGCAGGAGGGGCCCGAGGCGGCGGCGGCGCTGCGCGGGCGGCACCGCCCCCTGCCGGGCGCGGCGGGAACGGCGGGGAATGCCCGGCAGCGGGAATCGCCCGGCCCCGGCAGCCGGGATCACAGCTCCGGGAATCGCCCGGCCCCGGCAGCCGGGATCACAGCACCGGGAATCGCCCGGCCCCGGCAGCCGGGATCACAGCTCCGGGAATCGCCCGGCCCCGGCAGCCGGGATCACAGCTCCGGGAATCGCCCGGCCCCGGCACCCCTCGGCCGCTGCCCTCCCGGGGGAGCCCATTCGGCTCCGCTGCACCATCACTGGCCATGGTGGGCAGGGCATGTGCTCCATGACCTCTGAGGGCTTTTCCAACCGAAACAATCCCAATTCTGGTAACAATGCAGGAAAACCATCCATCATTATTTCACAGATGGGGACCCAGACCCACCAGGCAGGACCTGTCCCTGTCCTGTCCAGCCCGGAGGCTGCAAGGTCACTGACAAGGAGCCAAGAGTCTCTCAGGGCCAGGGACACCACTGCCACCATCCATGGCCTCAGCCACTTCAGCTCCCACAGCTGCCGCTTCCCCACCTCCTGCGGGCGCTCATCCCTGAGGCCAGGGCATGAGGGCAGGAGGCAGGTCAGACCCATGAGGAGCTCCACAGTGGGCTCGTGGTGCTCGAGGTGGGGTGGGATGGGGTGGGATGGGATGGGGTGGGATGGGGTGGGGTGGGATGGGGTGCGATGGGGTGGGGTGGGGGGGGATGGGGTGGGGTGGGATGGGGTGGGGTGGGGTGGGGTGGGGTGGGGGTGGGGTGGGGATGGGATGGGGTGGGATGGGGTGGGATGGGGTGGGATGGGGTGGGGGTGGGTTCCCTGGACTGGAGCAAGGCTCTCTGGGCTGCTCCATCCCCGTGGGCAGCACTGAGGGTCCCTTGTCCCGGCAGGCAGACACAGCTCATGCAGCCACGGGAGGCTCTGTGGGCAGGGGAGGTGATGAGCAAGGCCAAGATGAACAGAACTGGCTCTGCTGCCCTCATCCCACACAGTTCCATGCATTATCCCAGAGTGAGAATGTGGCCCCGTCCTACCCAGCGCAGCCCACACTCAATGATTACGTCTCTAGTGCAGCAAACCTGCTTTCTGCTCAAAACCACAGGAAAATGTCCAGAAAAACAGTGGCCTATAAATAGAAATTGCTTCTGGAACAGTTTAAACCCAGATCCACGACACCAAATTCCACTGCTCCTTACAGGAACAGAGACAGTGCCTGCTTGTCTGAATCCCAAGCACAGGAACAGACAATTTGGGAATCTTCCCCATTTGACTGCACATATTGCTGCACTGAACTGCTCTGGGGAGAGCAGCAAAACAAGTTCTCTAATACTCACAAGAAAAAAAAAACCTCTTGTCTAAACAACACAATTATATTAAAAGTTAAAAAATACCATTTTAAATAAATACAATTGCAAAAAAGGCTCTGGGTGATAAGGGAATGATGAGGTAAATAAAGCAAAACCAAAAGGTACAGCAAACCTCATTTCAAGATAAAAACCAGTATAAATAACTGACTTGGACTGTTTAAAATATTGTTATAAATGATACCTTCATTATACATGAAAAGTAGACACTGTTGAAAATCGAAAATAGAAAAAGTGTAAAACTACTTAAAAATATATATTATGTATAACTTAGAATATGTTAAATTCAGTGAAATGTTGAATTTCACAGGGTTTAAAAGAGGTTTGTCTTCCAGCCGCCACACCAGGAAATCTGTAAAACACCCATATGTAAGTACCCACAAATACTGAATATATTTTTATATGTATTTCTACAAAAATCAAAAGTGTCCTTTTTTTTTAAATGTGGTTTATAGTGTCCTTTGTACTGGGGATCAGCAGACAGCTGATGTTAACTAATAATACAGACAACTAAGAATAACACACTTCTCATTCTTGTCCCCTTTTTCCTTTTAAAAATGTTGATAGAGAATTAAATTGTGATAAAATTTCCACTGGTCTATGGGATTATTGTTTCTTCCTGAATGTTTTCAATCAAGCCACACAGTGCCTTTTTGCTGCAGCACAAAACACAGCTCGGATTGTGGAGCACACGGAGCGGGCGCAGTCTGTGATTCTGCGTGTCCATGTGCACATGCCCCGGGGTGTCCTGAGGTACCTGTATTTCACCTTACACCGCCCTTAAAAAACAGCTTTGCTTTTCAGTCGAGTCAGACCACACATATCCCCTCATTCCAAACCAACCCCGGCGATTTTCAGTGGCACTGCCTGGGGGGGCTGCCGGTCCCTCCAAGAAACAAGGAGTGCACATCTCACTCCTGCGGTGGACGAGCTGCGGAGCAGCTCAGTCTGTCACACGGACGTGGAAATTCTCTGCGACTTCCAGCCTTTCCAGACTGAGCTGCTCCGCCGGGCTACTTGTGCACACCAGGGACGGCAGTGGCCACAGAAGGGCTTTTTTTAATTTTTATTTTTCTGGAGAAAAGCAGGTGTAACTAATCCCCAGCGCTCTGCTCAGAGGGCTCAGGTTGGAGGCGGGCTGCCCGTTGCTTTTCCAGAACTGTGCAGTTCTGCAGCAGCATTTCGAACACACAACCAGGCGTTGGCAGGAGCCAGTCGAGTTCCCATCCCTGCTCAAGATTCAGTGGAGTGGGACTCCTGCAGTGGGGTCCCATGTCGGGGGCACTGCTGGGCCCAGCGTCTGGGCGAGGTTTGATGCACACCAATATCCCAGCCCAAGGCACAGCTCTGTGTGTGCCTGGTGCCTTTTGGTTCCCCAGCCATTGCAGAGGGGGTGCACGGGGCAGGGGGGCCGCAGGGAAAACACAGGGCTGGTGTCACTGTCCCAGAGCCCTGGAGAAGTTCTTTAAACAAAATAAAGCAAAACACCCAACTGTAAAAGTTCTACAGAAACACGATCACTGGACTTTACATTTAGGAAGAATTAAGCTTTTAAAGAATTTTTTCCACTGAAAAAAAGCCTTTAATGGGAGTTATCCAGGTGGCCCCTGGATTTATTGTTGGATTTCTCTTTGACTGCTCTGGGGTTCCCAAGGGGACTACTACGTCAATAATTTCTAAGGCAACATTTTATTCCAGGTAACTGAAATTCTTTAGAAGATGAGAGCTTTGGCTTGGAGATTCCGGGATCCCATTTGATCAAAATCACTCACACCAACTACAGAAGAATTTTTGAAATAAATTACTCTATTGCCTTCTGCTTTCAGCTAAATCTATCTTCTATCTATATATATTTATAAACATTCTTTATAGAACAATTTCAAACTTAATTCTCCCAAAGCTATTAAAACTCACTATTTAATTGCATTCATAAAAAATTGTCTGGAATACAGTCAAAACCGACCACTTAATTCAAGGTGTATTCTACATTAACACACTTTGCCATTCTGAAAAATTGGTGATAGGGGCTGTTCTGTGCATGGAATTCCCATCAGAGTCAGTCAAGAGCCCTTATTTATAAAGTCAGGGTGCTTCTGAAGTCTTTAATGACTATTTTTGGTCAAACTTGAAAGAAAGAGACAAGACACAAAGGTCTCCCAGTTTCCAATGTACAAAGAATCTATGGCCAGTAGGAAAAGCTGAGTAGGGCCTTCAATCCAGACTAAACAAATTTCAGCATCAAATGATAAATGAATCAAGGAACTTGCACTCTCAGATCCTAAATTATATTAAGTCACTGATTTTATGAAGCCAGAAAAAGGTCATCACACGATACTTATAAACTATGGTAAATAACTAAAATTTATGCAGTAGGATGATTTTAATCATTGGTATCCTCAAAACCTTAGAAATAGATACAACTTGTAACAAATCAGAAAAGTTAAAGGAAAACTGTAATTGTTCCTTTTAAGACCTATTATGTGTAGTATCCATTGGCCATATTTGTTCCACAGGTCAGGTATAAAAATAAATTTACTGTATTTCTTGCATTTGATGAACAGAAAGAACTTAATGATACGTGTCCACATTCCTGTCTCCGTGCTAGTGTCTATCTGGGCTTTCTTGCCTAAACTAAAAACCATCTGTCATAAATACAATAATGGCTTTTACATCCGCCCCACCCAGTCCTCCTGCTCCCCAAAAAAGGGCACGTCAAGCATGGGCTGCTCCTGAAATATTCCTTGCAAGTTGCTAAGTGGATATAAAAGAACACAGACCTAAAATAATCTGCAAATAACTGTAACATAAACCCTGAAAAATGCTTTTGGAGCTGGTGTGAGGGGGGAGAGACTCGTCCACTGAGCCGAGGCCAATGCAGGGTCCAGGCGACCTGGGCAGGGGGACAGTGTTTTTCACTAGGATACTTTGTAATTGTGAAAGATTATTACAAATCTTATTTAAATCAGGTTTCCTTTTGAATATTTTCATCTAATTGGACAAGTGTTGAGCTGTGCCGGGCTGTCGCAGCTGTTACAGGACATGAACCACGCTTACAGTAACAGCTTTCGTTCCACATTTTTGTGGAGCAGTTTCCATAGCACTCAGATCAAGGCTTGCATATTTTTATACCACTTGCATATTGAAAATAAACTCTGATGTTTAGCTTGCTTTCTCCAAGTGCATCTGGTACTTAAATTCCCTGAAAAACAAGCCGGCAACTCTGATTGAAGCCCAAGCAGGCAGGGTGTGACACCTTGGTTAACTTTTATAAAGTTATTTTCAGCCTTCCTTTCCCCTAAAAGTGTAACTTCATAGGAGATGGGATGAGAGATCTGGGAAGTTGGCATTTATCTTAATTACTCTTAATTACCATCCCTGAATTTAACATTGGGGCAAACTTTTCCATTCACAACAATATCCACGATGACCAGATACTCAGCATGTGAGGATGTGCTGTGGAATTGCCTGTGCCTCGATTAAATGTTCCCCATTTTTGGACCAGATAAAAGGCAAAGTGCTCAGGAGCTGGAGGGACACAAGTTCCAGTGGCCAGGTTGCCCTGGGGACCTCCCACTGCCATGCCGGGCGTGAGGCTTTGGGGCACCCCGGAGGGTGCAGGGGCCTGAGTCCTGGCCAGGCAGAGCACAAGCCTATTGGGAAGTTTACTCTCGGTAAACTAGTCACTTTCTAATTAGAGAAATAAACAGGATGTTATAATTTGGGATTACAAAGTGCAGCGAGTCCAAGCCCTCTCCAGCAGCGAGGCCGGGGCTGTGCCTGGTGCCTGCCGTCTCCACTGGGGCCGTGTCACCGGCTGGGCTTTATCCCACCGAACCGCCCGTGTCCCCACGGCCCCTCACCTCCTAACCCCCTTCCCAATTAGCAGATTGAAAATTAGCAAAATACAGCCCCTGCTTTGCACTTTAAATTTTAATAAGAAACAGAGACATCTCTCTCTTTCTTCTGCTGTTCCTCCCTCTCCTCCAAGAACAGAAGGCTGCTGGTAAAAGGAATGAAAATCTGGAAAGAATTTGGGGTGGACTGGCCAACCCCCTTTCATTTCCTTCAGATGTTTACAATCTAGCACCTTTCTGAAGACAAAGATGGGAAAAAAGCTATTTTTTCTTTTGACTGAAGGGTGAGACAGGGGGGTATTAAAAACTGATCAATGTAATTTTTTTCACAGAAGTATTTGCACATCTGTGAAATAATGTAATTTATGAAAAAAATCTTTTTATATGACATCCATGATTATAGCCTGATCTGGAGAATTATTCAAATATAAAATTAAATACTCAAAAACTCGCTGCGCTGTGGATGACTGAGCTTTTACCAGCTGTGCATCACACTTCTCTAATTCTATTAAAAGTATAGAAGTGAGGCTTCCCAAGGATGTCTGAATCCCTTGTAAAAGGAATGTTACATTTCTAAATGCTTTATGATCAGTTGCTTTTTGTTTTTTCTTGATTATCATCACAGTTGTTGCGTATTTTATCTGACTGTACCAAAAAAAAGAAGAGAAGAGGAATGCATACCCGTGGAGAGTGCTCTATAAATTATATTGTATTTTATTATCGCAGGGCTTAAGGAAAAATTGGCTCTTAGAAAGGTTAAAAACCTTTAAAGTGAATTCTTCTGTTTGGTTAAAAGTACTTTTGATTTAATACGATCCATCTGCAATCTGGGCCTGGCCTCCTCCCCCTTGGGGAATGGGGCGATGCCCACGGGACCAGGACAGGGCAGCGATTTCTGCCCAAACAGGACAAGTTTGGGTCGCCCCGTGCCAGCTTCCCTCCCAGCAAGGGACCAGCTCACTCTCTCCACAGACAGCAATTCCCAGATTTTTAAACAATTAATCCAGGGGAAAATGAGCAGACACGGGCGCTCCTGGGGGTAGTTTCACAGCCCAGTGTCGCTCCGCAGGAGCAGCCCTTCCGAAGGGAAAGTTCAATCCTATTTTCCAAGCTTAAATAGAAGCTTTGGTACGGATCCTGCACTGCTTGGATGTTATCCACAGGTTACAGATAGAACCACCGGGAATTCGCCGTGCCTTCCCATGCCACAAGCCAACATTTAACTCGAAGGGAAAATACAATTCCCCAAACCAACCAAAACGCCGTGGTACAAACCAGCCCTTAAAAGAGCCCCAAAATAGGCCACATTAGTAAAAGCCAGTTGGAGTTTAGCAAAGAGAGAGACAAAATAAGGGCTAAGCCATTGTTTCTGCTGCCGAAGACAGACGGACTTTAATAACACTTAACAGAATGATGCACATTAACGATCTCAGAAAGCACTTCTTATGCCTCATCCATCATGCGGAGGAGAAAATGAAGCCTTCGACAGCATTAGGAATTATTCTAGATCTTGTCAGTAATTCGCAGCTTCTTGGTAGTATCGTAACACAAATTTGTGTGGATGAGACACTGACCATTAATCTAAGGGGCTTTTTTTCCCTCGCTGCAGCGTGTGGAGAATGTATCAATTGTTTCATGGAGAAATTTCACAGCTGAAACCTTACTAAATAAAACAGGGGAGAGGAAAGAGATATAGACAGAAACATAAACAACTGCAACGCAGAGACAAATCATTATCTTTAAAACAAAACCCACCATAAAATCTCCATATGTGTGTTTTGTGAATGGGCAGTGAGCAGCCTCCTGCTCTGAAAATCCTCAAAATATGCTGATTATAAAGTTATGTTCATACGTACAAACACACTTAGATTTCATTTTCTGGGAGGCTTTTTTCTCTTTTTATTTTTCTGGAGTATAGGCAAAAAATTCCGATTTCTCCTCCCAAGAGAGCCCTGTATTTTTTGCAAATAGTAGCAAAACAAATTTCAAGGCAAAATACCACGCGACTAAATAAACAACAGCTTTTGGCAACCTCTTCCCTAAGTCGCAAGCTGCTGTTCGTCGTGTGATAGCTGTTGCCACTGGAATCTCTACTACAAAGGAAAAGGTCCATAAATATTTGTACAGCAAACTCCACAGAAAAAAAGCCTCCCTGAGTGCGCTCAGAATTCATTTCTATACGTGCGATGTAAAGATGAAAGCTAATGAGTTCTGTGGAGTTTATGATAAATTAAAAGTGCGGGGCTCCCCGCCCCGGCCGCGTGTTTACATGGATCTGATCCGCTGCTCCCCAACAAAACACTTGTCAGACAGAATGAGGCGAATTCGCCTCCGGATGTGGAGGAGCTGGATTGTCTCAGGGACAAAAAAAAAACAGATAGGATTTGATCAAATACTAATCAGGCAGCAATAATGTGGTATCCTAAAACACACCCTATTTTATCTCCAATGAAATAGTGACATCTATCCAAAAAGTCCTCAAAGAAACTTGGGTTTAGGTAATATATTGTGATTGCAGCAGATAGGCAGGATTAAAATCAGGCTTGATCTTCAAAGAGAATAAGAATGTATAGTTCTGTTTACTGCACATATATTTGTATATAAAAGATATGACAAATATTTCGAGTTCTTTAGAAGCCTGAATTTCTGTATTTTAAATTTTCACAGACCAAGTGCTGAGAAAGCGATTTGACAGTCCCAGGTAATAGAGGCAAATTAGAGATTAAACTCATTAGGAATTATAAACACTCATATAGTCTGTTAAACCCCCTGACAAAACCTGGAAATTAGAAATCCAATAACACAGCATCAATAGGGTCTTTAACGGCTGGACAGATGTTTAAACTGCGCGATGCTCGTGTGAGGAGTGAGATGGAACAGTCGGAATCAAGGTTTGCATTAAATAACACGGCATTGATGTCGGATCAGATCATTCATGTGAACTGGTTTGATCCTTTTTTTTGCCATTAATTTCCATCTCCTGTGATGGTCTAAATTTGTAATTCATTTTGCATATTATTAAACATTTTTCTTGTTTGCAAATATGCAGATGAGTGAGGCAGCTCTGGAAGGTGCCACACAGAGCAAGGCTGTGTCCAAGGGGCCACTGACCCCCAGGGCTCCCCTCCAAGTAAAAACACTTCGAAAATAAAATATTATCTGCAAGCTTTAATTTTTTGGCTTAATTAATTAAATCACAGAGGGAAAGATAGTGAGAACAATCACCTCACTAAGCACAACTCAGTAAATCCCAAGGAATGGCTACTGGGATAGCAAAAGCAAAATTGTTTGCGTTCCTAATGTTGGGTCTGACCTGGAAAGGATAACAAAAGAATCTGGCATGAATATGTATTTTTATAGGGAGTGCTGCTGGTAAACAGACCGAATAAAAGCGAGGGGATTATTTTAAAATAGTTTCTCCTAAACTCTCAATATGTTTAATCTGATGATATGAAAAACCATCCATAAAGCAGAAACACATTCAGCTCTTACAAAATTCTGTACAGAGCAGTGAAAAGGGTTTCAGCAGAAGAAAACAAACAAACAGCAGAAATCCTGCAAAGCTGCGGCGTCTCCCCGCGCCCGCCTGCTCTCCAGCGCCGAGATAAAGACCCAATCTGCTCATCAAACACCTCCGGGCTCGGCCATCTAATAGGAACAAATTGGCAATGACTGCCCAAGCAAGTAACACAGGCCCACTGATTTGTAGATTGATACTGATGCCTAATGATCCCCTTGGGCAGATCAATAGCAACAATCCTCATCCCTGCCTTTCTTCTTTATTGGCACGGCGGAGCGAGCGCGGGGAATCGTGTGTGTGCACACGGCTGCAGGTGCCGGACGAGGAGGGCCGGGCACCCCAAAGGGCCCCTGAGCCAACGCTGCCTTGCTGTGTCCTCGGGGCTCGGCCTGCCCGCGCTGCCCCTTGGCAGCCTCGCTGCCTCCAGGCGCGGTGCCCTTGGCAGGGGCTCTGCTGGCTGTACCCCAGAGTGGGGCACAGACAGGACGGGCCTGCGGCCACGGCGAGAAAAAGCACAGAGACCGGGATAATGAGGGAAAACCCAACACTGACCAGCTGGGCTGTCTGAGAGCTGAAGCCAGCGTGGCATTTGGGTGGCAGAGCCATGTGGGACACTGGGCATGCTTTGGAGAGCAGGGCACACAGGCAGGTGGTTTGTCCTGCTGGAACTGGGTTACACTTCTCTCCTGCTGCACAGGCTCTCGCCTTTTCCCTCTTCTCCCCTCAGCTGACTCCTTGTCTCTCAGTGCACTACACTATGATCAATCAGGCAGTATCAGCACAGGGGTTTTGTTCTGTTACCCTGGAGTCACTTTCATCTGCTGCTTCCAGCCCCTAATTCAAAAGAATTAGGGATTTTCTATTTATTTATCAATCTAGTGAATACGGTGATGCCATTAGTAGATCCTTTTACTGTCCCTGCTAATACCTAAGAAAAACGAATGGAGTTGCTTTGCATTTGTTTTTTCCCCAGTGAATTAATGCCAGTGATGTTCTGCAGAACCACACATGATCATTGCCACCTCGGGGTGCTGGCAGACATCCCCAGCAGCACTCCACTCCCCTGGAAATTGCTCTCTCTCCATGGAATAACCGCGTATAAACCCCAAGACATGATCAGGTGTACCCAAATCACCAGATAGACAAACAGAGGGGAAGGAAAAATATATCACAAAGTTTGTGCCTCCTGAATATGAAATATTAATTTTGCATTAAGGTGTGTGTCGTCACCGGCAGCATCCCCCAGCCTGGGTGCACAGCCGGGGGTGCTGCCCGCGGCCCCACCAGGCGTGGGGAGCGCAGGCACCGATTTTAAATCCTATTCAGACTTGAGATCTGCTTTGTTCAGCAATCACCCGGCTACTCTTATTCTTCATGGCTCTTTTATTAAAATGTGGATAAAGCAAAAGGCAAAGGATAAAATTAAATTCCATTGACTGTAAATTTCTAAATCATCCCTCCAATAAAGGATTTTCCTTTAATAACAAAAACGCCTTTCCCATCTTTTTGCCGATCTTGGAGTATACTCGCAATAAAACGGGGCTGCGTGAAAATCTTTGTAACTCGACCCTTCCAGTGCATAAATTAATCACTTTCCAAATCCTGTCTTTTCTTTCCTTAAGTTCCCGGGCGTGGGGGTCATGCCCCCACCCAGCCTTGACCATCGCAAAATTCAAATTCCCACTAATGATGAGTGTAATCATTGCAATCACCATAACCATCATCATCGCCAGGAAAGCCGGGTCCTGTTGGCCCCTGACATCAATCAGCGACGCGGGGGGAACCAGGGTCCCCCACAGCCCCCCGGCAGCGATCGCGTCCATTCCCCGCCTGTCGGGGTCACCCCCGCTCCCATCCCGGCCTCGCACCTCCGCCGCTCCCAGGGCGGGACGGGACGAGTGCGACGGGACGGGCGGGACGGGGCCGGTGCCCCCCATGTCCCCACATCCCCCCCGAGCCCCGGGTGGGAAAGGAGCGAGCGAGGGAGGGGAGCGAGGGGAGGGGGAGCAGCCGCACGTGTGACGCGCCCGGCCGCCCATTTGCATATTCACATCAGCGCCGCGCCCACTTAAGCAGCGCGAGGCGAAGGTGTCTCCTCCACCCACCACCCACCTCCACCTTCCCTCCCGCTCCCCACAAGCCGCGCTCCCGGCCCAAAAGCGAGGGCGCGGGGGGCCGGCAGGAGGGTGGGCGCAGGCTGCCTTACCTCTGCTCCCGCGCTACCAGGGATTCCCCGTGGTTCCGCCAGGAATTTTGGAGAGCCATCCTTCAAGGGTTTTTAGTTCTGTCTTTCTCTCTCTTCCTCCTCCTCCTCCTCCTCTTCCCGTGTTGTGACTGGGTTTATAAAAAAAAAATAAAAAAAAGACAACTCCATGTAAGCTCGCAGCCAGGGCACGGCGAAGTCTGGGGCTCCGGGGGGAGGGAGCAGCGGAGGGAGGGTCACAGCTCCATGCCTTACAAAAGGCAACCCAAAGCCTGGATATTTTTTTAATATCCTACACAAAACGCCGCTGCACATATACACGCAACGCAGGCCCCAGACCTGGCGCTAATTAGGTTTTTGCCAAAAACTGTCGAGGTTCAGCCTATGACACGAATAAACGCAACGGGGCTGGGAGTTATGAGCCCTCACCTGCCCCGAGCCCCCCCGGCGCTCAGCCCTCACCTGCCCGAGCCTCCCGGAGCGGGCGCCCAGGAGGGCGAGGGTTTATGGGGCGCGTCGAGAGCTCCCACGACGGCGGGGACCCAGGGTCAGCTGTAACCACGCGGCACCGACCTGGACTATTTCAGCCCGAGTGCTATTCCAGGGGTATTTTTGCACAAATTAATTTTACTATTTCACAGCTCCACTCACAGTGGGAAAAAGGAAAAAAAAATAATAATCAGGGTTGTGTATCCCGTTGCAAACGTCACAGAAGCAGCATCGCGTGTGCCGGGACGGGTCTTCAGGAGCACAGGCCTATTGTTCTAAGGACACGGCTTTTGTGAGCGGGGCAGCACAGCCAGGCTGGAGCAGGAGGAGGAGGAGGAAGAAGGGAGGGAAGCCCTTGCACAAGCACACCGTGCACTGCAGCCACTGTTTCACACCCTCGCATTAGATGTTTGCTGAAAATACAAGGTGCACACGTGTGGCACTTTTTCCAAACATGTCATTACTGGGAATGATTAAGGGCTTCGTTGCTTCCCTCGGTTTGGATTGCTGCTGATGGCTGAATTCCCTTGTACACCTTGCAACATGATTTTAGTGCGAGGATCGGGGGGAAAAACTGCACTTTATTAAATGTTTTTTCATATGCGGAACATTTAGGAAACAGTCAAATTTATTTTTGCAATTGGCAAAAGCAAATTTGCTCCTAAGCTGAACCGCCACAAGTTGTGTTTCACGCCGGTGTACATTTTACGGAGAAGTTACAAACCCCTGAGACACGCATTGTCTGTCAAAGGCTGGCATGCTCCAGCCCGGGCGGGCACGGAGCGGTGCGTCCATGCCCCAACTCCGTGTGCGTGGGGAGCTGAGGGGAGCGGCAGGGCCGAGGCAGACAATGGGAGCTGGAGGCGAGCAAGGAGGTAGAGGGGGGTCTGCCCGTGCCCCCCCAGCCAGGCAAGCAGGTCACTCCTTATCAACCGGCTAAGCAAACGCCGAAACAAAGCATGGGGCTGGATTTTGACGAGCCAGACACACTTTCTTACAAAAAATCATTTCCCTGCCTTTGTTTCTCCTCTTCTTCTTCAAAGCGAGGGGAAGAACAGGCTGCTGTGTTCACACTGGCTTTCCAAGGGAAAAAAGGTGATTTTTAAGAATCTGCCCACCAAGCATGAGTTACTTGTCCTCCCCCCTCCAAAAAGAAAAAGGAAAAAAGAAACCTCGACAACTCAAAGGATTCCTGAAATAAAGAAGAAAGAAAAACATCCAAAACATTAGACACAGAAACATTATATTTCAATATTATCATATGAATTAAATGTAATCCTTGAAGCGACTCGTCCCAGGGGTCACATATTAGGCCATTTTTTTCTTTTTTTTTTTTATTTAATAGAGGTCACCCAGGCTGAAAAGCAGAACCCAAATGAAAAGCATCTTCAATGTGGTTATAACATGAGCTGGACGAGGTCAGGCAGTGTCTTGTATGGCCTCATAAAAAATACATAACCAGACAGCCTAATAGTATTTCTTTGCATTCATTTTTGGATGGGAGCTGGCGGGTGGGGGAGGGGGCCGGGAGAGGGCCACAACTGCCTGTGCATTTCCATAATGGGCAGTTTCTCCTACGTTCCAGTTAGGGAAAAAATGAACATTCATTTTAACACATCCCTGGGTTAGTTCACTTTAAAGAATCATCCTACAGACAATTCCTGTGGCCCCGAGAAAGTGCGAGAGGATCGCCTGTCTCTCTCTCTCTCTCTCTCACACACACACACGCGCACACACACATACGTGTTCACTGCAGACATGCTACTGTCATGCTTAATTGGGAGTGCAACCACCTTGGGCTTCCTTTCATCTACACTGGCTTATAGATGTTGTTATTTGTCCATACACACACCCAGGCTGATGAATTTGAATTATTTCTTTTCTGAAGAGAAGCAGAGGAACCCCCCATTCCAAGGAGTCCCTCTATCCACACTCAGCAGGGAGGGGTTTGCCCACCGCTGGGATTTACACAGGTTTTGGGTGGGAGAGGGGGCAAGAGAAAGGCAAGGCATAAAAGGGGAAGGGGGTGTGTGTAAATAAAAATAACCAGTGCTAAAAATGCCGGGTGAGAAGAGAATCTGTAAATCTCGCCTCCCTTCCCCCTCCCCAAATGCCGCCTGGAGCCGGGTGACCCTGCGGGGAGCGGAGCCGCAGAGGTGACCCGATGCTAACCAGCCTGTTAGAACTAATAAGGTGTGCGCCTAAGCCAGGGGCTGACACTGGGGCATTGTGGAAATAACTCTCCTTGTTATTGCCCATCCTCAGCTTGAAATTTACTGCTCCTTTGCATTATTAAAGAGACAGCTTGCGTGCACGATGAGGGAGAGGCTGGGCAGGAGGAAGAACCACACACGCTTTTTTAATGGTATGTTTGTGCTCTCTCTAGTCTTTAGCTTCAGATTCTGAGCATTAAAGCATGCTAGGTTAATAGGTTGTTATTTATTATTTGAATAAAATCTGGTTTAGAAAAATTTTTTTTTAATTTTTTTTAAGTTTTTATGGCAAACGGTCAGAAAAAAAGGAAAGGTGTGAAACATCTCAGAGAAGATCAGGCCGGGGCCTTGTGGGACAAACCCCGCCCCAAATGTTTCCAGTGGCAGTGCTCTACATTTACATCAGATGTGAGCAGAGCTTAAAACACCCAGTATGGTGGATAACGGACTGTGTGATGGAAACACAAAAGGACCTGCTGCATCGTGGGGCCATCCTCAGCAGGACCACGTGAAATGGTGTCAGAACACCTGAAATCATTCCAGGATTCTGCGTTCTGTAAATACGGAGCCATTTGGCATCTCAGGGGTTTTGCTTTTCCAGCACTCGGGCAAATGATAAAACTCAAAGATGAACACGGTGGAAAAATCTACTTTGTCTCAATCCCTGCTCCCACTGCTCCTCCAGCACCCACCCTCCACCCTCTGAGCTGATTCCCACAACATACACAGGATAACTGGTGAGACTCCCTGGAGAGGGTCCCCGCCAGGTCCCTCCAGGGGGGACACACCCCAACCCCACGATGTACATTTGCACCTGAGAGATCAGATTTTACAGAAACTGAGCTAAGCTGCTCTTTCAGATGCTTTTGCCTTCTCTGAGTCAGTTTTTATGGACAGGCATTTTCAGCTTGGCCTTTGAGGGGCTGCAGAGCCCATCTGGCACCAGCAGGGCACAGGCAGAGCCTGCAGCCACTGCTGCCAGGGGAGCCTCTACCAGAATTAGGACCCAAGTATTATTAATTTTCTGCAGCTAAGCAGCTGCGTGCGCATGGGAGACATTGCTGAGAATGGGTATCAACGATAAACAACATTCTCAAGGTAAATACAGAACAGGATTGAGCCGTTCATGGCAATTGGCTGAGCCAAGGGTGGCTTCCATGGAGCTGAGCTGAGGGGGTGGGTGGTTTATGGTCAGGGATTCCACAAAATCAGCTACCAGGGGGATCTGAGAGAATTCTTAAGAGCACATGAGAGCCACAGCAATTCTTGAGATGTCCAAGGCAACTGGGTTTTCCTGCATGTTCAGAGACATTCTTCTGAAAGGTTAATGTGAGCAGCTGCTGGGGAGACCTGGGATGACAGTGGGAATCAGTGATGGAAATTTGATGAGATGCATGTAACTGCCATTACACACTGAAACAATGTAAATGTTATATATAGATAGTCCTGCACATTTGGGGACCAGAGGTGGGGTTTGAAATGAGACCCCCAAAGCACACTCTCTCTTGGAGAGGCAGCATGTCCCACAGCACCTTGAACAGGTGTGAACATGTCCTTTGCTTCTGTCCCAAACCATCCTTTCCCCATCACAACCAGCCAGAGTCAGTGACATCAGTGCACAGACCAGGTTGAAATACTTGCTAAAAACATTGTGGGAATAAATTACAAATGAAAAGCTTCAGAGCAAGGGCTAACTGCCTGATAAGGCAAGGAAACTAAATCAGGTTTTTGAAAGCACCAAATATAAACAAGGAATTAAAGCTGATACCTGACAAAGAGGTAGAAACAAAGAAGAAGCCTCGCTGCCCCCTCCCAGTTACTCCCTTTCTGGCATCCTGATTTCGTGAATCATCCAAAGCAGCCTATCTGCATCTGAACATACAGATATTTCCAACTCCTCCGTCCCCAAAGGATGAAGTAACTTTTATCAGCGCATTGTTACATGGCTGCACTTTCCTACACTGTATTTGATCATTTCTGCATACAAACATATTTAATCCTATCCCTGCTATAAGGAATAATAAAAGCAAGAAGCATGATGCTCCACATTTTAGTTGGAATATCCAAACGTTTTAGGGTAAAATCAAAGGTGTGGAGACTTGGAGGACTGTGTTAAGCAGCTCTTGTGCTCAGCCGTCAGGTGGTAAAGCTTAAGTAACAAGAGTATTCGAACCATGACAATACTCTACTGGATTTAAAAATACAATTTTCAGAACTGATTGCCAAACTCTGATCTCAGGAGCATGCCCATTTTTTTTTCAGCTCTTACTAGCTGATCCTATAAAAAATACTGTTTCTCCTTAGAAACCCAGGCAAAGTCAGGCTGCCAGAGAGGAGTGGTTGGATTGGAGGGTTTCTAATCCCCCGCAGCTCTCACAGCAATGTCCTCCTGAATGGATATCAAAACCACACTTACAAAAACAACAGCCCAAATTACTCCCTATGTAACAGGCTGTATCAGTCCCCCCATAAGGCCCTGTGGTATTTGCCTGCCTCACTTCTTTAAACTCTTCAAGGATTCTCTTGCCATTTTGGATTCTCTGGATTATAATGGAATCACAGAATCACAGAATGTGTGGGGTGGAAGGGACCTTAAAGCTCCTCCAGTCCAACCCCCTGCCATGAGCAGGGACACCTTCCACTATACCAGGTTGCTCCAAGCCCCATCCAGCCTGGCCTTGCACACTTCCAGGGATGGGGCAGCCACAGCTTCTCTGGGCACCCTGTGCCAGGCCCTCCCCATCCTCACAGGGAAGAATTTCTTTCCAGCATCTAACGTAAATCTACCCTCCTGCAGCTGAAAGACATTTCATTCATATGTTATTAATCTAAAATCTGCTTTTCCTGTCTTTGTGGTCTCTAAAATGCTTGGAATTGTTGGCTGTGAGGCCACATTGTCTGTATGGTTTTGTACTGGGCAGAGAGAAGGTAGAAGGTGCCGGGTGTCACCTGCCATTGAATTCTGCTCAGGTTATCAGTACCTCCAGAATAAGCATGTTGTCATTCCTAAATCTGTAATTCCATGGATGTGCCCATCCGCAGAGCCCCAACAGGCAGGACCACGAGTAGGAGGCGCTGAGACAACACCCCTGTGCTGCCCTGGACTCCCTCAGGCTTCTGCCAGAGCTCTGATTCTGCCCTCCCCTGCTCCCAAACATCCCAGCAACCCACAGCCACCTAAAACAGCTTCAAAACAACAGAAAATCCTGCAACTAATCCTGTAACTTTATTATATCCATAACAAATGTACAGGTGCATTTTAAGGCATTCTTTTGGGAAACAAATATCCAAATGTTTTGTACAGAACAGGACTCACCTGCTCAATTTTCTAAGCCATATCATTCTCAGTTATTGAAAAACAGCTTGCAAAGCTTTTAGCATCCAAAACCTAATACTTAAATATATGAACCCTCTGCATGTGTCCTCTGTAAAGTTCTGAGAGGGTTTGGGGTTTTTGTTCATTCTGGTTTTAGTGCAGAACTGGTACAGAAGACCAAGGTCCCTGTGGTGAAGGTGTGGTTCGGGCCCTGGACATGCCACCTGCTGCCTCCTGGGCTGTGGATGGTTCCTCAATGCTCCTGCAGCATGAGGGCAGTGATTTTCCTCTCCATGACTCATCTGTTGTAGCTATTTAAACTAAAACTCCACGAGATAGGGAGTGAAATTTTAGCTCCTCACAGCCCAGTGAGTTTGGCTCACTCCTTATAAACACACACGGTCGGTTAAGCGAGTTCAGGTGTCTGTGTAGTGAAACCCTGATCTGGGCTGTGGTGTCTCAGTGCTTTTAGAGTGCTAAGAATAAGGATGTGGTGGCATATCCAGGACTATACTGCAGCCACAGAAATGTAAGGTCTCCATTTTCAGTCATCTGAATGCTGCCAAAACCATCTATGCAGAAAAGCACACCAGCAGCGGTCCAGGGTGGGTGATCAGGGAAATGCTTCCTCTTCTCCACTTACAGCCAGCAGTGCTGCATCCGTGTGGAAAACAGAGCAGGAAAGCAGAAATCACAACTGGGATTTCAACCCCGCAGAGAACTGAATTAGGAGTGAGAGCTGCAGAGAAGAGCAGTCTTTCCAATGTAGCTGTTCTGGAGGGAAACTGTGGTATGGAACTTGTGGAGGGGAGAACAGGGAAGCCTCGGGGTGTTGCAGTGCCTGCACCACCTGGTTCAGGAGAATCCTCTGGCTTACAAGAGGCTCCTCCATGAGCAGCTGGCAGCTCTGCATGGAATAGAGAAGGTCCTGGAGAAGACCCGGATTCCCACCAAAGGACACAAAAGGAAGACTACTAATCATTAAATAAATCAGCAAATCTGGCTACAGCTGAGAGTGATGTGGAGGAAGATGCTGAATTTCTCTCAGTGATGAAATTTGCTCCTATTTAGGCCTAATCTGGGAAGATATTTCAGAGTCTAAAAGACTTTCTTGTTAGGGGAAAATAAAAAATATTCAGCTTTTTTTGTTAAGGATCAGGCTACAACTCCGAGCTGTCATAAGAATGAAAATCTGTTTTCTGAACATCAAAAAAATAGAATCTCACCCTCCCCCCCCCAGTGGTCAGTTGATGCAGAATAATGGCATTAATTTTTTTGTTGCTGTTGCTTAAGAATTTCAGAATCACATAGTCAATATTGCAATTTAACTATTAAGAGATGGAATGAGTGTGCTTATCTTTCAAAATTAAGATCTAAAATATTCTACATTATCTCAGTATTAGTGTTATTCTCATTTCTTATAGGGTGTGGGTGTGGCTCTGCACTGTAAGAGGTACAGAGTAATTCTGATTGGATTTCCTTAATGAGTTGGGGCCTATGTTAATAAAAACCAATGCATGAACTTTAAACATACCCAGTTGTAACTCCCCAAATGCCCTTAATTTGGAATAAGGACGTCTTTATTTTATTTCATTTAATGATTCTTAAAGTTAGGACCAAGAAACCACTGCCACTAGTGGAATTCCTTTGAGTCACCTTGCACAACCACACAGAGCTGACTCATTCATAAATTCTACTGTTTAATGGAATTCTAGAGACTGTAGTTAAAGAGCCAGTGGTTTAGAGAAATTAAACTATGCCAAAAAAGCCAATTATTCTGGATGGAGTGATCACGAGTTGAACTATACTGGTACAGGAGGTGTAACCTTCCTGTGTCACCAGGTCCCAAACAGCTCAACTTCTCCTGAAGCTCAATGGCCCTTGTGTTCTTAATCAGACATTTTTGGAGAGACATGCATCCATTTGAAAAATACCAAAATAGAAGTGAAAGAAATAAAAAATTGTAAAATTATCTGGGTCAAAATCTGGAGTATGAAGCCATGAAACTGAACCTACATCCTTCTGTCTCCAGCTTGCTCCTCACCTCCCTCTGCCTGCTCTGGATATATATGACACAGGGAATAAACAAAATCTCTTCCAGAGGGATCAAGAAGGGCATTGTAAGAACAGGCAGTCAATTAAATATTATCTGCAATTGTTGTGCCACATCTTTAAACAAGAAAGCACAAAGCCCATTCCCTTTTACCAGCAGCTTACTCATGTAAGTGCCAGCTGACAAGTCTCATGCACAGTGAAATAGATATTCCTACTAACTCCATGATTATTCCTGGAATTGTAAATACAGGGGGTGTTGGCACTGTGACTTTAACGAAAACCACAAACTATACACACGGCACAGACGTTCTTCTGCACAGTTTAGATTTAATCTCCAAAGTCGTGGCATATGGCGCAGGCGGTTTTTATACAGAGACATGGAAATGTACACAGAAAATTTACTCCAAAATAAGGCAGTGCAGACTCAAGCCCTACCGAGGGTAATTTTGTGTTCATTAATTGAAACAGAATCAGCCCAGCCCAGCTGCCCCTCAGTGACTCCCCTTCCAAGGAATTGAGAACTGGGGCCAGCTCTGGTGGGGTTCCTGCGCCATGGCCCCGTGACCACAGACTGCAATCTCTGGATCCACATCTATGACCTCAGTTTGGAATTGGTGATCTTGGAGGAAGAACCACTCAACTGGCTCCAGCTAATTATAACTTAATTAAGCTTAAGAGAAGTTTTTCCTTCAGAAGAATTAAAAACTTCAGTTGGTTTTCAGCAGAACTATGGAGTTTGCCAAGTGAGCTGAGCTCATCTCTCACTCAGTCAATCACAAACCCTGTTTGTGATTCCGATCCCACCATCACCACCGGCTTCACTCTCTGCAATGCCTCTGGGAAGGAATTATCCCAAATGTCACCATTGCTCTACTTGATATTGCCAGCTCAGTCTCTCAGCGGGAGGCAAAAACAGCTGGACTCTCAAATAAGATTTTGAATTTAAAAAATGTAATTATTTGAATTAAAATTAGTCTCTTCACATTTTTCATCTCTGCATTTCATTGTTAAATTCAGATCTGAAATTACAGTTTCCTTTGCTAGTTTTATACCCTCCCTTTCTACCCTAAAGTTAGGATAAGCTATTCCGAAAGGAGAACGAGTTTTTGCAGAAGGCACACAGAATAAAGGACACATGGGTTTAGCACCAAATAATTCCCATCTGGAAGTCTGAAGCCAGGGCTTCAGGAACTTTCACCTTTTATTTAACCTGCTTATGCCGATCACAGTTCCAAAGTATGTGGACATTGTATTTCCTAAAGCTAAAAAAAGCACTGAAAACTGATCATAAGGAAGGATTTAGGGGGAAAACAACCCAAACCACAAAAGAAACAAGTGTCTAAAATGACAACTGGACAATGAAGAAAGATGGCGACTTCAGCTGAAAGGAGTCTCAGTTTCTCAGTGATACAAAGTCAGCAATTAAAATAGAAAACCCAGATGACAAATGGAAACAAGGGCAATAGGTAACAAGTAAAATCAACCAGAAGCTGTGGGCAGCAGGACGTGAGCGGGGGAGGCTGAAGAGAGCAGGAAAATGGTTACAAAGTTGGGATATTCAGCTTTAAAGTGTAGTAGAACACACAGAAGTCATAGCTCTGATGTAAAACCACGAGATGATGATGACAAAGTGGAAAACATAAAGCAGAAAACCTAGAAATCTTCACAGTTCTTACTTCAAAGGAAGGATTTTGAGAAAGTTACCAAAGAACTATGAAGCACTTAAGAGGTTCATAGTGCTGAGCTCTGGTGAAATTAAACAAGGCTTTAGCGACTGGGAGAATTTTGGTCAGTTCTGGGCAGTTTTGGTCAGTTCAGATGTTCTCCGACACCCACACCTGGCTGAGGGTCAGGAAGCTCTAGAGGGTCCACCTGGGAGCAGTGGCTGGTGGGCAAAGAACTGATCCCTTCATGAAGAGCATGGACCAGCATATGCAGGACTGTGCCAGGCACAGCCTTGGGCAAGAGCTTAAGAATCCTGAAGATAGTAATAATAATAATAATAATAATAATAGAAGAAGAACCATTATTGATGATAAAGATGACACAGAAATCACAGAATCAGAGAACCACAGAAGGGCTTGGGTTGGAAGGGACCTCAAAGCCCACGTCATTCCACCCCCTGCCATGGGCAGGGACACGTTCCACTATCCCAGATTGCTCCAAGCCCTCCCCAGCCTGGCCTGGAACACTTCCAGGGATCCAGGGGCAGCCTGTGCCAGGGCCTGCCCATCCTCACAGGGAAGAATTCCTTCCCAGTATCCCATCTAACCCTGCCCTCTGGCCGTGGGAAGCCATTCCCCCTTGTCCTGGCACTCCAGGCCCTTGCCCCCTCTATGTCTTATACTTTACTGTGGGAAAACAAAAGATCTGGTGGTGAAGTTAGGAGATGACTCAAATGAGAATCTGAGGATACATTTTCTTACCACGACTGTGATTAATCTCTGCAAAATGTTCGGGGAGGAGGAGTTGATTCTCCATGGGACAATTTTAACCCAAAATCAGTGCCATTCTTGAGCAGAAGCCCAGTAAATATCCAGTTTTGGACTAGAAAAATCAGCAATTAAGAAAACTCCATTTCTAGAGAGGTCGTGCAGCCCAAGACTTCTGTGGCTTTATATTCAAAGGTGGAAAAAAACAAACAAAAAAAACCCCCCCAAAAACACCCTCAGAGCACCCTTACCAAGTCAAACCCAACCACTCCAGTGTCAGCACTCTCTTGCACTCAGGGTACTTCTCTGCCCTTTTTCTTGGCAGTAAAGTACTGCTGGCCACAAATGCAGGGTCTGGAGCATTTCTGCCATCTGAAGGACGAAACAAGACTTTTAACATGTTTGTTTTGAAGCACAATTTACAGCGAGGATTTAGGCTGAAACCGCATCCCTATGCTGAAGAGGGGATGAAAGGCCCAGCAGGGAAGAAAGCAATAAAAATATCATTGTAATTATCCCAAAGTCAATCATCGTCTCTCTCCAAGTGGGGCAGGGCATGGGCAGGGGAGCATGAGGCACGTGTCCCTCACACAGGGGCACACGGGGCCCATGGGGCACCTCAGGAACACGACACACGGTGCAGACAAGCCCCATGTGTTCTGCCTTCTCTGAAGCCCTGGCTCAGCCCAGCTGTTGTCCTTGCCCCTGTCCCCACTGGTGCCCTGTGTCCTGCCAAGGCCATGGTGCCCAGTGCCATCCCCAGCAGATTCCAAGGCCTTGCAAGGGGGTCCACGTGGGCCAGAACAGCCCCTCGCCCAGTGACCCCTTGCCACCAGGCAGCTTTTCCATCCCTGCCCCTTGGAATGCAGGGAGTGAGAGCGCACTAATTTGAATTCATTTTCATCCGTATCAGCTCTGAAAGATGCACAAAAAAGAGAATTGCTGAGGAGCTTTGTGCTTGCAGCCACCACGCGGGTTGGGTGAGGACATGCTGGTAACGTCTGGAATATCTCTTTTTAAATGAGGAAAAAAAGGTGGGGGGCTTGGAAAACAGGTTTTAGTGTCCCAATGAAAGCATGACAGCAACAATTTATAATTTTCTGCTGTCCAGTTCCCTCCATATTTCTCCCTGGCTGCGCATCCCTCTTCTCCTCTCCCCCCCATCCATCCTCCATTTCCAGCTGACTCCTCGGCACCGCTCTAGCCTCCTGTGAAATGGTGGCGTGCAGAGGGAAGGGAGGAAGAGAGGGAGGAAGAAAGGGGCTACAGTGGGGAGGGCAGGGGAAAGAGAGAGATTGAGAGAGACAGAGAGAATGTCAAAGCTCAAGTCTGGCATTTGCCTATTTAAATTCAATCACGCAGCCCTCGCCGAGCTGGAAATGGATGGCCTGCGTTATGAATTTCTGATCAGACGGCTGATAGGTTATGAGCGGGGACGTAATCCCATTGAGGAAGGCTTTTTCCCAAGCAAGGGCAAGCAGTAACTGCCCTTCTGAGATGGCTCTTTGCTTTGCCCTTTTTATATTTTTTTTTCCTTTTCTTAAAAAAAAAAAAGTCCAAATAAGCATTTTTATGATGATAAATGTGTAATAATGATTCATTCTGCCTGCGTCTGAAATGGGAGATGCCTTGGTGAAGCAGACATGCGCTCAAAATAAACTGCCATATTTTTTCTTTTTTAAACCTAATTAGAATTCTTGCCTTCGCTCAGCTCATTTTGTACCAACACTAGTGATCTAAAAAGAAAGTGAAACGAATGAACACGTGCATTGAGACTGGTATTTTTAATACCCTGCAGGGTTTTTAATGTTTTATAGCTTGCCTTTTTTAACACAATGTGTTTACATAAAAGGATACAAAAAATTTTTTCTTCAACTGGCAAGAACTTCTGGCACACTGTGAGGCAAGCCAGAAATTAGCTCAGAAGATGATGTTCTCTTACATCTACCCACATGACGCGGTCATGTTGTACTGAATTAATTGAAATAGCTGAGGACACTGGCAGATCTGCAGTAGCCAAATTCACCAGGCAGGGAGAGCACAGCAGCCACAGTGGTGTGTGCCAGCCCCAGGGCCTCCACAAGCTCGCACACAACTTTTGTACTCATCAAAAGCAGAAAATGGAGTTTGCTACTTAAAATTCAGGATCTATGTGCTGAAACAACACCCATCCCAGTGTGCAAGAAACCAGTTCTGGGGAGGAGGATGTAGGGTCAGGACTGCACTGACAGGGCTGGAGCTTCTGAAAATAATCCAAACCTTCTGCGGACACAGGGGAGGAAGGGAAGAGCGGGGAAACATCTCAGTGTTGGTGCTAAGCAGGAACTTGCTCTTGGAGCTGCATCTCTAAACATGTTTCAAAGTGCAAGGAACATGGAATCACAGAATCCCAGAATGGTTTGGGTTGGAGGGACCTCATCCCCTCCCACCCCCTGCCATGGGCAGGGACACCTTCCACTGTCCCAGGTTGCTCCAAGCCCCATCCAACCTGGCCTTGGACACTGCCAGGGATGGGGCAGCCACAGCAGCTCTGGGCAGAAAGAGTCCCCTGGGACCTGGGATTTAGCAGCCACCTCCCACCAGTCTGGAGCCAAGTTTAATCTCAAAAATGCAGTTCATTCAGAAGATCACAGCTGCCAAAGTACCGACTTTTCATGGTTTTCCTCATTTTGTTCAAATCCTGGATCATCAGCTAAAAAAGCAGAGCGTTGTGGGCAGTCCTCCAGGACTGCTGGGCCAAAGCACCATGTCCTGCCATAATCCAGACCCTCAGGTGACCAACATCCCACCTGTGCCCACCAGCACGGCCAGCAGGGGCCAGTGGGGGAGAGGCTGGGACAGCTTCTGACACAACAGCCTGATTTTCTCTTTTAGGACATTACATTGAGATGAATCTGCCTGTGCTGAATTGCCAAAGCTCCATGCACAAAGGGAAAATTGTTAAACAGATATAATAAAGTGATTTTTTTACCCTCCTGACAGCATCATAACTGCAGAATTTCTGAATTTACACACACCTAAAAGGAGGGTCCCAGGAAACCCTTGCACTGTAAAGGGCTGTTTTTCCTGAGGGACACAAAAAGCTGATGATCCAAGTGGTTTCCAGCTTTCACATACTCAAATGGTTAATTTTGCTCAGTATCTACCACAAATGGGCCAGAAACCTGCAGCTGATAATTATGAAATACTGCGGCCACAAGGGAGTTCCCTCCCCAGCACCACTGGTTAGGGATTGTCTTATGTCCTGGAGCTGTCGAATTTTGATTATTTAATTGAAATTACATATATTAGCATGGGTGTTCTCATTAGCCATAAAATAAAACATCTAATCTTTTCCATCTTGTTGCATCAACATCTGGTGGTGATGAACTCTGAGGGCTGCAAGCCCAGAATGTGAAAGCATCAGTGTTTAAATTAGTCACCTTTTAGTGTCACTTCCTGGCTTCTTGCATTAGGAAAAAGGAAAACAAAAGGGAAGGAGTGGGAATGAAGAACTGTGTAATATTAGCCTTCTTTATCTCCTTTTATATCATATGCAGAATAAAAAATTTGCTTTAACTGAGGTGGAATTGTCGATTATCCAGCATATCACAGAATTTATTTTCAATTACAGTTTCTAACTATCTTCCATTACCAGATCTTAAACCCAGGTGTTGATATCCTCCTTCACAGGACTGATCAGTTCCCAACAACCAAGTGAAACTCCAGAAAGATTATTTTTTTTATTATCTGTGTTCTAATCAAATACAGGAATTCCTAAGCTGGTGATTACAGCAGTGCCACTTGTATTTGCAATCTCTGCTTTACATGTTTATTCACTAAATCAAAAATAGAGCACAGATAAAGAAGCAGCCTACAATAATAAAGCATCTTCTTGCAAAAAGCTTTGAGTGCTTTCTCTAACTTATCATTAAATTTAAACTCATTTTTCCCAGTTTTCACTTCTGCAGTTAATAACTTTTATACAGCTATCCTATAATTACATTAACAAAAAAGTAAATTTCCCCCATTTCTCACTACATTACTGGTATTACAGCGTTAATGGCAAATTAACCAGTAAACCTGCAAATTAAGTCAACTCATCTTCCACTGATAGGGCAGAAATCTGTAATTTAGGCAGGTTGGAAGTTTTCAGTGCTTTTTTAACTATTGTCGAGCTTCTGCTTTTCCCAGTGTACCAGTAAAACCCACACAGGAGCTATTGCCATGTTCTAATCACCACTCAGCCCTTTTTAGCTGTTTCCTGAAGTACGGCCAACATGGAAGTGCTCCAGTGGAGAGCGACCCACGACATTCCGCCCTGGACTCCGGGACACGTCAGGGGAGGTGGTGGCACACCCGGTCCCTGGCAATGCCAGGAGCCAGTGAAGCACCAGGGCTGCTCCAGAGAGATTTGCTAAGGATTGTCCTGCACTGTTGTCCTGCTTAGGCAGTGCACAGCCACAGTGTGCAGTCATGTCCCTGCTGTGTTATCCATGGAACATGGCAGTGGAAGCACCACCTCTCCCCTGCAGGGTCAGTCCTCAGCAACCACGTCAAAGCCCTCAGTGCGGGAGAGCTTGTGGAACATCTACTGCATGGAATCATGCAGTGCTTTGGGTTGGAAGGGACCTTAAAGCTCATCCAGTTCTATCCCCTGCCATGGGCAGGGACACCTTCCACTATTCCAAACCCCTCCAGCCTGGCCTTGGACACTTCCAGGGATCCAGGCGCAGCCACAGCTTCTCTGGGCACCCTGTGCCAGGGCCTGCCCATCCTCACAGGGAAGAATTCCTTCCCAGTATCCCATCTAACCCTGCCCTCTGGCACTGGGAAGCCACTCCCCCTCGTCCTGGCACTCCAGGCCCTTGGTACATGTCTTGTATTTCAGCTCCAACTATGGTGTGGTGGGCCAGCCTTCTATGCTCCTGAGCCATGGAAGAGAGGGACAAGGCAAACTCGGCATAAAATGAACAGAATTTCAATAACAACAGTCAAAGATACATCTCTGGAATATTAGATTTATGCAGTGGAAAGGAACCATCAAAACCGTTCCATTTCAAAAATATAAAGGCTTCCTGAGCTAGTGAAGCACAACAGAAACACTCAGTGATAAAGGACATCACAGCTCTTTATAAACTGAACCGGTGGTTTCCCAAATTTAATATGCATGAACACTGCATGTGAGTCCTCTTAAATCCAAGTACCAAACCCTGCCTGTTTAATAAATCTCACCAGTCCTCCACTATTAGACAGGGGATTAAAACTAATCTATCAATCCCAAAACCAAGCACAGAGTGGATTAAAATGCAAAACACATGAGAGTATGAAGATGCTTAATGCTAAATAACAAACATTTCAATCACAGAAATCATTTTTATCTTCTTGTTTATGCTAAGTAGATACTATTAGGCTTAATATCTGTATTAACACAAGTGGGGGAAGAAACAGTTTTAAGGAGACCTAAATACTTGAATGCTACTGGATTGCTGTGAGCAGAAGCTCTCGTGGTGGAAGTGAGCACACCCCGGTGTTTGAAATCATGTTTGCTCTCTCAGGCCAGCTCAGTGGTGCTTGACCTTTTTCCTATGTTTTTAACCCGAAGCAGAACACCCAGAGGGTCCTGACAAAGCCAGAACTTAAACCTGTTATTTGCATCAGACATCTGAATGTCCCTTTTCTCCCACTTCAGGGTTGCCATGACATCAGTCTCACACCCAGATGCTCAGGGCTCCTGTCACCCACCTGCACTTTGGGTGGGGTTTGTTGCGGTTTTTTAGGAGTACATGAAAAAAGCTCATCCCACCATAGGATAAATATAATAAAAGATGGAGCTATGTGTGCCTGTATCACACCGGGAATAACCAAATGTGACTCACACAATGGCTCCCAGTTCACCCTCACCCAGTAATTCACTTTGTTATTGTCACTCTGAATTCCTGGCAATGGGATGATCCCCCTTTCTGACAGGAAGTTATCCATCTACATCTGCATTTGTCTATCTGCCTGGCAGAGATAAGGATTTGGGAACACTGCACGCAGTTGTGGCAGGAGAAAGCACTTGGTGTGTTCCTTCCTGATTTTGAGTGCTGGGAAATGCCCAGTGTTTGCTTGGATTCACCTGAGAGCATCCCAAAACTGCAGAGCTGGACCTTATTCCTTGGTATCCGAGCAAAACTTATGCACTGAATCAGAGGAATTGTAAGATTTGAGGTGAAATAATGTCCACCAGAGATCTGTGTGATGCTGCCATCACCCACATCTCACTCACCAGCACATGGGGTTTTGGGGGGATTTCACACCAGCAGATGTGAAGCTGGTGCATTAACCCCAGCATTGTCCCAGCGGAATGGTTAATGACGAGAGGGAGGGGCTGCCTGGGCTGGGGGAGAATGGCACACGAGTTCAGGCCATCCAGCTGGAGAAGGAAATTTGGCAACAGGAAAAAAGAATGGAAAGAATAGCCAACCCCTCAACAACACTAACTTAAAATGATGGTTATTTGTCTGTGGGGCCTTGGGTTTGGTGAGGCAGGAGGCTCTGGTGTTACTTCAGCTGAAAGTGCTGTTGACTTGCATTCTTCGTGTTTAACTTTGCCTTGGTTGTGAGACAGTTTTTCTGATGCGTCTTCATTCAGTAGTGACTTAAGTCCTTCACTCCCTCAGGAACGCATGAAATACAGAGGCAGTACAGAAGCATGCTACTTTTTCTAGGGTTCAGATACTTAAATAACAGACTTCTGCTCTCCTAATCTTTGAATTTTAGCAGAAATTACAAATTCAGGAAAGGAGGAAGGCAAGGATGCAGCAGTTTGATAGTCTTTCCACAAACTGGAAGCAGAGATATATAATTTGCCAGGAAGGAAAAGAACCCAGGGCAGCTCAGGCACCTCAGCCCCTCTCCCACAGGCAGCCCTGCAGCCTGCCCACAGCTCTGCTCTTACCTGCCCGTCCTCGGTGCAAGGCAGCAGCACACCATGGATGTGCAGTGGCACAGCAAAGAGCACCAACGCCTCACTTCACAAAGGAAGGCATGTATAGGCAGCACTTCTCCACGTCCCTCTGCCCTAGGGAAGCTCCTGTGCCGCTCCCCAGGCTCAGGAGCTGAGCGTATGGGCATGGCAATGTGCCAGGTCCTCCCCACCCCCTGCAGACACCACAAGTCTTTCCTCTTCCCCTCTTCCCATTCGTGGTCAGCATCACTCCCCAGGGACTGTCATTCCCCAAATGCCCAGTGATTCACTTCTGGTCTTTCCTGGCATTCCCAGTTTCCCTACTTAATCTAACACTTAGCACCCAAGATGCCAAGAAGGAAGTAAGAAGTCAGGATCATCACACGTAAGCAGCTCACAGGTGTTAGGAGAAGCTGTCCTTCATTTATTCTAAAAATAAATTAATTATTGTCAGTAATTGTGGAAGCACTCATTAAAATGCCATTTGGAAAGAGGAAATACCTTGGACAAAGATAAAATACCTGGGAAAAAATTAGTCTCTGGCAGCGTAGGACTCAAAGAAACCTGTGGGCAGGAGGACAGGAAGGAAAATGGTGCAGAAACTACCTGAACTTACAGAGCAGTTCTGTTATCAATGGGAGGCATCTAAAGACCCATCCAGCTTCTCCCAGTCTGGAGCACAAGCACGTGTCTGGGGAACAGTCATATTTCCCTCTCAGTCTCCAACTTCCATCTTCCTGTTCCTGCATGTGTTTGGGGGCCCAGCTGCCCACCTGTGTGATTTGGGTACCGCTGTCAGGAAAGCACATCACCACTCAGAAATTGTCCGTGACCCGGATCAGCCCTCCCTGTACTGGGCTCCCTCTCCCAGCGAACCAAGAGGGGCAGCCGGGGCCCCGCGCTGCTGTTCGGCTGATCGGAGCCCTGGAAGTGTGGAGAGGTTTATAAGATTAATTCTTATCTCTCTGGGCAGTGGGTCAAGTCAGAACCATCATTCAACAAACTCTACGGATAATCTCCCTTTATTACTTTCAATCAAACTAAGTGTCTGCAATCTGCAGCATGGTTACTAATTTAGTGAAAGAAATTACCTGTAGAGCTCGATTATATAACAGACGAAATATAAAATAGTCCGGGTAAGCAGCCACTCAGTTTGTACATCCCTCAGTGCAGAGCAAAGCTGCTCTAGCCTGGCTGCATCCACGCCCACAGCTGCTCTGTGGGGGAAAACGCCCAGAAAGGAGTGGACAGTGTGTTTGTCCACTGCCTAATTAAACTAAGAGAAGAAACTTGTGCTTAGGGCTACACTTGGCATCAAATCTAAAAATTTGCTGCTTGCGAATATTTAACAAATGCGTTTTGTGAGAAATCAGATTTCCAGCGTATTCTGGTTAATGGAATTCTGCTGCAGCCCCTGGACAAAACAATGTAAAGCTGCCTGGCTTGTGGAAATCATTCTCCTCCAGTGATGGATAATATAGCATGAGGTTTGCCTTGGTTTGATTAATTTCAGAATATTGCAGAGAAGCTGCATAATCCCTAAGATAGCAGAGAGCAGGAGGAAGACACGATGGAGCGGGATAAAAGCGCGCAGTAACGAGCACAGGCAGTTTCATACATATATTATGTAGATATTAGAACAAGGCTCACAAACTCGGGGGTCTGGGCAAGTGGTGACCACAATAAGGGGCAACACTGAAAGCAAAAACCTGCTAAACATTTCCACGGCTATGACCAGAGACAGAACACAAACAAGAAAATTTCCATTTCCTTTTTCCATTCACAACAGCCATTATTTATACAAGCCCTGAATATGAAAAAGGCTCTAACAAATTTACAGTGGGGTTTGGATGGATGAGGATGACGAATGATGGATGAGGGAGGCAGAGGATTCCCTTATTAAAGCATCAAATCTTTCCCTAAATATCAAACAGACATCTCAGCCTCAACCACTCAGCTCAGACCAAAAATTATGCAAACCAAGGAAGCAAAATTTTGCTTCCTGATAAAAACTGGAAATTTGTCTTCCATGTTACCCAATTTTCACTACATAACTTCAATTTTTATGCTGGCTTTTACACCTACTTGAAAGATTAATTAAAAAAAAAAGACAAACTTGACAACACAAAACCCCAAAACATCAATGAACTTCAGAACAAATCAGGCAATTGGCATAATTACAAAATTGCCCTATTTGGCAATCCAGGGAAACAGCTCCAGCACCCAGTCCACAGCAGCCCTTCCTGGTGTCGCCAGCAGAGCCACCACCACAGGGGTGTCTGGTGGGAACCTGCCGGGATCCTGGTGGGCACTGGGCAGGCAGAGCCACGTGCAGGGCCTGAACCTGCAGCCCCGTCCCATCCACACATACTGGAAATTTATTAACTTCAACCTATCTCTGTGTTGCCTTAAACCCCAGCCCTTTCCATTTTCCTTTCTCTTTCCTTTTCCACCTGCACACAGGAGGACACAAAAAAAGAGCTGCAATAACAACAAGGGAACACAGTCCCTTGCAGGGCTCTCCGAAGCTCTCCAGAGAAATCAACACCAACAGCAGACTTCCCTTGTCCCCATCACGGATGCTGGTGGCCATGTAGCCCTGGGGCAGCTCAGACTGGGAGCAAGACGGGGAAGGAATATTGCCTTAAATCCTCCTCCTCTTATGTGTCAGCCCATGGGTGAGCAGTGACTGCTCCGACCTTCCGGCACGCTGCCGCTGCGCGCGCGGGAGGCACGGCCACCCCAACTATTTTAGGAGACGTAATGAAGAAAGCAGAAGCAGCCCAAGTCCTTGAGTGAGAAGAAGCTTCCAGGACTGCAAAGCAGCAAACCCAAGGTTCACGAGGGAGGGAGAGGAAACAGTGCATGAGGATGATGAGTAGTACAGGAAAATAACATGTAACACATGGAAATGGAGTGTTTTCAGCTGCAGTGTACAGTAGTGACCATCCTACTTCCAAAATAATATTGCACAATTAGAGATGATTCACAGCAAACTGCCAGGAATGATCAGGGATATGGAAAATCTCTTGTATGACCAGAGTGAAAGATTTTTTTTTCTAGTCTTAACTAGGCAATAAATAAGAGGAGACATAACAACAGCAATAAGATAATGAACAACCTACAGGGGGTAGATCAGCTTCTTCTGGGCCATCTCATAACACGAGTACCTGGGCAGCCTCCATGAAATTAAAAGGTGATGCATTTGAAACCAATCAGGGGAATTTCTTTCCACAAATGCAAATTAAACTTGGGGACTCCCTGACACTGAACATGCCAAGCAGAGCACAGACAGATGCAAAAAATGGAGTGGACAGTTCTGGTAACACTAAAATAATATTTTAAAAATCCAGAATTATAGTTGTTAATGACAACAATTTAAAAAACCCAACAAAATACCTCATACAAGTTATGGTTTAATTCACTTTCTAATTATAGGGAATCAAGATGAGAAACAGCTCCTTCCTCTCTGCAGCCCCACAGCTCCCCAGGAAGGCTCACGCTGCACCCACCAAGCTGGTTGTAGATTTTACTCTTGAAAATGCCCCTGCGTTTCCCTCTTCGCTACAGAGCAAATGCTCTGGATGAAAACCCAGACAGCTCAGGTCCTGGGCTCAGCATCCCAGGAAATGGAATCCACATGAGAAAACATCCCCTTAACTGCCTTTTGATTAAAGCTTGACACAAAGCGTTTTCTCCCTTTTTTGTGTGGGAAATAAACCCAGCCCAGTCCATTTCCACAAAGAATTGTTTGACTCAGTTTAATCAAAAATAAAAAACTTTTTAAAAAAAACTGCTTTCAAAAATTAGTTGTTGTTTTTCATGTTAAAGGTCCAAGATTTTCAATCAAGACAGATATTTAGGTGAAAAATTCCATTTCCTCACGACATCATTTTTAGCTGAGAAAAAAAGGGTGAGTGTAGCTTTTTTCAAACATCTCTTGTTCCTCAGCATAAGCAGAGAATCCCAGCATGTTTTGGGTTGCAAGGGACCTCAAAGTTCATCCCATCCCACCCCCTGCCGAGGGCAGGGACACCTTCCACTATCCCAGGTTGCTCCAAGCCCCGTCCAGCCTGGCCTTGGCACATCCAGGGAGGGGGCAGCCACCCTTCTTGGGATAATTAATTTGCTTTATGTTCTTTGCCCCCAGGGCGCAGCATGGGACGATGGCAGCCTTGGCCCCGATCCCACACCGCGGTCACTGCTCAGGAACACGCTGTGGGAGGGGGAACCACGCGCATCCATGGGGATGGGACACTTTGAGAAGCGCCTTCGCACTAGAATTCAGTCAGAGCTTTACTGAGAAATAGACAAGAAAAGCCAGGCAAGAGACAAAACCTACTCCCATCAGTTGCCTGGTGGTCTACAGTCCCATTTTTGCATCAACGTTCCTAGAATTCCATGCAGTGTGTTTTTTTCCAGTGAATGCAATTTTTTAGCCTCAAAAAAGCGATAAATAAATGAATAGTTGGGTAAAGCTGCGTTTAAAGGAGAAGAGGATCAAAGTGAGGCAGCGCCAGAGAAGGCAACAGCTACAACCAGATTAGGCTGCAAACACCTTTAACTCTTCTTTTATTACTGCACCTGTTGGATTCTTTTTTAACCTTATAATTTTATATTTTAAGTCTCTAATAAATCACATTTACCTCCCTTGGGTGACGTGTTTTGATATCTGGTTATTTATTCACTTTAGTGCCTGAGTGGTTGTGCAGCAAGGGAGGAGCTCACTGGGGGGCACTGGCACTGACACAGGAGCTGCTGGCACGAACTAACAGGAGCCCAAGAGTCTCCTGGCTACTAAATTCCACTTCTTTTTTTCTTTTTAGAAGTGGTGGGAGTTCTGTTGATGCCTCCTAGTCCCTTCCGATCTTTGTGTGTGATTCCCACGATCTCCTAAAGCTGAGGAGTTTAGTCCTCATTCAAACAGGTCCACACAACTACAGAGTGAGGCTGATGTTGTGTTTAGGGTTTGGGGGAAAAACCTCACAGCCCATTGGACTGCCCTGAAAACAGGGCACGTGTCAACACAAGCTCTTCAGGACAGCAAACCCTTGACTGCAGTTCCATGTTTTATTCTGGATGTGCTCCGAGGACACGGCAAACCAATCCACCACAAGTATCACAGCTTTCCGACAGACTCCAGAAAGGCTCCTAAATGCAGGAAAACAAGTCTATAATTACATAATTGAGCAGATGCACTGCAAGTTTTCTTTTTTGTTACCCCTTAGATTTTTCAAAGGCAACGGGACAGCGCTGTGCTAAAAAGCAATAAAGCATGGGTAATTTAATACAAAATTACATCCATATTGAAAAGTTTACATGAAGTTGAGAGCAGGCAGAGGTCAGGTTTGCAGCAGGACTGTCTTTAATTGTGGCCATCAGGTTTAGCAATCCAGATCTCTGGATCAAAGACAAATAGAAGGCGTTTCCTCACCACTGACTAGTGAAAGCCGCCAGTGAGCACAGCACTATCTTGCACCAAAAGGTCATAAAAATTATTATCTGAGGGGGAACATGTCTCAGTGTTCAACACACACCTTCACAAAGGCACCGTGGATTTTTCTACAGATTTTTTCAGCAATTAGGAGCATAAATTAAAAATTTTATTATCAGTTTTCAGATGTAAAGGGGTTTTCTAGTCCTCTAAAAAAATGTTTCATCTTTGTGTAGGTCTTTTTTAATATTTTTCAGTTGCTTTCAATCATCCTCTCAGCCCAGTGAAACAATTCCTCCCTCCGTAGGGAAGAAATGTGAGCTGAGACACTGTTTCCTTTCCAAGGTGGGGGGAAAAGGAAAAAAAAAAATCAAATGAGGAGTAAATTATCAGCAAATCAGATAGAAACAAGCTCTCCAGATCTGCAGATCCATTGTACAAATGAAGCAATTTCATCTCAGCTCGCTCTGGGGGTGGGATTTTAAGTGGCCAAGGGGGACTGGAGCGGGATGCTGGCAGCCGAAGCATCACAACATTTGCATGCACAGACCACTCAAATCTGCACCAGGAGACTACTTGTGAGAATCCATCTTTTTTCACTTAACAAGATACAAAATATAAAACACATTTGCCTCTTATTAAGCCTCTCTTGTAAGTGGTTCCAGGTCCACCACTTTTAAAGAGGGGGAGAGGGGAGCCTGGATGCTCTCTTGGGAATTTCACAGGAGTGACTGGAGATGAGGTACAGGCTGGAAGCCTTTATTACTCTTTCTTTTTTTTTACTTTTTTTCCTTGTCTCTAAAAGCACAGAAGGAATAACATTTTAAATCATTAGCATTTACTTTAAGTAGCCCTTTCTCCAACTCAGCTTCCCTTCCTGGCCCTCACCCTGCTTGCACAGAGGAGCTGCCCCAATGGAATTGCCTTCTGGTTTTGGAAGGCAGAAGGTGCCTTTTTCAAAGCTCTGGCCTCCAAACTGAGCCAGCTGTGAAAGAAACCCTAATCTTTTTTTTCTTTAACGTGTACTGAGCACAGGGTTCTTGTGTTTATTAGCACCCAGACCTATGAAGCATTTTGCCTCTTAGATTCCCTTTAGTGCTCTTGGAGTGGTTTCTGGTTTGGTTTAAAAACAAACCAACACAAAAGCAACACCAGTCTCAGCAAAAAACAAGGATTTTTAGCAGCCTCAACCCAATTCACAGTCCTGTGTCACACATTCCATAGCATTTTCATCGTTTCTATGCTTGTTAAATATTAGATGCAATATTAAAATATTGAAGAGAAAAAAAGAGGCTGGTAGCAACTGCTTGAATTTACAACCCAGACAAAGAGATCGGTGCAGTGAGTTATAAAAGGAGTTGTGGATCCTGCAGGTTTGAGCATGTTACAGAACACAGTTATGAAATACCCCTCATTCGGTGTTCAGAAAGGAAGGAAAAACAAGTGGTTCCTTTACCTGGAAACTAGGTGTTAATGAGAGCTCTTCAGAGATAAAAATAGTCTAATTTTCACTGCAAAACAGACTATGTGTTCTTGATTGCCATTTGCCTGAAAGGAAACCTGGGCACAGGTGCTTTGTCTTGAAATTTGAGGATTTCTAAGAAAATGGCCCGTATTTCGGTAATAGGGCAAGCACTGTCCTTCATTTCCACATAAAGGAGGAGGCAGAACTGCTAGAAAACAGCAAAAGGGATGGAAAACAGAGCATCTGTTGGAAGAGAAAAAACATCCAAAACCTCATTTCTACTGCATTTGGAATCTAAAACCTTTGGATATTTCCAATGCATCCTTCCCAAGTCCAGAAGTTGCCACATTTCCCCTAAATCTCCTGAATTTGCTACTAAAGCACATACTGAACAACCCCTTGTGTGATGAGAAGTTCAGTGAGCAGGTTCAGTCCCTGGAGCAGCTGTGCAGGAGGTTGAACGCTGGGCCCACCTGTGGTTTGGGGGAGCCCAGGAGGTGTGAGGGTCTCCAGTCGGATGCATAGCTCAGGGCAGGAGGTGCATCGGCACCACAAGGTCCTCAGGGTGAGGGGCCTGGCGGGGCTCTCAGGTCCCAGCTGAGCCCCTCGGCAGGGTGGTGGCACCCCTGGCCCAGCCCCAGAGATACAGAGTGAGACAACGATGGCCACGAGCAAAGCACAACATCTGTTTGCCACTGGTGACAGCGGGAGAGGACCAGGGTACACAGGTGACTTGTCTCTCACCACCTCAGCACACACATTCACCACTCAACGTTTGGCCACCTTGGTCACCCTGCAGCCAGAGGGAACACCCACTTTTGGACTCCATGCCTCTCAAACCCACTCCCCACCATTCCCTGTCACCACCACCAACCCTCTTCCAGCAGCTGTCCCTGGGCTGACACTTTGGGGTAGGATGGGAGGAAAGGCCAGCTCTGACCTCCCCAGCAACAGCCACAGCTCAAGAGGTCCCTGCTGGAAAGTGGTATCTGCACCTTCTGCTCAGTGAAGGGACCTCCCAGGTACTCCCAAGGAAAAGCTGGTTTCCTTAATGGTTACACCAGGTCTCAAGATGTAAGAGAGGTGAAGCCAGTTACTAATCCCTAATTCTGGTGGGACATTTCACCTCCTCTGATTGAAGGTTTTGTGGTTTCTGTTAAGGAAACTTCCCAGTCAGACCATTCCCAAGACTCCCGAGCAGTCACACTCCTAAGGCCAGAGACTTTCACTGCTGGGACCAAAGCCCCTCCACAGTGGTGGCTCCAGTGACCTGATGTGTCCCATTTGATCTTGATGAAGGTGATAACTAATGGATAAAGGAACAGACTCCAAAGAGCTTGGCTGCCCAACAACTCTCTCCCATGTGTCATCCTCAAAAGTGCTCTTGTGACTTCGCTGAATCATCAGGGTTGGAAGAGACCATCCAGTCCTGCATTTGTTGTGTTCTGGCACATCCATGGGTGTCCAAGGGTTTGGGGCAGGAGGACCCTGACCTGGGTGGAAGATATAGGGCTGAGGATTTAATCTCTTCGTACCTCAGTCACCTAATCTATAAAACAGGGATAATAACGCTTGCTAATCTCAGAAGGCTTTAACTGATTATTTGTTAAGATCATCAAGAACTTAGAAGGAAGGCTTTAATGACCTACTAAGTCTATTAATTATTTTATCATCATTGCTGACAAATTGTATGATTTTCCTCCTTTACCACTGAGTCCTTTAGATGGGAAAGGTTCGAGGTGAACTTCATGTCTTCCCACTTGATCATCCCTAGGCCACAACCCAGCTGAAGTGTTGGGGTATTATTACTACAGATAAGCAGAGCTTTATGGGTAAATTCTTCAGCCCAAGGTTTCTGTCTTTCTGTTTATCTCATTGCTATGGAGAAAGAATGAAAACAACCTGGCAGAGCCCAATGCTGCGGTTAAAGACAAGGAGTGAGGAGGTGCTGCACTAAAACAGGTACAAGTGAGGACAGCGCAAAGTCAAGTGGTGGAGATCCAACCACATCCCCAGGTGAATCTTAATGAGGCATTGCCATAAAAACCTATGGCTGTTTATCACTGCTAACACCATGACAATTGCATGTTTATTAATGTAATAGAGGGAATCATATTCAAACCATATGTTTGTCTACACATGAGTTCACTGATATGTTTTCTTTAACTCATTTGACCCAAACGTCAGTGTAACCCACTGTAATAATGTTCATCCTTTATGCTCAAAGTCTTGTTAAAGCACCCATCAGGCAAAGTCTCTGTCCAAGTTATAGACAGTCTGAGACAAGTTCATCAGCTTTATGGGGAACCTCTTCCAGCGGCGAACTGTTACCATATCTGTGTCATATTCCCTGTTGGAGTTTGGTGATTAGAAGCTGAACCCACTCCACAAAAAGGGCTGACTTCTCTAAAGTGCTTTAGGTAGTTCCTTGCATTCCTATTTTTTGCATTTTTTAGACCCAGAGAATGAGCAAATGTTGCTTGTCAGCAAAGTCAACCTGGGGCAGGACTATTCTGATGCTCTAGAGTAAAGATTTTTCATAGAATCCCAGAATGGTTTAGGAGGGAAGGGACTTGAAAACTCATTCCATCCCACCCCCTGCCATGGGTAGGGACACCTTCCACTATCCAGCTTGCTGCAAGCCCTGTCCAACCTGGCCTTGGACACTTCCAGGGATGGGGCAGCCACAGCTCCTCTGGGCACCCTGTGCCAGGCCCTCCCCACCCTCTCAGAGAAGAATTTGTGCATGATTCTGGCAGTATTTGGTCAAACCTGAAAGATTAACTTGTCTAATATCAGTAAGGAGAGATATTTAATGGCTGGTGTATTAGGAGGAAGCATATCCTAAATTACCTTAATTCACATTTCATCTTTTTACTTCACAGGTCCAAACTTCTCAGAGCAGTGGCCAGACAGCCAAGCAAAACGGTGCTGGAGCACAAAGGGAACACGTTGGGCCCGGGGCCGGCAGTTTGGATGTGCACAGAAAACCACGTGCATGGATAACCACGTGCATGGATAACCAGGGAAGGCTGTGGGCAGGAGGGGGAAGAGCTCATTTTGTTAATGGCCTCAGGACACTGAGCTAGAATCAGTCTAACAGGAAGGTGAAAGTTATTGAGCCACAAGCTTTCTCTCAGATGGTTTTCTCTTCAGAAGTTTACTTTACCTCCCAAATTAAATTTTTTGGTAATATTCAATACTTTAAAAAAAAAAAAAAACAAACACTAAGTTGTAGCAGTGTGTCCACAGTTATTTATTACCTGCCTTGTGGTCTGAACAAATATGATTTTGTTATTCTATGTTGTCAATAGAAAAAGCACATATGGTTTTGGTTGACAAAATTATGATAAAATTCACTGTATCCTAAAAAATGATTGAAAAGTTTGCAGATGGTTTCTGGGCATACTAGGGAGGGGGAGGATTGAATTTCAACAAAAGACGTGCCAAGTTTTTTTCTCTTCTTACTGTTCACCCTGTTTCCACATCCCAGCTTTTTCCTTATTAGATATGAGGGTAAAGCAGGTATCCAGCCCAGAACTCATCTGTTTCTCTTTAGCTTTTGGCATTCCATCACGCTTGGTCATGTTCACATGATGTTATACCCAGGTCCCTTCACAGATAAACATGAAATGACATCATAAGTCTCAAGTCACAAACAGCAAAACCCAAACCCAATTACGGTAATCTAAAGAATTTTGCACACCAAAAATTTCATGTTTGTTGAATATTCCTGATCTGAAGGCTTTCAGTTAATCTGAATCTTGTATTTTTAATTTTTTTTTTCTTTTTCTTTTTTTTTTTTTAACTAAGTTCTGTTCTTCTCAGTTCTCTTACTCCCCAAGGGACAAAGAACTGGGGAGAGGGCCAGAATTGCCAACCCAGATTAGCGATTATCTTGTTTGGTTTGAACTGATAACCCCCTTTTCCTCAGCACTGTTCACACAGACAAGGCAAGCCCTTCCATGGGGTTTGCTGCAGATGCTTGCAGAGCTTTAGGATGTTCTGTAAAACAAAAGACCAGTGCGAGCTCCGCTTTGTGCATTTCATCTCCAAAGCATCTGTACAAAGAGATTTCACCTGTCATTGCAGAAACACATCTTTCTTCTACTTTGTCTTTCTGGGGAAAATACTTATTTAACTTTCTGCTTGTCCCTAGAGGGTGCAGTGACTGGGGCCCTGTGAATGGGCTGGCTGGGTGGGCTGGCAGTGGGACAGACGCCTCGGGCGCTGAAGGGAGCAGGGCCTGGGAACTGCAGGCTGGAGATCTTGAATTAACCCCCATGCACTGGGACCAGCCTGATCTGCTGAAACAACTGGTGGGGAGCACCTCTCACCTTCTCATGCTTTCCAGTAATTTGGGAACAGACTTCAACCTGTCATGGCCATTTTCCTCTACGTGATGCTCATGGTAGTTGATGATCTGCTACATCAACACCTCCAACAGCTGTTACCATGGTGTGCACACTCCACATGGTGATCAGTGGGGGCTGGAAGAACACAACCTGGGCAGGAGAGTCTGCTTTCCCCAGGAGAGGGTGGAGGGAGGATGTCCTCACTGTGTCTGAACAAGAGGCGAGCTCTGAACTCCATCCCTGCTCTTTCTTTTGAGCCACATTAGTGACAGATAACCCATAATACTCAGAATTTATTCAACTTGCCAGAATATTTCCACCTCTGCCAAACCTGTCAGTGGCCTTCAGTGGCTGTCATCCCGCCTGCCTGGGATGTCCAGGAAGCAGCAAGCCAGCCTGGAGCAGATGGTTAATTATTGAGGGGAGAACATCTGGAAGGTGTCACTGGAGTGTTAGTAACTCTCCCTGTCTATGAGCTATGCCCAAACATGTCGATAAGTTTCCCAACATGGAATTCATTTTTTCTAACAGGATACATGTGGAAGTTCATGTTTCAGCAGTGGCCAGAAATGGCTTTTTTCCTCTTCAAAAAGATTTGTGACCTCTTCTTCAGGCTACTGTAATGTGATTTATTTGGGTCTCCTCTCAGAGAGCACTCAGGGGGCCCAGTGGAACAGAACACAGGAACACAGGCTCCCACCTCCAAGTTCCTGGGAGCTGTGCTCCATGACCTGCATCCTCTGCCCATGAGCCACGAGTGCAGTGACACCAGCACAGGGATGTTCCGTGCCAGGGGCCATGTGTCCAGAGCCGCCAGGACACGCAGGGCAGGGCAAGCTGGGTAAGGACAGCAAAACTCCATGTGCAGAGCAAGTGTGGGAGTGCAGGACACAACAGAGGGATGTTTCCCATCCCACATCTGCACCCAGCAGCTGCAGCCAGCTCTGGGCACTCTCTGTGCTCCATAAACATCTGGGACATGAAGGAAAATGGATTGATGCCTGGTACGGCATCAGCCACAGAAACACAGGCATACAACAGTGCCTGTGTCTCTTTCCTAAAGCCGCTTTGATGCTGGAGAGGATCCCTGGGACATGGAGGGTTAAAGCCCAGCACCCAGAAATGTCCACGGTCACGCAGCCATACCTGATCAGTCCAAGGGTCCCTGTCCTCCTGCACTGACACACCTTCTCTATAGGCAATTACTGCACTTTGCAAAGGAAAGATTTTGCAAAGCCTTGACCAGTGACCAAGGAGCGAGGTGCTCCCTACGCCCACATCTGCTTCCAGCAGAGAACCAAATCTTATCTAAAACTATTTTCTCATTCAGCATCTCTCCAAGCACATAATAAAATAATCAGTTTAACAATCACAATGACCCCAGACAAACACAGGAGCTGGAAGATCTACAGCAACAACTCAAACAACATCCTTGCAGAACATGGCACATCATGTGGCTCTCCCAACACCACACCTCTGAAGGTACTTTCTCAAGCAACCATGGGAATAGCTTGGACAGAGAGCAACACACTTTTATGCCTTGTCTGAGCCACCAGCCTCCACCCAAGGCCCTAAGAGGCAGGGTCAGCACACTGCATCACTGCAAGTCCTTGGTATGATGCTTAAACCTCTAACCCACCAGTTCAGAGGGAAGAATTCTACCCAATAAACCTTCCTGACACGCAATAAAATAACACATTTATTTACTTGCTTGAACCCACCAATGTGCTGTTCATTTCAGTGATTGATAGAATTGGGTTATAATAAGCATACTTTATTATTGAAAAATTTAATTTAAGGTTTAAACATAAAACAAATGGTATTTTCAAATCTATTTTAATGGAGACTATCAAAACCATTCCATTGCCATAAGGGAAAAATTCTGTCTCCATATCTGTTATGTATATATGCATAAAATCTTCAGCCTACAAGTCAAAGTCGCCTGTCCTTCTATCAATCCATCATTCTGAAAATAGAATACAGAAAGCCTTATTTTTTCACTTAATTTTCATTAGATTCTTGAGGGAATTAAAATAACACAATAATGGGCAAATGCTGCCACTACAAATCCAAATGACAGCAATGAATCTACTTATGGACAGAATTCAGCCAAAACTCCAGCTTAGAGTGCCAAGCAGAAAGCAGACACCCATAAAAGTACACTTAGAGCTCAACTGTGTCAGGTAGGTAAACAATTTACTTCAAATCCAGACAGGAATATCATGCCTTTAATGTCTGGTGTTGCCTGGTGCTCACAGTGACGGACTCAGCACATCCATCCTCATCCAGGGTTTCCCTGCCAGGTGTCAGCTGGGCAATCCTCACAAGCACCGTGTCAAAGGACCCAATCCAGCAACCTGCCAGGACACCTCTGGCCTCCCAGCAGGACTGGAGAGGCACCAGGTGTGTTGACTGACTTTCCCTTTCTTTGTGCACCTTGTGCCATTCACCTCTCCTCACAGACACTCTTGGAAAGATATTTGAGAATATATTGAGAGAAGAACTTCATAAAGCTTTCCCCTGGCACTTTCCAGAGACCTCTCCGTGGCCAGTGAAGACATCACCTTTCCCATCTTTAAAATAAAAAAGTGCAAAAAGATATGGCAGGAGAAAATCCTAAGCCCCTTGCCTTCTCCTTCCCCTTCCTTCTCCTTCCCCATGGCTGCAGGTGCCTGCTGTGTGATACAGGTTTTTCACGATGGTCTTTCAGCCCCATCCTCTCAGCTGAGTGGTTGGAAGATACCTCTGCCCAGCTGGTGACCCCTGAAATGCTTCCCTGCAGCCCCAGCCAGGGCCACACCCTGAGCTAAAAGCACTCAGGGCATCATAGCTCAGCAAAGCACCATCCCAGGGTCGGGAAAAACAGATGCCCACAGGTGGCTATGCTGGCCCCACTCTCCTCAAACCCCTGCTCTATTCCTGTTATTTGTGAACATAGGCAAAACATGTTTTAAATTTGAATACATTTAAATAAAATGCCATGTGGCTGCCAGCTTGTTGTTCATAAGTAAGTTCAGCTTCAGCCACGCACTGAAGTTCAAGTGGGAGGAATGTTCTCATGCACGTTTTCCTTACACTTTCTTAAAACACCTCAAACCACAGCAGCACATGAAAAGCACAAGGTGTTGGCTGGACTCTCGTTTGATAATTTTTAAATTACTTAAATGATGGTCTGTATTCTAATGGGGTTTGCCCACTGCCCTGATAAGTCAACATCTTCACCTCCTCAACAGGTCAGACCCTTGGTACATTTTGTGTTGCTGCAGGAAAGAAATTTATCTTTTGCAATGACTTATTCTTTCCCTGGATGTTCCTTTGATGCAGGTCTATTGTTTCAGGGGAAAATAAATGTATTCCTTTAGCAGGTTTGTGCCTTCAGTGGAATTTGTGTAAGGAGGTTCCACTGCACAAACACAAAAAGCCCTAATAGATGCAGGCTGGGGCTGCCGCGCGCCGGCACACGTCAGGTTTGATGACTGATGGTACTTACACAGATTTACACAACAAAAAGTACATTAAAAGGACGTTAAGATTGTGAGCCAATGTCACAAAAGCATGGAAATTCACATTTCAGGATTTAAACTTCCAATATTGACATGGAATGCTGAATATTAAAATGTGCTCCCATTAGAGTGAAGGCACTGAATAATTTTTAATCTAGACTAATAATTTCCTGAAATTTGTTGTTCTCTCTGCCTCTTAAGGCTTTCACATTTTTAATTAACTTTTTGTTGTGTCCTTGTCTTGTAATTTCTGAGTTGCTCCTCCAGTATAATTACATAATATATGCGGCACGTGTGATAGCTTAATTGGAAACGTTAACCACAATACACACGGAAATCATAAAAAGCTTCATGAAACTTTGAGAGTAAATGTTTCTACAGCTTTAGTGAGTTTATAAATGGCTGCTTCCAGTATTATTCTCTAATAAAAACAATTACACCTAATGCCAACCCAACTTGGAGTAGAATTAGGAATAAGGAGAAGAATAATTAGTACCTACAGAATCCCTATCACTGCAATGTTATTGGTTTCAGGTGGAAAAACAGATTGAGGCACAGGCAGTCAACATTAACCCCCCTCTCTTTGATCCCTTGACCCCCTTCCCCCCGGGTCTGGCGTTACTCCTACAAACCCCTTTTGGATCCAAAGCTTTCAGATGTTGAATTGCTCTTAGGAGATGGGGAGCACTAAAATAAATGGGAACTGAAGGTGCTTAGAAATGTGTGCAGCCTGAAGGATGCGAAGCTAAAAATAGGTAAGTAAATTGCATTTTGGTATTTTTTGTAGCATTCAAAAGGATTATTCCCAAGTTTATGCCAGGTCTTATCCTGCTGTCAGTTCTCTCAGGCTATTTTACAAGACTTCCAAGGAAAAGCGTGAGCAAACCCAGCGTGCTGTAACTTTAACTTGCAGCCTTGCTGCAGGAATATGCAAGTTAAACCAGTGGATAAAAAACTCTCCCCCGTAATGACTACTTGCTCTGCTCTGGAAAGGGGCTGGGACAGAGGGAAGGAGAGGAGGACAGGGAGGAAAGCAGAGTGCAATGAGATAAAGCAGAAACTGCTATTTGGAATACAATTTATGTTTGCTAATTCCATTTCTATCCCTCCAGAAGTGAGGCTCCATCTTACAGCATGCTGCAGCCATTTTACCTTCACCAAGCAGGAACAGAAAATAGAATTCTTCATCAAATAACCCAGAATATTGGGTCATGGGCTGATGGGAGCTAAGCAATGGCTAATGGATGATTAAGGCCGGAAGCAATTAAAAAGGGGAATTTTCTTAATATCTCAAGACAATTCTGTAATTCCAAGGCCAAAGGAGCTGCCTCTCTCCAGAAGTGCTCCCACATTTCAATGTTAAATCAGGATTGCAATTCATCAGCTCTTAGGCCCGTTATTGCAGAATACAATCATTTATTGGGTTCCATATTTGTTGAATTTGCTTTCCTGCCTGCAGCATCTTCAGATGAGCACAAATACTGTCTCCCATTCCCTTCCAAAGGCACTGCCTGGGACCCTGCCATCCTGTCAGGGCACCGAGCGGCAACACTGAACATAGACCCTGGCATCAGAGAGAGAACAGGAAGGCAACACATGGAAGAGGACACAGCCCAGGGGAAATGCCTCAGTGTTCAACAGCAGAGAGGCAGAGGTGGGTCAACGTGTAGAATATGAAACATGTCTTGGAGAGAAATGTGTCCATAATGCAGGACATGCCAGAGGCTCTCCAAGGCGCCAGTGAGAGAATTTGGACCAGGCACATGCTGTTGCCACAGAGAAAGACATCGCTGGCGCAGGCCCCTCCTGACATTGGCCAGGGCTTGGGAAGGAGTTTTCCAGAGCCTGAGGAAAAGCATGTATACTCATTTATCTGTTCCCTGAGTGGTAATGAGTGGACAGGTCTGATGTGCTCCAGAAAGAATCTCAGGTTCTGAGAGGGACAGGGAGCACATCAGAGCTAAGGCTGTTGGTGAAACAATGGGCTTTTCTGGCCATATTTCATGTCCCTGGATCAAAGTTTGGGGTTTGAGAAACAAGAGAAGACAATTTCTACTGAAGGGAGTTGTCAAAGGAGTATGTCTCAGGTGGCTGCACATTTTTCTCCCACCAGAAAGTAAAAAGAACACAGGTTATTAGAAGGAATTGTTTTCCTCCTCATAGACAAAACCACACACACTGAAATTTGGACACAAGATAATCCAAGATGTGACAGGAAAGAGTCAAACACTCCAACTAGACTGTCTCACCACTGTACAGCCCTGTTTACTTGCAAGCAACCTGGGAAACCTGACCTGAGCAGCTCCCAGAGCTGAAGCCATTAAGGGGTTGAAATTTGGGGTTATACTAAGAAACAGATTTCAACCTCCACTCTTGACTAAAGCCAGCGTTATCGGAACAGTGACAAGTGCTCGTCATACTGAGCTTCAGCAGAAGACCACTATCAGTAACACTAAAAGCCATGTTGTAGCTGACAAATTGTTATGGCAGAGCACAACGGTGTCTCCCAAACGTCCCCGCGCTGCCCAGCCCCGGGTTCGGCTCCTTTCCCACACCGCCTCTGTGTCCCAGCCAGCAGACACCGAGTCGTCCTCCCCTGCAAGGCTGAGAAGGGCCCTTTATTCTTTCCAGGTGTCCTGCCCTGGTTTATTTATGGGCTCAGTTTCTTCCCTAGTGTGAGAAACCCAAGCTTTTAGCCAGCTGGGAAGGATTGGCAAGACGCATTTGGGAGGGGAAAAAAATTAGTAATGCTTTTTTCTCTTCAACCTTTGCTCACCTTATCAGCAGGGAATTTTCCAGAGTGTCAGCAACTGCCCCACGAGCAACAATGCACGAAGGCACTCGGTGCTGAAACGTGGTCACATCTGATAAACCCTGGCTCTGGCTTAGGATAAACTTCCCATGAAGAACATGAAGGAAGCCAGACTCAGAGGATATTTCTGGCATTTCTGTTCTCCAGGGCTTTGGTAAAATCACAGCAAGCCCTACACAGCCCAGGAGCCATTACATCTCTCACAGGCCTGATAAAGCCACCTTCTCCTCTTCCCAAGCCAGTGTGGCAGGGACAGAGAGGAGAGGTCCCCTTGCAGCATCACATCAACCCAAAATGACATCCAGCAGCTCCCAACAGCCCAGGAGCCCAGTAACCCTCCAGCTGGATGAATCTTGTTTTTCAAATGGAAATGGCACAACAGGAAGAACCAGTTGTGCATCACCAGTGGCTCCTCCAGCAGTAAATTCACACCAGCAGCAGGGGGGTCTTTTTTTTGCTGGAAAAGGGACACAGAGAATGTGTTGCAGCAGCTTCATGAAGCCCAGAATCCCTGTGGGACAAAACTGAGGTGAAGTTCAGCAGTGTTGGATGGAGCCCATGGGGCCTGTCTTTATCACCGAGCTCCTGCCCTTGGGCTCTTGGTCATCAGAAAGGTGACATGGGAAACGTGCCAGGAGCTCAGTTTTGAAACACAGAAGCATGAAGACCCTGGAGAAGTTGTTTCTTGGAAGAAAATTAATCTTGGGTTTATCAAAATGAAGTGTCAGATACCTTTATGCTGATGCGAGAGAGATCCTACCCTGCTTGGTTAATGGCAGGTTATTCCTTTTCCTATGCTGTCAACTATTGTTACTGATTGTTAATAGCATTAATATTTCCATCACTTAATTTATTTCATTAATCCCATTCAGGTTTACCATTCCCAGCATATGAACTGTAAATAGCAATAATAATGCCATCAAGGTTAATATCAGTGATGCTGAAGGGTATTATGTAAAACACAGGCTGTGAGCGGCAGCGAGACAGGCGCCTATAAAACCTGCCCGCGCTAGCGGGGGGTGGGTTAAACAAAGGTCTCGCGCAGATTTACGGAATTGCGTTATCTTCTGGAAGAGGTGAAGATTTAATACCCAAAGCCTCCTTTAAATTTCCTATAATGTTCCTTTCTATCCCCCGACTGTAAAAATACAGCCAGAGACATCCATAAGGAATGGCATTTTTAGCTTAAATTATTAAAAGTCTAATAGTGGTTTCAGTTTGTTTCTAAAAGCAATGGCAACAGACAGTTTGTCCCCTTTTAAATCCCAACGTGCAGGTGTTGGGGTGACTCCAGGCAGTGCAAGGAAAAGGTCTGTAACAGAGCACAAGACAAACAAAATTATGGATGTCCCCTGAAAGCCAAATGCCGGGTGGGAAGGGGGAGGCAGTGACCTGGGGACCCTGACAAGACACCCACTGTGCTGGCAGGGTTTCTGGACACTGTTCATAGACAATTCCACGACACAGCAAACCCAGGGTTGCCCTGAGCACAGCACGTTTGACTGAGAGAAGCAGGATCCCACCAGCACTACCGTTCCTGCAGTATTTATTACCTCAGAAATAAAAATACATCTGCTACCTAAAGCAATTAAAAGGCTAGAATACCTCTATGCAAACAACCATTCTCACAACTGGAAGGCTCACAGCCCCGAGGGGACGTGGGTCCTACGTGCTCATCACCGTCATATCCAGGTAACCCAGCACGTCAGTGCCCCTTTTCCCATGGGGCCAAGGTGGGAAGCAGAGGAGAACCCCCCAGGGACATCCCTGTTACAGACCCAGCAACCTCAGGAAATATTTGCTAATGTCACTCTGGAAAAAAAAATGGGGTAAAAAAGAGTCAAGAATGAGAATTTAAACCCTACAAGAATTTTGGGAGAATAAGGGAGCCACTGGTAAAGAGACCACTGAAAACAGGGGCTGAGGGAAAAGTGGGGAAAGGGCTCTGTTTGCCCCTCTGGGCAAATCTATCCTCTGGGATGGATTTCTGAAGATAAAGAACACGTTGGCTTCCTGCGCCCAGCCAGTGGAATCGAGTATTCACACCACTGGATTTGGGAGGAATTTGTAAAAGAGCTGGAGCTATAAAATACCTTTCTGCTCCTTTTTCATGGATGCTGCTGCTGAGGGTGCAGGAGTCTGCCAGGGCAGGGAATGGAAAAGGACATTTGCCATGGAGGATGGCTTCGTCCTGCGCTGGGAAGTGGCCCATCCACACAGACCCTCCTTTCTTTGTTACATCTGCCATGCCTTGAAGAATTAAATTAGATATACAAGGGGGAAAGAGAGAGGGAGAGAGGGAGAGAGGGAGGGCAAGGGAGGGAGGGAGGGAGGGAGAAAGGGAGGGAGGGTGAGAGGAGAAAAAAGGCTCAGGCAGGAATATATTTCCTATGTCTGGATAAGGGGAAGGATTCGAGGTAATTGCTTGCTTTTCTCATTGTTCTCAGCTGCCAAGCAGAGATTCATAGAGTGTCTGCAAAGATCTCTCTCCTTTTTCTTTTCCTTCTAATTCCTCACCCCCCCCCCCCCCGAACCCCCATCTGTCCCAATCCCTATCCCTCCCCTTCCTCCTGCTTATTCCACCCTAGGAGGAAAAAAAAAAGTAATTTGTCTGTTTTATTTATGATGCAATGAAGGTATGCTGAACGCATCGGGATAACCTGACACTGGTCAAACTATCTGTCAGCAAAGAAGAACTGCCTTCATACTCCAGCGAGTGCATAATTTAACCATTTCTCTCCCGGAGGCCAACGCCAGCCCATCCATTCCCAACACGAGGGTTTGTCACTGCTCCCTCCACGATCAAACCCGGGGTTGTTGGCAAAAACCAGCATTTGACATGTTTTCAATCAACCCTTTATCTTCTCATTTTCGCTAGTCATATACAGATTGTCTGCATGTAATAAAACTTCTCCTTGGAAAAATAGAAAATTATTTGAGATATTCAGATGAAAGCCAGGTCCCAAAACAAGATGGAACACACAAATCTGCCAGCTAGGAAACCAATTCAGGATGGATTTAGGACCCAGATAGAGCCAGACAATTGCATGCTGAGTATGGGGAAGAAATAGTAATGCCTCAGGTCTGAGAGAAGTACAGCTAATCCTTTCCTCCTGATGCACAGGGAGCAACGGCTTCAGCTCAGGGAGAAAATGCAACCCATCCAGTGAGCAGGGTGAGAGGGAATGGGAGCTAAAGGAGGGAGAAAGCCAGAGGAAAAAGAAGAAAATATTAGCACATAATATTCTGGAAGATTTGAAATGTGAACCCAGAATAAAAAATAAAAAATAAATAAAATTAACTGCATAAGGTTTTGTTGTGGTGTTTTTTAATTTTAAAAATTCCAACCAAATAAAAATAATCCACACAAGCCCTGTTGAAATGAGATGGAGCAAAGAGGGGACGGGAATTACTAGTTTCATCCCACCATTATAAATTAGTCCCAATATCTTTCCATGACTCCCAGTACAGCGCGGGGGGGAGCATGTGTGAGCACGCTGGCTGAGCCAGTGCCAAAGGGGCCATTTTCCAGCATGGACTGTGCTGGTGGTTCCCATCCCCACCAAGGGGACAGGGGGATTCCCAGGCAGCTCCCCGTATCCCCACAGCTGTGCCGTGAGCGAGAGCAGCTCCTGGTATGAGACAGGAAAGGACTGGGTGAGTTTGAACAGATTTTTGATACCATCATAAACACGGCCCTCAGGATTCGGCCCTGGCCGTGTGTTCCCGCAGCGGGAAGCACTGCCAGGCAGGACTGCCTGAGCCCCGGGCTGAACACACCCGCAGCATTCTGATGTTTAATAAACGACAGAAGAAAGTATAAAATAAATAAGAAGAGATTTTGCCCTCTAATGCGATGCATGCAAGAGGGATCAGGGCAGAACTCCAGGAAATGAGGGCTTTGACGAATAGCTGCTGCTTGGGATCTTATTTATTCCTGATAGACCCCAGCCCTCACTGCCACAATCAGGAAAAGATTTTATGAATGGGAGTATCTGTAGCAAGAGGAAATGTAACATGGAAGGGAGATAATAGGAAGGGTCAGGTGAAAGCCAAGAGGCGGCTCCTGGGCTAGGCAGTGACACCACAGGACACCCCGGGGCCACTGTCCGGGGCCACTGTCTGGGGCCAGCCGCTTTCTCCCGTGGCCAGGCTGCTCACACGGATCTGTTCGGGAAGGAGGGATTGCAGATTTCAGTTCTGGGTTTACTCTGCATCCCTGAGAAACCAGCAACTGGAATTCACATACATTTTCCTTTGTGAGATTATTTAGGAGTCAGTCCTTACACCCATTTGTGCACTTACCTATCAATATACAGGTATGACACACACATTAAGATAAAAACAAATATATTTGACAAAACATACAAATAAGGACATAATTTGTATATGGAGAAGCAATTTATAAAGGATGAGATTCTGTAGCAAATCTATCAAAAACAAGCACATGGTGCTGTTTCTCCTGTCATTCAGGAAATCCCACATCCATGCAAAAATAATGAACAATCACGTTTTTCACACAAAAATTGCTCCCTAGTAATTAGTATATTTGGGAATAAAAAGGAAGTCCTTTTTACTTCCTTGTTAACCTGTATTTTTTCACTAGGGAATGAAGAAAAACCATGAAATTACAAGGAGCCACACTCCTTTTCATTCATGACAATTTTAAAATTTAAAATATTAAAATACAAGTAGAGGTCAACCCAGCAGGCACAGATTTTATTGTCAAATCACAACTGAAATCAAAATTAGTTAAAACAATTTAATTTTGTTAAGAAAAGGTACAATGACACTGAAATGTCCTGTGCCTGCTTTTAACTTGTACCAACTCTTAAGGCTGAGTCCTAAACCTGCAAACAGGACACCCATAACTAGAACAGTTTCATTAATATAAGGGCGGGAGCCCCAATAACATCATCCTAATTTCCAAACAGGTTTGAGTCACCTCCTCAAATCCACAGGTAAAATCGACTGAAATAAAATTCCGCATCTTTTCGACTGGCAAGGAACTGCAGTTCTGAACACTGATTTCTGTTCGGGATTTGGAAGTGTTCGTAATTTGTGTTTGCCAAACCAGCCGGGTTTTTCCAGTGGGGACATGGGATTGGCTTTCCATCTGCCCGAGATTCCTACAGAAATCTGACAACCCTCCTTCACGAGCCCCTCGTTCAGTAACTGCTCTGCCATTTGGGGTTGCTTCTTTTTCACCTGACTTGGCTCCACAGAGCCCAAACCACACATTTAAAAATGGATTGCAACGTCCCAAAACAAAATTTTTTATTAACAATAATTCTCCCATCCCTCCTCCCCATAACACTGAGCACAGATACACTGATAGGAGGGAATTTACTCAAAGCAGTAATATTTTAATCAGGGACTTAGAGCAAATGAAAATCATACTTCATAAAAATCATACTTTGTAAATTATATTTGTTAAAACATGTTTTGTAAAAAATCATCCTTGGTAAAATAAAATAACTCCCATTCCATTTCAAAATGAGAAATTTTGAAAAGAAAAGTAGAAAATATTTGCAGAGAAAGAAAAACCAAACCAAAAAGACTAAGACAGGTAGCGGAAAGAAACTTTAAAAACAAATTCACAATTCTCACCAGCAATGTAAAAATTCTCTGGAATATGGATTTCTATGACATCCAGACCTACATTTGCAGAGCTGGCTCTGAGGATATTTTTGCTTACATGCTCCTTTGCTGTAATAAAAGCAAATAATAAAATGCTAGTGCTATTTACTGGAACACATCCATGAGGGTTTTTCCACCTCAGATGAGTGACGGGCATAGACGGTGCCAGACCACTTCGACCCAGGTTTAAAATAACCCTAAACAATTTCTATAATCTGTTTTCAAGGGCAGCTTGTTGGTAATACGAGATTTTTTTCCACAAACTCCAGAATACGTAATTCCTCAACTGTTTTATCATTTGGCTGCTGAGTATTTCTTTCTCAAGAGATATACTTCAGAGCCTCGCACAGAGAGATCCCGATGCTTCCCTGGTTGAGCTCTTTGTAAGTCTGTCCCTCTCCCACGTATAAGCATGGGAGAAGCACACAGAATAAAGGCTGCTTCCCGGCACTGTGACAGCCCACACTTGGGGCTGAAAACCAAAAATAATTCCCTGTATTTGCCCCACTCTGTTAGCTTTTCCCTTTTTCGGATGGTGCCTTAATTAAGGATTTTGCCTCTCTCATCTCCATTGCTATTAAATTTTAACCCAGACACACAGCCTTTGCTTTTTCCACCCCTTCTATGATTCCCGTTACGGCAGCCCCTGGCCCCCCACGTCCCTCCAGCCTCTCGCTCCCCACATTGGATCTTTTCCTCCTTAAATCTCGGGCTCTTCCCGCTGGCCTTGTGCACTACCAGGGAATCATTTGCTTTCATAATTTACACTTTTTTCTCTGCATCTCTCAGGGTTTGGCAGAGGATGCTGCCGGACGCAGCCTCGCTGCGGGTGCTGTTCATGGATGGCGAGTGCCCTCTGCAGGAAAACACCCCCAGCCAGGACAAACCCTCGGAAATAGGGGAAAACGGGAGCAAAGAACTCCTGCTTGATTATGATTTTTACTCATTTCATTCTTACACACACCATCAGCACTGCTGGTCCCTGAGCTGAACTTTCCCAAGCTGCTCCATCCCTCCCAGCCCCACAGCCACATCCCAGCCCATTCCATATGGAACCAGATCCAATAAGGGTTTTCCTTTCTCAGGTAATGTTTTCTGCCAGGCTCTGAAATCTCAGCCACATTATTTCAGAGCACAGACACACAGGATTCCTGCTTTTGCTGCAGCAAAGCTGCACAGGATGGAATTTTTATTAGTTTTTCCCAAAAAATAAACTCTTTAGGAAATTCCAAATCAAATCCTGCTCAGACCCCTGTCCAGAACAACAGCCTTTGCTGTGTGTGCCCTGCTCACTCTCCTTTTTAAACACCAAATTCTGATTAGGTTTTATATATATATTGATAAAATCAATGCAAAACATTGTCTGGGAGAAAACTCAAGTGGCAGATTTAAATCAAATGAAAAATAAAATAATTTTTAAAAAACAACAAAGAGAACACTTTTCAGGTAGGTCTCTAGCCAGGGCCTCCTGAAAGCCTTTTAATCAAAGGCCAGGTCCCACACAGGGACCCTGCTGCCATGGCCATCCCCAGCCATGACTCCATCACCAGCCACAACTCCGAGCTGTGTGTCTTGTGGCAGAGGGTGGGATTAGGAAAAAAACCCTTCTCTAAAGGAAAAGCATTTTGAAAGACGTCACGAAATGCGAATTTACTCGTCCTTTCCAAGAGCTAATAATGCCTGTGCAGCACAATAGGCATCGCTCACCATGCTACGGGCAGACTCCAAGGCTCCTTTCTCTGTCTCCCCCTTTTTTGAGGATATCACTTATGCAAACCTCACCCGGCCTCTGCCTCGAGATTGTATATCAGAGCAGCAGGGGGGCTGATGAAGTGCTCATTTTTTTACATCAGTCTTATAAATTGCTCTCCCCATTAATTGTTTCCATGGAAACAATGCATTTGGCCTGGATGGGGATCCTGAAAAATTTTTAATGGGATTCTTAAAAATGTGCAGGAAGCAGGTGGGGGGTAGAGGAGGTGCTCTCAAACACCCTCCAAAGAGATCCAGCCTAAGTTCTACCAACATGTGCTGTTAATTGTTTGTGGCCCAAAGCTGCCAAGCCTGGAATCAGTCGAGGATCTGAAAACATTATTCAAATGACCGGGAAAAAAAAGAACCAAAAGGGCAAGTACAGATTACGTGACAGCAGAGATGAGAATTTCCAAACACCTCCTGGCAAAACACAGCCATGAGACCATGACCAAATAACAATTCTTTAATGTCACAGCCTTAACTAATAATTTAAGCATGAGCAGCCCTTGATAACCCATCAGATCCTCCAGCGAACACGGTGCTCTGCGCGGAACCGCCGCGCTGACAGGGACAGCAGTAGCGACACAGCCGTGCACACCCACCTTCCCCTTCTCCACTCTTCCTGCGCCTGAGAGGATTTTTCTTTTAATTTTTTTTCCCCCAGCAGGGAAAGTATTTGTATTACAGGGTATGAAACTAGTCCAACATGCAAGCTTATTTAATTTGGAAAATGTGTGGCTAAATGCCACTTGTTATGGGATTAGTTAACAGCTGCAAGTCTGCTACTGTGGAAAGAATTTTTTTTAAGGCAAAAAAAAGGAAAGAAAAGGATTTAACTGTGAGCTGCTGTGTGCTGTCTCCCAGCGTTCTCTGTGGATTTTTGAGTTCCATCGGGCGTCTCAGCTCTCAATGGGGTTGTCTTCACTGTCAGCTGAAGCCATCTACACTTACATTAGCTCCTCCCAAGTAGCTCCAAGTGTTAGGAGCAAGCCTGGAACCCAGCCCTGGAGCTGCCCAGCATGTTCAGAGGAGCCAGCCCAGCCCCACAGCGTGATCAGCAGCAGCTCCGGCCTCACTCCGGCACGGCCGGCTCAGCCCAGCCACCCTCTGCCTCCAGTCACAGACACCCACAAGCGTCAGGTTACTGGCAGCTCTCAAGTTATACCTCCAGCTAATCCCGCAGTGCAGACAGGCTCTAAATTACTTGTTAAGAATCCTGTCCTCGTCCTGAGTGTCCTCTGGTGTCCTCCATCACTAAGTGCTGCTATTGAAGGAGCAGATCATCTTTAACACATCAGTCACACAAGCCAAACCCACCAATCACTTTATTTTCCATGACCTCCCTACATGATCAGAACAGATATTTCCATACAGATGCCAAGAAGCAAGTTCCTAAATCATAACTTGCTCCTCCCAATCCCAGAGTGCTTCTCATTAGTATCTCGTTGCTGTCCTCTTTCCTACTCAGGAACACCGTATCTTAGAATCATGGAATGGTTTGGGTTGGAAAGGACATTAAATATCATCCCGTTCCACCCCCTGCCATGGCCAGGGACACCTTCCACTATCCCAGTTTGCAGCAAGCCATCCAACCTGGCCTTGGACACTTCCAGGGAGGGGGCAGCCACAGCTTCCTAGAGCTGAGGCCCTTTGTCAGCCTCAATTGTTGGGTAGGAACCACAAATCTGGTGCTTGGTTCCAGGCTCAAGGAAGGACACAGTGCCACTCCAGGAGCTGAGAGGAGCAGCTGCCTCCCAGGGAAGAAGCCGCTGCAAATCCTTGCCTTGGAGAGGCATGAGGAGGAGGAGGATGGCTGGGAGGGGAGGAAACGCACTGCTGAGCACAGCGAAGGCTGCTCAGATAGTGTCGCTTCCCATTCCAGGCTCTGCATCTCACTGCTGCTCAACCTACAGCGCAACAGTCCAAAAGGTTTTCATGGCAAAAGCCATAACAAAGGAAATAAATCCGTTTGTCGCCCCCTATGACAGATGTGACCCAAATTATCTTTGCAGAAAATGTACCCTAGTGGATCTACTGCTCTGGGGGGCAGGAGGACTTTGTGCTTCTGGGCACAAAATGCTTGAGGCATCCCAGTGAGCTACAGCAGGGAGGGGGACAAAGAGGTTGGCATCAAACCCCTGAAAAATTGCCTGTGCCTGCAGCTGTCTCAGATCAGTCATCTCTGAGCAGAAGCCAATGTGTGCTTCTCTCAAGGTTTCAGGGGGCTTTTTCCAGCCCTCGGACCTCTGGAAGTCCATCTCTCTTTGCAGCCTGTCCTTGGAGCAGAGGAGAGACTGTACAAGGCCTGAGCTCACCAAACCCCATGTTATTAGCTCCAGCCAGTCTCTGCAGAAGTGGTGCTATCTATCCTAGCTGAAATTTTGTTTCAATCCTGTATTTATTCCCATAATTTAGAAACAACACAAAGATAGTCACGTCACATGGCAGGAAAATTCCCCTTTGGCTGTTCCTTTTGGATGCCATAACCCGATTACTTTCATGTTGCATGCACACTAATGATCACACTGTGCTGACATACACCCCGCAATTACGTGGACACAGATGGATGCTACGTGGCATTTTCCTGCTGGAAGTGATACCCTGAAAGGGGGAGGATGGAGGTAATTGGACCAAGTTTCTTAAAATCACATTTCTGCTATACCAGTGCCAATTCCTTGGCCACAGCCTGAGCCAGTGTGCATACGCTCGGCACAACCAAGACCTGACTGTGCAGGAAAAGCTTTTTCCTTGCCGAAGATCACCAAACCGGAGGTCACAGCAGGCTTCCCTGTGGCTGCACACCCCTGGAAAAGGAGCGAATGCAGGACAATGGGGTGTGGTGGCTGCCCCTGCAGCATGTGCAGGCAGAGGCTGCGCCTGCAGCTTTTTGCTCAATGGCCCCAATGGACTTGTAATACTGATGAGCACGTTGTGCTGAGACAAAGTACCAGCAGAGGGGCTGGTAAAGACCTTTGACAGATCTTTTAAAAGTGCTGGAGATAAACGCTACACATACACTTTTTAAGTGTATCAATATCGCGCTCACAGTGATGAGCAGCAAACCAGCCCAGGGCTGCTGGTACTTTTCAGGGCTGCATAAGCTGGATTTGCCATTTCAGTTAACAAATATAACCCCCCCCAATAAAATTTAAAATAAGTGGGTCATTATAACTCTTTTCAGCAAGCAAGATTCCCAAAGTTATGTGTGAGTGCTCAAGCAAGCACTCCCAGTCCTGTGCTCCTGGGTACGTCTTCACACAGCACAGACAGGGAGAGTCCCTGTCCTGGAAAGAGCATCAGCACATGGAAACTACAGGCACATCCCCAGCTCCACTGGGACCTGCACGCTGCAGATGCTACAAGTGGAAAGCTGTGCAGAAGAAAGCTGTCATTTCCTTCATTGCCTTTATCTTAAAAGGGCCCAGACTGGGTAAATTCTGTTTCTCACAATGCTACAGCAAAATTTTAGTTTTCTGTGATTCCTTTTTAAAAATGACAGAACAAAAATCCTTGTTTCCAAAGCTGGAGGTTTGCAGCCTCTGTTCCTGGGGAGGAGGGGAGGGGAGTGGCTAGTGAAGGTTTTTTCCATTTGTCCACATTTAAAGCTGGGTCCAGTTTAAGAGAAACAAGCGAGAACTGGGTTTTACCATTTCAGAAATGAAAGGTATTTACCCTCAAGACAGTAAAGGATCTTTTAAACCTTGCTGATGCAGGGGAGGAAATGGGAAGTTTACACTGCACACCCAGCCCCACTCCTGCTCAGGTGTGGAGTTCACTGAAATCAATACAATTTCTCACCAGCACAGTCACACATCAACAGTTCCATATTTGCATCTTTTATCAATGCAAAAGTTGCTTTCAAGAAGAAAACATTCTTCACAGCAAATTCAAAGTTTGTCCAGTTTAAAAATGATTTAATAGACTCATGGAATGGTTTGGGTGGGAAGGGATCTGAAAGACCATCTCATTCCAACCCCCTGCCATGGCGGGGGACGCCTTCCACTACCTGAGGCTGCTCCAAGCCCTGTCCAACCTGGCCTGGAACACTTCCAAGGATGGGGCAGCCACAGCTTCTCTGGGCATCCTGTGCCAGGGCCTCCCCACCTCACAGGGAACAATTCCTTCCCAATATCCCATCCATCCCTGCCCTCTGGCAGTGGGAAGCCATTCCCTGGGTCCTGTCCCTCCATGCCTTGTCCAAAGTCCCTCTCCAGCTCTCCTAGAGCCCCTTTAGGCACTGGACGGGGCTCTGAGGTCTCCCCAAAGCCTTCTCTTCTCCAAGCTGAACAATCACAATTCTCTCACCCTTTCCTCAGAGGGAAGGTGTTCCATCCCTCGAAATCATCTTGGTGACCCTCTTTTCTCCCACCTCATGATGTCACATAAAGCAAATCCCAACTGCTCACCAGAAAAAAATGAGAGCTATTTCCTAGAGCCCTGATAAGGTTTAAAAATATATAGTCAAACATCATATAGGCTAAGTGGAGGCCTGATAAAGTCCATCTCTTACACCAACCTTCAAGGTAAAATTAATAATTAATTAGTAAAGCCAGGACATGGAATGATTGCTATCAATATTTTAATACTTTTACTGCTAATTTCATTCTCCCTCCATATTCTGCTGCTGGAGGAGCAGAAGAGCTGCGTGTGCGCTTTCAGTGCGGCCCCTGCCTCAGGGCCAGCGCTGGAGGAGCAGTATCACCCACAAGCGTGCCCCAAACACCCCTGCTGCTGGAACCCAAACCCAGCATCCACACCTTGTTACGTGTGTCCGGCACTGGCACGTTCCAGCCTTCCATGGCATCAGCTCCAAGCCAGGGCCACCCCCATGGAGACAGCAGGCAAAACTAGGAGGGGTTTAATGAAGATAAGCAAAATGCAACTGAAATCTTCCCCAAGCATTAGAAATATCTATTCCAGCTCCTGCAATGCAGCAAGGAAAACTTTCCAAGAGGAAAACTGCTGGGAAACTTGTGAGGAGGTGATTCCAGGTAGGTGCCAGGACCCAGGAGCAGGAAGCAGGTGGGTGGGCAAAGGAAGGGAGATGAGTGTTGCCCTCACTACTGGAAGGCAAAGTGTGTCCTGCCTGCTTTATTTACTCTTTATTAGTCTAATGAGGCTGTTTCCTGGGAGTTTAATTACCATAATAGAGACAATTCCTTTCTTAACCCTCTTTACAGCTTAGAAGAGAAAAAGCTGACAGGGGAATGTGGAACACATGGGCTACACTGTGTTTGCATCAGCCCGAGCAGAGCCCCGACGCCTCAGGCACGTGGCCACAAACCTCCCCCTGTGGGGGAGTCCCTGCCGTGGGGGGGTCCCAGCCGGGCTCCACTGCCCACCCTCGCCCAGCACCCCATGAATGGCTGAGCTGGAAGGCAGTGCTACAGAGCTCTGCTGCAAAAAAATTAAGAGCACATGATTAATGCTACATAAAATGTGTGGGTTCCCAGCCCTTTGAAATCGTACCTCTTCATCATTTCCATTTACAGTTTACTAATGAAATTAGATATGGTAAAGGAGTCCTTTCTTTCTTTTTTCCCTTAAATTGAGTGTACATTTTTTTAGAGTTAAATCAACATATTTTCCATTCCATATTCAGCAAGAAATCAGACAATTAAATGTGAGGGGGTTTTTTTCTGGTGCTGCTAAGAGCTATTTCTATGGTGTTGCCATAATACATACAGCAATTTACTGTATTAGACTTACATGTCTGTTACTCTGCACAACAGATACAACAGATCAGATTAGAACAAGGTAAAGAGGCAGCGAGGATGAAAAGCACCAGATCTAAGACCAGAAAACACACAAGCTCTGAAAAGCCACAGCAGAGCTGTGCTCACCCAACCAGAAGGCTCTCCCAGCCCACTTCATCCACAGCTACACAATCCAGACAACACCCTGCAAAAGCAATTGCTAAACCCCTAATACACTTGTGCCAGAATCCAAAATCCAAAACAAAAAATCCTTGCCTAATTTTCTTCTAATCCAGCCTCACAGAAGGGATAAGGCACGAAGTCCTGATTCCTGGGCACCGCGGTGTTGATGACAGGAAGCCATTAAAACATCACTGTGAGGTCACAATCAAATTAAATGAGGCCGGAGACAAGGGTCATGCTGGTGTGACGCATGCACAGTGTCCAGGTAAGTTATACATGCACTGTGTCCAGGTGTGTTACACACATGCACCATGCCCAGGTGAGTTGAACACATGCCATTACCCAGGTGAGTAACATGCCATGCCCGTGTGTGTTACACACATGCCGTGCCCACTGCAGCCCCAGCTCAGTCCCTCCCAGGACAGCTCTCTGGCATTGCTGGCCTCTGGGACCACTCACTGAGCACTGTCCAGTGACCATCAGGAGGGAATTCTCAGATTCTACTCTTTAAAAACACGGGGGGAACAGGTGTTTACACAGCTGTCACCTTAACACTGGAACTGTAAATGGTGAAATGAAATAACTAAAGGCATTTCCCCCAAAATTCTGATCACAGAGTTGCCCCAAGAGCAACAGGATTTGGGAGCCTCACATTCCAACGCTGCATGTTTAGATGAACGCTGTCTTTTCTGCAGTGCAGTTTGAAGGTTTGAGCTTGGCAGTAAGAAACTGCACTCTCACTAAAATTCATCCATGGATATCCCCTTTGAACGCTTCTTGGATGGGTATTTTCACTAACATTGTGTTTATTAGCAGAACAGAGGGAGGACTGTAAAGCAGGATCACGGGAGAGTTTGATTTCCAGGCAGTGATGAATGGCGGGGGAGGCCAGGTCACCCGGCTGCAACATCAAAGGGGCGACTGAACCAGCAGCACACTTGAAGTTAGTTAAAATGCCATCACCATTTTCTGAGTTTTGCTTTTTTCTTACATTTAAAGAAATTATATTCCCTAGTGCAGGCCTTAGCCATTATTTCCAGGTCTCTGATGATACCCAGGACTCTATAAAGGCACTACCTGCTGGCGTGCCAAGGAGGATTTGCCACATGGTTTAACTGTGATACGACGCTCTCCTGTCCTCACCATGTCATTTAAAGAGCTTCAACAATGCGCTTTATGCACCTTCCCATGGGCCTGCCCCATCCTAAGGCACCAGAATTAAACTGCCAAAGAATCTGTGTGGGTCTGGTTCCTTTCGGGCTAAAAGTGGACAGATTCTTTCAGAGTTCTGCCCTCCTTTTCTGTCAACATGGAGTGAGGAACCAGGTGTTCCTGGGGTAGCACATGGCAGGAGAGGCAAGTCCTAAAGCCTTGGAGCTGAAGCAGACACAGGCTAAAGAAATAAAGTTGTGTACTATATGCACACTTACTGTTAGCAAAGGTAAAAGCAATCTCAAACCAACTACTAAGCACAAGATATCCCAGACTGCTTTGGATTGGAAAGGACCTTAAAGCTCATCCAGTTCCACCCCCTGCCCTGGTCAGGGACACCTTCCACTGTCCCAGGCTGCTCTAAGCCCCAACCAACCTGGCCTTGCACACTTCCAGGGATCCAGGGGCAGCCACAGCTTCTCTGGGCAATTATGCCAGGACCTCCCCATGCTCACAGGGAGAATTGCTTCCCAATATCCCAATTAACCCTGTCCTCTAAATATGTACATTCAATATACCTAAATAATTAATATGTGCATTGAATGAACCAAATCTTCAGTCAAGCCTTACTAAGGGCGAGTGGAACACAGAGAAGACCTGTGGTAGATCACACACACCTGCTGGGGCCTCTCCTGCGGCCGGCGCCTTCGCTGGCTCCTCCATCAGCCATCGCTCAGCAGGGCTTTGGCTTTCTCCTTCCCTGGACAAACGGCCGCGTCCTTAACGTGTCCATCCCTTCCATCATTACGTTTAAACAGTAAACGTCAGTGATATTTGTAATTATTTGTAATTAATTGGTCTCGTCTGAGCCACGTTCCCACTGCGCCGAGCCCGCTCCAGCACCGACCAGTTCTGGCGGCTCGGAGCCGGCGCGTGCCCCCTCACACATCCCGGCGCGAGCCCCCTCACACATCCCGGCGCGTGCCCCCTCACACATCCCGGCGCGTGCCCTCCTCGTGCCCGCTCACACCCACACACACCTGCGCGTGCCGCCCCCGCGCGTGCCCTGCCCGTGCCCCGCGCGTGCCCCCCGCCCCGCTGCGCGTGCCCGCGCTGTGCGCTGGCGCGGGGGCACCAGGGGGCAACCTCGGCCCGGGAACCGGCGCGGCCGGGCCGGGCCAAAGCCGGGTGAAACAACACGGAATGAATAAACACACAATAAATACACACCCCCCGCGGCGGCAGGCCGGGAGCGCCCCGGGGGTAGCGGTGCTCACAGGCACGGCTGAGCCCGGGCGGAGCGAGCGGAGCGCCAGTGGCCGGGGGCTGCAGGGACTCGTGTGACACACGTGTGACGCCTCAGGGAACGAGGGCAGCGGGATCCCGAGCACGGGAGGAAGCGGGGGCATGCTTGACTTTCTCACTAATAAATTTTACCTACTTTTCACACATTGTCAATATTAGGAAGGAAGAAAAACCCAAGTTTTTTAAAACCCCAATCTCCCCTAAAAAGGCTTTGGGAATCACAGAATCCCAGAATGGTTTGGGTTGGAAGGGACCTGAAAGCCCATCTCATCCTACCCCTGCCATGGGCAGGGACACCTCCCACTGTCCCAGGCTGCTCCAAGCCCCAATGTCCAGCCTGGCCTTGGACACTTCCAGGCATCCAGGGGCAGCCACCGCTGCTCTGGGCACCCTGTGCCAGGGCCTCCCCACCCTCACAGACAAGAATTCCTTCCCAAAATCCCATCTAACCCTGCCCTCTGGCAGTTGGAAGCCATTCCCCCTTGTCCTGGCACTCCAGTCCCTTATCTGAAGTCCCTCTCCAGCTCTTCTGGAGCACTGGAAAGGGCTCTGAAGACCCTCTCCCCCTTAGACACTGGAAGGGCCTCTGAGGTCTCCCTGGAACCTTCTCCTCTCCAAGTCAGTGCAGCACCCACCCAGAAACAGGCTGGGTTCCCCCCGAGTGCCCCACTTCACAGCAGGTTTCAGAGCACGGCAGGTACATCACAGGGATGCTGAGTCCCTGTGGATCACCAGCTTTCACGGATCACAAGGGAACAAAAAGTCTAGAAGACGTGCCCAGGCTGTGGTGTAATGCTGGACATTCCTGCGCGTCAGGCTTTCCTAAATTATCTCCTGGGTAAACAACCTAAAACCAGCCTCTGCGCTCTGACGTACACAGGCTTGTTTCCCTGGGCATTTTGCCTGGGTGAAGAACCCGGGCCTTTGTCCCAGATTTTTATCTGAAGAATTGCATATATTTATCCAGGCTGGTCCAGCCTGACCTGGACTGCAAAGGCCCAGCCCTGCCCCTGCAGCCAGACCTTCCCCCCTTCTCCTCCCTCTCTGCAGTGACAACAAATCCATCGCCACCGTGTTCACCCGGCATTATCTTATCAAACAGAGAGGGGGGATAGTATTGATCCTTTTCTCCGATTTTAAAAAGAGGGTGAGAAGAAAAAAAAGAAAAAACCCAAGAAGGGGAAAGCAGACAAAGAGAGGCGAAATCAAACCCCTGAGCAACAAAGGAGGAAAACCAGGTGGAAAACGGGAATTGTTTTCTGAAGGCCAGCTAAGTGGAGAATTGAAACGAGGGAGGCTCCGCGAGAGGACTGGGGGATGAAAGGGAGTGAGGGTAAGAAACACAAGGGCTATATAAGTCTGAAAATGGCTAGAAAGAACAAGGGAGATAGGAGACAAGAATGGAAACCTCTGATGTTGGCAGGAAATGTTGTGATTCTAAAGATGAAACAACTTGTGGGGAAAGAAATTGGAAAAAAAATACCCCTGTGTATTTCCTAGGGTGAACTCGAGCAGCAAATGAACTGTGGCAGAGGCGGCTGCCGGACAGCGCTGGGCAGGAATGAGGCAGCACAGCGTCCTCTGAAGGAGAATTCAGTGTTAGGAAATCACATCCCTTCACAAGGCCATGAGTTTTCCAAGCCTGCTCCAGCTGCAGCTGCAGATGTGGCTTAAAAACACGAGCAGGAGGCCCGTCCCCTGTGGCAGGACTGTATATTCTATGGCCATAAGATTATGGCCATGAGGGGAATAAGGAGAGACAGGGCTGGAGAGATCCTTAAAACTGCCAAACTCATCTGAGGCGGGTAATAAGGGACATACATGGAGTCCAGGAGGAGAAACCCGACAGCTTTCTTACTTATCTAGGAAATGAATACAGAATAGTTTATCGTGTGTATTTTCACTGTCCCCTGCATGTTGGGGGCTCTAATTCCTTTGGATGAGTGCCAGTGTGTTAGGAAAAAAATTCTGGGGAGAGGGAAGGAGTAGATTTACTAGAAAAAAAAAGCTGCATTCCTTCCAACCTTTCTGCAGCTTCTTAAAAACATACAAAAAGCCTCCTTCAAGCTGCTCAGTGCCATACCAATTTCCTGTGTAGACCTGGATATTAGTATATGTTTTTCTGTGTCTCCGAAGTTTCCCAAGTTACCTAATGCACGCTCAGCATGGAGCATTTTTAAATGAGTTAGTCTTTATTGAATTATGATTTCCAGCAGTCACTAATAACAAAATTCAAATTGCTCCAGCAGACAAGGATTTGAAGAATGCTGAGAAGAAACTGAGTTTTTAAGAGACTCTAGAAGAGCCACCCACTGCTTGTGTATAGTAACCGTGAGCCTCTCGACGGAATACTTCAAATAGTTAATTAGATTTGCTAAAAAAATAATAAAAAATCAGTCATTAGGCGTTCCCACTCTGGAGACACTGAATAAAGGCTGTTACTGGCACACCTATAGCTCTGGCAAAAGTGAAGCTAAAAATAGAGGGGATTTTAAATAAAGTTTCAGGTTTTCATCACACTGTCCCTGCAGTGGGCACGACGCAATTAGCAACACATCTAAAGAAGAAAGAGGAACTTTTATTCCATTAGGACTTCTTTTTTACCTCGGGAATTTCTTCAGGCTGCTAAAGAGGCATTTTTCAAGCAAGGAATAATAGGGAGGCTCAGAGCCCATCCACAGCACGCGGGGCTGGGAACTGCAGCTCACCTGCAAACTGAATTTGCTCTATTTTGTTAACCATTTATTTTGTCTTTACTGGCTGTTCAAAGGGAAGTGTGATAATCCCACTGTTCCTCACTCCCTCAGCGGGGAGTTTAATCTAATAAAGCTATTACAGCCGAATGGATTAAAGCAACGTGAAGCATTAGTAATTTGAGGAGCAGTTAAAGAATGTTAACGCTGAGGCTCCGCGCGGATTCTTCTCCAAACACGATCCCAGAGATGAAAGCAGAGCTGCTACTCAATATGTCATTTTTCAGGCACAAAATTTAATTCTTTCAGCCTCCTCATCCAGATGTTTATAGCAAGGAGCAAGAGGCTGCCCATTACTGAACAACTGCTGAAACCAGAGGCTGACCAGAATGGGCAGGCTTTCACTCACCCCAGTTTTGATTAATCCTTCTGTTACAATAATATCTTTTTCAGAAAGAGAGATACATGACCAAAGTCATCTGATATGATGTATTAGGATGAGCTGCAGTATTAAATCTGAGGGACTTAGTAACGTTCCCTGTCTGACCCCTTTGGTGCAGCAGATGTGCAGCATCACTGCCAGGAGGGCTGAGAGTCATGGCATGGCCGGGCAGGGATGGAATGGAGGGATGGAGGGATGGAGGGATGGAGGGATGGAGGGATAGAGGGATGGAGGGATGGATGGATGGATGGATGGTATGGCCAGGCAGGCACAGGATGGATGGATGGATGGATGGATCTGGAAATGGAGATTAATACATTCAAAGTTCCTCTTCTGATATTCTTTACTGCATTTCCCATTTAAAAAAAAAAAAACAAAAACCAAACAGCTCCATGCTGACATTTGCATTGATACATAGCAGCAAGATAATTTCTAGGAAATTCAGGGGGAAACTTGGAAACTGGACTTGAAGCATGAAAGTAGCTGGCAGCTTAACTATGAAAAAATCTATTGTCTCTACATGATGCAAGTTCCTCCACTTAATTCACTCACTAGTTAATTTGTTTCTTTGTTTAATATGATAGAAACCCCAGGGATCGAATCATTCATAATAAAATTATATTAGTACTTTATTTTTGTCATTTCTGATTGCTCTGAGCAAGCATTATTGAATAGTTTGATCATGGGATACAGAAAGTTACCATTTAATTAATATGAAAGGTGCCTAAATTTTGAATAATATTGAAGAAAAAAGCCTTAGGATGTGGCAGGAGACTTGGTGTGTTATTAACTCTCTTGCTTTCTGTGCTGTGTTGGCTGTCAGCTTTGGGTGCACTTCAAGTTAGGGATTTAATCTCTAAAGCCTAGAGTTGCTCAGAATGCTGTGGTCAGCACACAACAGTTGTACTGACACAATGGAGAAGAAGATGATGGGTGTGGGTGTGGGTGTGGGTGGGTGCCAGGGGCTGGCTGCTGCCCCTCGGGGTGATAACCACCTACCAACTGGATGAGCTCAGGAACCATCAACTTGTTACTAACACTTTGACAATAACCACCAATGCTGGGGCCACATGTTCACACAGAAAGAGTCACACAAAAAATGGGGATAAATATTTTCTTAAGTGGAATCAGCAAAGTCCACCTGCCTGACACTACCATAAGGCAAAAAGAAATTTCAGGAATTAAAGGGGCTCTGGGTGCTCCCCCAGCAAAAAACAGACAAACAAACAAACAAACAACTTGTTTGGAAGCAGGAACACGTAAAACCTGCTCTAGAGAACATTTAGCCAGCAGGTTCCACAGCACCCCAAAATCTGTGCTCACCTTTTAGCACTCCAATAGTGGGAAGCTTTGTGGGACACCCTGGCCAAGTCACCCTTGGCACAAAAATAAGTTTGTGCTCTTTAATATGGTTGGTAGAAAAGGTAGCAGTTAATTAGCATAGGAGAGGATAGTGAGGAAAGAGAGGAATCAGCAACACAACTGGCAATGAAAAGCGATGTTAATAAGCAGAAGGAAATGTATATTAGAGGCAAAAACTAATGTATTGATAGACTCAAAGATATCCCTGATCAACAGGGTCAAAAAACCCCATGTTTCCGTAACACATCCTGTTGGAGTAGCCCAAAGGAAGTCACTGCAGACACCAACACAGCCAGGTTAAATCAACAAGATTTCCTAATTAAGAAGTTTAGAAGGATATTAAACCTTGTACCCCAGGGCTTCTGTCAGTCTTTTACTATTGGAGCAAAGCAAGAGACACATTTTGGGGCGGGACTGTACAGCACCAGTGTCCTCTGAGGTTCTTGGGTTCTCCCCTGTAAGATGCAACAACCATTACAGCCAGGGATGAGGATGAACCAGCAGAACAAAACAGACTCTGCTTTCCCTCAGCACAAAGTCACATTAGTTTGAAATCCCAGAGTCTCTGATTCAATTTGGGAGCTGCAGTGGCGTCCGCAGCAACACGGCTCATCCATCTTACACTGTTTATGCTGCTGAGCCTCTTTGTGGCTTGCGAACCACCCAGCTCAGCTCTGCAGCCTTCATCTCACTGTGCACGCTGCCCAGGATTATACCACACAGGAATTTTTAAGGAACCTATGTCTTTCTACCCATATGTCTTTAAAAATGAGGCTTTCTACACATACATCCAGATATTGTGATTTTACGTTCCCACAGAAAACTCAATTTTCTCCCCACAGGAACAGGCCACTGAAGGTATTTATAAAGGCATTAGAGCTCATTCTGCTGCCTTCTGTAAAGATATATTCCCGTTTAGTATAATAATGCAAATTATTTGGGCTTTGTTGATATGGCCACAGAGTGGGAGCAGGGATGGGGAGCAGCCTGAAAAGTTTGCACAAGTTTCTCTCTGTCATCACTATTTCCAATACGCAAAGGCTTTTTCATTGCTGGGAATAATTGAATAAATGTGCAGGTTATATCTAATCAACTCAATTCTCATTTTCAGGTCTTAAGCAGCTCTCCACTACATTGGCCAACAAACACAGAGCATTGCCATTCTCCAACTTTCCTACCAGAAACAGAAATGCTGTTTGTTATCAATCAGTTCCCTAAGGAGAGGGTTACAACTTCAATAGTTTTCATTTCCAAATCCAGCTGAAGCATTTTAGAAAGTTCCCGGTGCTCATTACCCATCGCTGCCCAACAGCCATGGATGTCTGCCCTTCCCAGACCCTCTTTAACCCTGACCTGCAAGCAGAAGGTACTGGAATGGCACCGTGAGAAAACCCAGGCCAAGCCAATTCATTTAATATTTCTCTTGGGACAGTTTATCCAGTATTCCCAGTTGATTAAACAGGAACACCAGCAAGGGGAGTTCCCGTTTGGCTGCAGGAGGCTGAGCTCCTCTGCTGACCCCAGCATTCCCACAGCCTCCCTGCAGCACCCTCGCACTGTCTGTGTCAGGCCCTCCACAGAGAGCCTCGGGAGAGCCCACACCAGTGCTGGATAACTTACCAAGGCACATCTTCTGCCAGCTCCTAGCACTTGATAGCTTGGTAACTTCCCGAAGCATGAGATTTGGATGCCTTGGGATGATTATTTAATGTATTTGAGAGCATTTAAGTTATTCCTCCCAACACCTCGACTTTCTTGCTTTGCTGAAATGTTTGGCACTTCAGGACACATTGTCCCTCGGCAAAGAGGGAAGGTGAGAAAACAGCCGGGGCCGATTCCCTTCCACCCTCCTCCCAGCCCTGCTATTCCTCCGAGACCTCCAGCATCATCCAGCAGAGCGTGGAGTCAGACATGTGCTAATTCTGCACTTACTGCTGGCTCATTTAATCGCTCCATTTCCAGCCCTGTAACCAGAAGAAAGTGTTTCTCTCCGCTAGAATAACCTTCCTGCTCGGCCCGGGTCCAGCGCCAGCTCCGGCGACACTTGCGGGGTGTCCCGGCAGAAATGCAGCCACCGGGCGGGGCCGGCGGGGACCACGAGCGAGCCTGGGCAGGGATGTCCTGCCGGACTGCC
>NW_024581064.1:287345-330613 GCF_017639235.1 Corvus kubaryi | reverse complement strand
GCCAGGGGTGCCCGCGGGCTCCCGGAGCAGCAGGCGGCCAGCGGGGAGCGCGGTCGGGAGAGGCCGCTCAGGGCACTGGGTGTCCCCGGGCAGACACGGCGCAGTTCCCTCATGTTCAGCATCCCAGCTCTAATTGCTCTGGCTCTCTTTGGGCCTGGAGCGGCAGAACAGCTCCACCTTCCAGCTCCAGCTGTAGCAGGAACTTTGTCTTTGGGCTGTGCTCTGTAGGGTGATCATGTAATACAGGACCATGGGAAGAGCCCACTTCACTGCAGAACAGGCACCGAGAATAAACCTGCCAAGTGTTTCACCCTTTGCACTTTCTCCTGCTCCAGCGTTACCTACAGTGCTCCGAGGGGAGCAAATGCCTTGACCTTATCTAAACATTTCTTTTGCCACTTTCATGGCAAGTCCCCATTGCAGCTTGAACAAGTGCAAAACCAAAACTAACCAAGGAACACCTGCTGGAAAAATAAACAAGAAACTGATTCTGTTTGTAAAACTTTTCTCCTTTTCTCCTTTTGCAAGATATTCACATCGGAGGATATAACTATCCTCCTTGCAGGTCCAGTGTAAATAGTGCTTTTCGTTAAAATTAAAATAATCAATGTTTTTAATGCCTGTCAAGGCCTTGCAAATACAAAATGCTGGAGGCTACAAAGGACAAAAAATAAGTCTAGAGCTGAAAACATATATTATAACTGGTCCCTTAAAGCCTGGTGTGGGATCCTTTTATCATTCCTTCATTCCAAGGTTAGTAGGTTATTAACCTGTATCCTGAGGGAGAAAAGATGCACATCAATTATATCAATTGAATAGACAAATGAAAATCAAATTAAAAATTTAACACATGCCACCATAATTACAATACAGAGCTACTACGAGGAATTTTCAGCTGAGGAATGAAACGGAGAAATGCTTCCCAAGTGCAATTTACAGGAGCAGGAAAAGTAGCCAGAGATGGGAAACCTACTGAAACTAAAGCCCATACAGGAGAAAAATAATTTTCTAAATCTGCCACCCACTGAGAACTTTTGATTGCAATTTTAGACTAGGATGCAAAAATATTTAGCTCATTTAAGCAATTAACTGTGTTTATATTGTGTAATTATATGTATTAACATTGGCATATTGAAACAATCAAATAAACAATCGCAACACTTCAGCCTTTCCTGGTATTTACACATCCCAACAAGTTGCAGCCCCATGAAGCTTCCAGCTAGCAAAGTCCTTCTGGGAACACAGGATGCACAAGGGGTCCCTGGCCACAGCCAGGCTGTCACCTTCCATGGTTGCCAGGAGGCAGCAGGTGTGGGAAAGGCAAAGGCAGGCACAGTCAGCTCATTCCAGGATCTCCAAGGGATGGCAGAGGACAGGGAGGAGGCTGGAAAAGTAAAGCACCTGTAGGAGGAGAGGCAGGCATTGGAGGTACCTGCAGTGAGGCAGAACCTGCATGTTTAGAACACGTCGAAGGCAGCCTTTACCCAACATTCCCAGGGCCTAAGGATAACAACTGGATACAGGTTCAACAGCTGCTTTAAAATGCTAAAAGAGCCATTTTGAGGTTGTAGAAACGTTCTGCCTGAGTTGCAGCAGTAGAGCTCTCCAGGCCTCCCATGGGGGAGCCAGACCCTTCCCCTTTGGGGAACAGGCTTGGCCGAGTCCCTGTGCCGCCGCTGCTCCCAGCCCTCGCCTCCTCCTTCCCTGTGCCAGCAAGCCAGAAACACCTTCCTACCAACAGCTCCCAAACATCTCAGCACCAGAGCGGGGGGAGAAGCTGGAGGCTCCACTTCGCTCTGCACATCTGCCTGTAACTTCAGCGCTCCGTCACTTGTGTCTGAGGCCAATTCCTCAGAAACAAACAGGGAACAAAGGCGGTGCTGCACCGGAGTGGTGCCATTTTAATGCTATTTCTGTCTGTATAAAATCTTCTGTAATTTGTTTACGACTACCAGATTCAACAATAGTGTGCAAATGCAAACCCACTTATGTTAATGTCCTCTCTCGCTCTCTTTCTCAGATCAGATTCTGAATAAAAATTAGGTAAATACTCTGTTTGAAAATATATAAGATGAGAACTAGTTGGGGAGGGAGCAAGAGAACCTCCAAATGCACGGTCCTATCAACCACATTATTTTTTTTTACTTAATAACTTAAGTGTACTGTTAGTGAAATTACAACTTGCTTGTGACACAATAAATTTACAACAAAACTCATTCCATAAATTATTCAATTCGCTGACTCCAACGATGCTGGGAAATATCACCATGAGCAGATGATTAGCATGTGAAAGGAAAGCCATCTCCAGCCTGAAACAATCACTGTCACACCTCCATTTGAAGATGCCTGGTGGAGTTTTGTAAAATTACCATTAGGAATACACATTTAAGGCTTTGTAGTTTCTATAAAAGCATTAAGTATTTGATTTACATTAGATTCATTTGTTCTTTCTTCAGCTGTCTCTTTTTCCTACAAACCATAACTGTTTGGATAAATGCTGGCTCAATCAAGTGTGCATTAAAACAAAAGAATTTAAGTTCCATAAAAGTGATGAATCAGAACTAGAAGCCAACCTTCCCCCTCCCTCCTCTTCCCAGGCCACAGGATTGTTCCAGAAGGAGAAATGGGCTGGTTTGGGAGCCTGGAAGACAAAATAGTCTTGTCCCACATGGACACATGTTCCTGGAGGATAACCCAGGCCCTGGACCATTGGTGTGGAGCTGTTGGATCAAATGCCAAGTCCTCCTCAGTGGTGGGAAGGAGACGAGGTTGGGGATGAAGAAACATTTCTACGCAGCTAAACAGTGGAGCTCTCAGTGGACAAAACTTGGCATCTCCTAGCCTAACCTGAGCCACAGCTTTTTGGGGAGCCACCAAATGAAAATTTTAGCCAAAATTCAGCAGTGGGGTCAGCACATTCCCAACTACAGAGAATGGGACTACTCAGTGTAACCCATGCCCGTGTCAGCAGCAGCTACCACAAGCATGAGCAAAATCACTGGAAATCACTGGAAATGTTCTTCCGCAGCCATCCCTTAAAACTGTTCTGATAGAGCAAGGAAAAGATTAAACCCTCCCTCTGTGCTCTGCTTTTAGCCTAATTTTGAACAATTCTCTTTATTTCATTCTGTGGCTCTGCAGACATGCGTGACCTTGCTGATGAACAACCCGCACCCAGCTGCTGCCACGCTCCAGCCAGGCTGATGGAGAAACTTTCAGCACAATTTTCTCAGGTGACCTAGATGAGTTATCTGAATGCCTCCATACAACAGACCCTTCTGATCCAGGCCTGTGAAATTTAAATATCTTAACCATTAGAAATATTGAAAAGTCTTCCAGCATCTTCTGCCTGCTGGATTTCCCAGGTGGAGAAATTCAAGGGGTATAGGTAAAGAATTTATTTCCCTGGAAAGGAGAAGGAAGGATTCTTCTTGCTTTGGGAATGAAAATGTCACACTCTTATAAAGTAGTTTAAAAAATAAGAAGTCCAACAGCAGCAACCAAGTGATTCAAGAGTCAGTGGCTCTTTCACAGACAAGAGTGTTTTGAAATAAGAGCTACTGGTTTTAAGCTGCATAATGACACCACTGTGCCAACTTCCTCACCAGCACTGCCACTTGTATTACACAAATCAAAGATTGTTCTAGGAGTGGCGACTGCAAGAAAAGGAATTTTTGCTCCTTTACCCAGAAACTTTATTGGCTCTATGTGAGACTGCACTGCCCCATCCAGTGACAAACTGCTGGATCCCGAGTTCATTGCCAGCACTCAGACGCATTCCCTAACTCCTTCCTGAAGCCTCTCCCATCTGAAAGCATGAACTTACATTATTCATAAGGATAATCACAAATATGCAGGGAGCTGTAGACATGTAATGGAGAGGCTGGCTTGTATCCCATCCAAATTCCACGCGCTTCATGGAGCTTACGACTTTCCCATAAATTTTTGCAGCATGGGACATGCCTCCATTCTCAGCCACTCCAGCAGTCCCAAAGCAGGGACAGCTTTGGGAAAAGTTCTCATGCTCCCCCATGGAGCTTTATTACTTTTGAAGGAAGGAAATCAAGTGGAAATCTTGTGCCACCTTCCTGTGGGTTCTCCAGGGGATGCGTTTGTTTACACACGCTGACTGCGCAGACAGAAGGCAAAAACAGTGTTCGTGCTCTGAAACGGAATTCTGGAAATTCTGTGAAAATAAATATTTTCAAGATCATAAAACCAGCAAAATCGAGTTACTGTTGTTTCCACTGCCTCAATGAAAAAGCCAGGGAAGGCCAGTGCCCTGCTTAGCATCGGCAGCTGGCAGCCAACAAGAGGGCAGGTCTTCAGGCAGCTTCTTTAGGGGTGGTGACATGGAGACATTTCTGTCTCATCTGCCTGCAAGAAGCACCTGAGGCAGCCACAGTCCTGTGGCAATGGCTGTGTGAGGCAGAAGGGAGGAATCAAAGTCCAGTCGGCCTAGAAGAAGAAAAGAATTAGATATGTCTAACTCTGGGAGTTGGAATGATGTTTGCAGGAGAGATTATGAAACAAGGACAGGTAGGAAAGGTGTGGGACCCTCATAGCATGTGTTACTGGAAATATCCCAACTCCTTTTAGACAAGATTATTAAATATCAGTAATAAAGTAATAGATTAAGAAAATGGAGGTACTTCTAAATCCCTCAAATCTAAGACCAAAAGAAGATTCTTTCCCTTAAGCTTCAAGCCCATCCTGAGCAGATCCATGTCATCGGATGCAGTCCAGTAAGGAATCAAGAGACGAGGTATTCACAGCCACATTAACAGTAATAACTGTAACTTCAACAGAAGACAGAATTATGGAGACATTAATAAGTGATGAGATCACAAAACATCTGGAGAAACGTGAGCTGATACAAAAAGTTGCCAGCAGAGTCTTATAAAGGGCAAATCTTGTTTGACAAATCTGCTGGAATTTTTTAAAGAGGTAACACAGACTCCAGACAGGAAGAAAACATAGGACATAATCTGTTTGGATTTTAAAAGGTTATTTGACACATCACAGCCCGCAGGCCGGTATATTAAAGTATATCAATCAAAAAATGCACCAACCTGGAATGGACAAATGAAATGCAGGAAGTTCACAGCCTGGTGGTGTCATCAGCACAAACCAGAGGGAGCAAAGTGGAGCCAGTTTTGTTCTGGGCATGTCAGATGGAGAAGAAAATATCATAACACAAACATCTTTCCAGATGGATCACATCGACCCGTGACATGGAGGACATCAATTAACACACTGTAATGGCCATTAATTTTAACTGGAAAATGAGGATTTTTACTATTAGAAGCCTTAGCATAATGATGCTTTTGGAAGACACACAACAGAAGAAACTGGGAGAACCGCTAGGAATACAGAAGGTTTCATGATGGGCAGAAGGCTGACAAGACTCATAGAGCCACACCCAACAGGGAAAACTGGCTGAGTGCTCCATGAACGATGCAGTGGAGAAAGAACAGCCACCACTCCTGCATGGATGGACAAGCCAAAGGCTGACCCAAGAAACAGCCCCGATGTAGGTCCTTCTGAAGCAGATCCCTGGCAGGAAAGGAGATCTCCTCCAGCCCCTCTGGAAGCTGCAAGTCAGCAGTGAGTTAAGCACTGAACAGCCAGCAGCAAGGAGAGGAACCTCTTCAGCAACAGGTTCCACATTTATCTCTGGCAGTGGGAAGCCATTCCCCCTTGTCCTGGCAGTCCAGGCCCTTGTCCAGCGTCCCTCTCCAGCTCTTTTGGAGGCACCTTAGGATGTGACCAAACTGGTCCAGAAGTATCATAAGACACAGGGCAAAGTAGGAAGAAAACATGACAGTAAGAAAGTGCACCCTGGAACGGGAGGCAGGAGCTTATTGTCAAGTATTAAATGTTTTCTAACTGCAATACAGAGACTTAAAATAATTTCTATATAGGCTTTCTGGGTAAAAAGCACAGTCAGGGAAAAGTTACACTAATTTAAACAAAATTAATAAAGAAATGTTCTGCTTCTTTTTATCATCTTTCTACCTCTCATCATTTATCATGCAAATTAAATTGCAGTAATAGAAAATGTAAAGAAAACAAACTCTGCAGTATATTGAAACCTCTATCCAGCAAGAGATAAGGTTGAGTATTAGAAGGAAAGGTGCAGAAAATTAGCTGTCCAGACAATAACTGAGAGGGAAACTGGTTTATTTAGCCTGGAGGGATTTTTTGTTGCAAACTGACTAAATTAAAATCCTGACTATTATACCCAGTATCACACCAGAAAACGCCTTTTCCTTGCACTTTTAGATAAATTTTCATTGATCTCATTTTATGCATGATTACATTTTTAATGAGATGTACAGTATTTCGAAGCTAATTTTAAATGCCTTCTCCCTCTCCTTCCTCTGCTCCCCTCCCTCCTCCCACCACATACACACTTATGCTTGTTGGATTAACATTTCTGATAAATTGCTTGGCCAGAAAGGAACATTACCAAGAGGAAATAAATTACTTCCATCTTTCGCAGCTCCGGCGTAGTAAAGTAACCTTTAAAATGGCCACTGTCTAATTCTGCCACCTTGCAATTCCTTCCAAAAGCAATCATTTTATTTCATGGAATGATTGTATTTGTTGTTGGTCACGCTGAACAACATATGGAGCAAGGGAAGAAGTCACTTTCCTCCACTGGCAGTTCTGACCAGAAGAACCAGCCATGCCTTGAAACTCAAAACTCTCCTGAAATAAAGACTTTTATCGTCAGGATCTTTGACTCTTGTGAATAAAGTACAAAGCAGGTGAAGGTGGGTGAACTGGCTTAATGCCAGAGCATGGGGGTCTCGCCTTGAAAGTATTGGGCAATAATTGATTTTCAGCATGGAAAACTTGGCTTGTTCCCAGAAGTTTTCAATTTTATTTTCTTCCTTTGACTATTTTTGGTAAAGTCACACCCTGTAAAACAAAGGGGGAAATTGCAGGGACAAAGTATGAAATAAAATTCTGCCTCCAGCCCATCATTAAGGACCCAGCAGTTTATTTCCCTCTTTGATTTCAGGCTGCTTTTTGTGAAGAGGGGCTGGTTTGTCCAGCCAGTTTCTCTCCAGTCCATGCTCAGGAAGGGGAAATAAATGAATGAATAAGTATGGAGGCTTGGGTCTCTCCTAACTGAATTTCAACTCTGTAATTTCCAGCTGTTTTGCAAACTTCCCAAGGTTGTTCTGAATTGCTGCCTTGCCCTCTGGAGGGATAACAGCCGCTCGGCTCCTTCCGTCTGCCAGCCGCATTCACTGCTGCATCGCTCCCACATCCGGGAGATGCCGGGATGCTCCTGGGAACTGGGGTCACTGGACACGATCTGCATTTACCAGTGTGCCCTTTTGTGTTTCTCCTTGTGCCTGACCCACACCAAGGGCCAGCAGCACGTCTGGCACTGCACCTGCAGTGGGAGCTGCTCCGGTGGTGAGCAGGGCCAGGTGGGGAGGAGGGGACTCGGGGACTGTGAGATGGGACAGCCCAGTAAAGCAGCAGTGGAGAACAGGAGAAAACTGGCGAGGATTGCAGGGGAAGGGAAGAGGGCTGAGACGGAGCCTGGGCTCTGAAAACCACAGAAATGAAGGAGTAACAGAGAAGTATCAGCTCAAGCTGAAGCATCAGGAGAGGGGATTAGGAGTTTATACGTGGGACAGTGGAAATGAAGCTGAGTAAAATGTCCCACAGACAATGGGAGCACGAAAGAATCTTAAATGCAAATCCACGTTTCACAAAGGATTTATCATTATCCAGCAGTGCTTTGAGAATTAAGTGTTTCCATCAGAAGTCTTGTCCCAGTGCACTAACATGACAGACGGCATGAGCCTTTCCAGATGTGGGAGTGCAGATGGGCTTACAGGCCTGCAAAGCAAAATCTTCCCACTCTCCCCAAATGGATGAATGGGACTGTTACACAACCTGTGAGGAATTATCACTGCCGAGAAACCAGCGCTACAGGAACAGACAATGGGATCCCCAGAGCAGAATCCGTGTGTGAAAACACACAGAACACTTCCAGAAAGGTAAACAGCTCAAGAGAGGGAATATAGATCATGCAGCAAAACCTGGCCCTCAGGCTGCACCCCCAATTTTTATTATCATAGAACCAGAGAATCCCAGCTTGATTGGGTTGGAAGGGACCTGAAAGCTCACCCAGTACCACCCCCTGCCATGGGCAGGGACACCTTCCATCATACAGGCTGCTCCAAGCCCCATCCAACCTGGCCTTGGACACTTCCAGGGATGGGGCAGCCACAGCTTCTCTGCACAACCTGTGCCAGGGCCTCAACACCCTCTAACGTGGTTAAATTGTGTTATTATTAAGTTGTAGGTGTGAAGGTTAAAGAGAATCAGAGTTTTCCATGAATAAATGACCGGTCTGTGTGATGAAATTAAAAGTGTAACATTTCCACAGCTAAATGACAGCAAAGAACTTACTCCAGGTCAGTCGGTACCTCAGGGGAGCACAAACCCTCCCCACACACAAAAAACATTCTACTGTTTCTCCCACCAAAAAGGCTTTTCTGGCCCCAGCTGCATCCAGACCCAGCATTTTACCCCATTGCAGAGGTGGATCTTGGACTGGGGCTACTTTCAACAGAGCACGTTTTCCAAATAACCCCAGACGTTTGGCAGGGAAATTGCCAAAGCTGCTTGTAGGCTGGATGTAACTTTTAACACTTACACCGCACAAAGCAATTACTGCCTTGGTTTCACTGGCTCTCCAGAAGGATCCCCTTGGTGTGCTAGCAGTGGGAGAGCCTGCACTGCACCAGCATTCGGGAATGTGAACTCCTGGATGGTGCTGGATGGCAGGCTCATCCCTGGGCTCCCCCCACACGGAAGGCAGCCCCTGGCTGGGCACAAGGGGCAACATCACACAGAGAAACTCCTTCTTTGGACCAGGCACAACCAACTCCCCCCCGGTATTGCTGCTACTGCTTTATTAAAATGCATAAAGCAGCCAGAAGCAAAGACACCAATAAATTCTTCTGTAAGAGCAGAAATGTTTTTTTCAAATGGCTCCCCTAACACTAATAATCACAGCTCTCTTATGTGTACTTGACTCTGGTTAACCTTTTTCTGGCACTTTTTAACTTCTCCAAGTCAGGTACTAATATGGAACTAATGTGGGGTTTATTTTCCCTATAGGAATAGCAGAAAGAGCACTGCACATTAGCGTAATCATGCCGGCTCCTTCCAGAAACTGCAGGACTTTACATCAAAGCAGCCGCATTATGGCACAGGAAAAGAATTTAATAACAATTGGGGGACTAAGCATTTTTTTAATGTTAAGGGGGTTTTATTGAATATTAATCCTATAAAATGCTCCTGAAAGTTGGCAGAAGGAAAACTGATGTCCCAAATAGTTACCGTGGCCTTCCACAGTGCTGGGATGCAACTGCAGTGTAATCAGAATTCATCATGCCATTAGCAGAAGGACAACAGGAAAGGAGACACTTCCTCCCGCATCCTGGGGCTTGAACAACCAGAGCTGTGAGAACAAGCTCAGCATTGACAGCCTCAGCCAAGCTCTCAAAGTTTACGCGCTTTTGGGTTCAGAGCTTGCAGTTTCTTTCAATACAACTCGATATTTGCACTCTTGATGTTATCTTCTGCTAAAGATTTTCATTATATTTTTCTCTCTGAGGGGGTTGGAGGTGCTGAAAACAGGTCTGCAGTTAAAAGGAACAAGAGGCACCCAGAGTTTTTTCCCCCCTCTTTCTAACTACTGGATACTTTCCTTTTTCTTTTCCTTTTTTTTTCCAAGAGGAGGTCACTCTGCTGCCCCGCACGGCTGCAGCCATGCTCCAGCCACATTAATCCCTGCCCTGCTGAGATGCTGGAGAAACAGGAATTCATCTGGCACCAGCAGAGGAAAGACAGAAGGAAAAATGAAGGGTGAAAAAATGAATAAATAAATAATTCAGGCAGAGGATGAATACTTGAACAAAGCAGGGCCTGTGTGCAAGGGAACGCTGGGCTGCTCTGGAACAGAGAAGAGCAGCAGCCCACAAAGCTGCCCGTTTATCCAAGCAGAGTCAGTGCTCCTGCCCGGGCGCTGAGCAGAGCTTTCCCCGGGCACCTGGACACACACAGCCGTGCCCCGGGTGGGACCTGCCCTCACCCTGGAGCTGAGTGCCCTGCACAGACCCTCCTGTGGGCACTGTCTGTGCCAGACAGGTCAGCTGCTCCTGGATAGACACTCGGCACAACTCCTCCTTTCCTAAGTGTCTCCTGGCCCCCATCCCAGACCTTAGGATTTCCAGAGTAACTTCTGAGGGCCACCCCTGAGGGCTGGGTAAGGGACCCACACGTGGAAAGGGCCCTATGCTTTAACCTCCATCTCAAATACTCCTTTTCTCTCTTTTTCCCAAGCCAAGCTCTGAAGGGGTGGTTTCTTCCTGCTGCACATGCCAAAACAAGATCAGGAACCCAGAAACCACTTGTGTAGAGAGAGCCTGATGCTGGAAGGCAGGGCAGCACAGAGCCCACAGGGGCCCCCCACACTTGGACAGTGTCTTAAGACACACTTGATGTTAGTTTCTTGTTCTGAGATGCCTCCAGCTTCTCCTTCACTGGAAAAGGAAACTCGTTCATTATGTATCACAACAGTGTGTTAACAGCTCACAGCCTGAAATGAAGCAAGTGCAGAAAACACTTTCATCACCGTTTCCGTCTCGTCAGTTGGGAGTTTGCTGGCACTCAGTGGAGATGTTTTCTCATACGTTTACCATATAGCTATCCCAAAACAGTAAGCGGAAGAGTGACTGACCAGGTACAATGCAAAAGACCACTTGTTCCCCCAGCCACGCCGCATGGTCTGTGCCATGAGCGCTGCTGTCACCATGAGCCACTGCCGTGGTGCCTCTGAGCAGCCCCGGCCCTGCGGCGCTGTCGCCTGACTGACCTGTCAGGAGCATCGAGGCTGGGGCTGAGCAAAGAACACATTAATAAATCTTGATATCAGCGTTTTATCAATGTGGTCTTGTAAGTTTACGAGCATTTGGCTTTGTTTTACACCAGACAGCTCCACGCTGCTCCAGAGCAGGCTGCCAGATGTGCAGCATTTCCTCTGCAGCCTCATTGCTTGTGACGGGTCAAGTCCAACAGGAACCTCCTGGGGAGCCCGACTGCTCCCTGGCTGCCCCACAGCTCCTCTGGACACTGCTCTCCCAACAGGCTGACCACACTTGTGACCTCTTTGGGAGTTACCGTGCAGACAAGGTGCTGCTGCCGCCCAGCATCTGGGCCTGGGATGCAAAATTATGGTTGAAACATCTGAAAGCCCAGGAAGGAGGGTGCTGCAGTAGGGAGTGAAAGTGTGAACTCCATGGGGATCCTGAGAGCTGCAGAGGCAGTTTCCATTCATATCCCCATACAGGTTTCTCAAAATAAAAAAGTGGAGCTTGCATGTATGCAATACCAAAAAAATCTATGTGCTATCAGGTGCCCACAGGAATCTCTGCACATTTGGCATTTGGGAGTGGTGGGAACATCAAATGGTTGTGGACATCTCAGCAGCATCCAGCATTTCACTGTACTCCATTCTCTGCCATCACCTAGCCTTGCTTTAAAACTCTCTAGAGACTGAGTTTCCTCCCATCTTTGAGAGACCTTTGCTTAAAGATTTCATTACTGGCTGATTTTTAACCACTATTGCCTAAACATTTCTTTTGTTAAATTCAGCCCCTCCTGTTCAGTTTTTAGGGTGGGCATCCTACTGGATCACGGGCCCATCCATGGTTGCTCACAGCCATGGGTGCTTACATGGCTGCTGAGTCACTGCAGAGCCAGGCTGTGACAACTAACCTCTCCTAATCCTTTCTCATAAGTCAAATCTTCAGGTCCCCAGTTCTCCTTGCTGCTTTTCTGTGAACTGGTTTTCACTTGTGAACAGAAAGCCACTGATGTGGTGCCAGAAGAGAGAACAATCTCCCAGCTGCAGCCATGGGGCATAAGGGAGTCACTATGGTTCTCCTGCTCCTTGCCATGATGGTTTATAATGCAGGCAAATCCAAACTGCTCATCTTTCCTACATGACACTGCAAACTCCTGTCGAACTCAGTGGCTCCTGTTACCCTGAGACACCTCCGAGCATCACTGCTGCTCAGGTTCTTTCCCATGGAACATACCTGTGATGGATTAGTACTTTCATACACAGGCAGCTACATCATCTGTATTTTTCAAGGCTGAATTTCATTTTTCCCCTTTCCTGTTTCTAACTTCTATAAATAAGCTGGTATTGTACCTGTATAAAACCACTCACAACTCATCATTCTCCAGAGTTAGTCTGATGAAGTTTCCTTCATCTCTCAAACTATTAGAAGTTATTAAGAAGTTGTTGCCCAGAGCAGATGTGGCTGCTCCTGGAAATGTCCAAGATCAGGCTGGACAGGACTTGGAGCAACCTGGGATAGTGAAAGGTGTCCCTGCCCATGGCAGGGGGTGGAACAAGAAGAATTTTCAGGTCCCTTCCCTCCCAAACCATTCTGGGATGCCATGATTAAAGGAGATGGCATAGAATTAAATCAGGACCAGCCATGTGGCTGTAAACAACCCACCACCACCACATTAAACATTCTGCCTTTATTGCTGTTCTTAGTCTTCAGTCTTTAGTTGAGTTTTCTGTTTGGTAGACAGAGCTTCCACCTGTACCCCCAAAATTAATTTTCAAACACAAGTCCATGGGAAGACAAGGGCTGTGTCAGTCTAACCTGCCATAGGGAATCTACTGCCTCCACAGAACCACAGAATCAGCAAGGTTGAAGAGGCCTTGGAGATCATCAAGTCCAACCATCAACCCAGCACCACCATAATCATTCCTAAAACACATCTGCAAGTGCCACATCCAGATGGCTCTTGAACACTTCCAGAGATGATGACTCCAACCCCTCCCTGGGCAACTTATTCCAAGGGTGAAGAAAAGGGAGTGACCTTTGGAGAACCTTATTACCTCTATTTCTAATGAGGCTGTGAGCTCCAATCCCCAGCACAGGGACAATTATCAGTGCCTGGGCCACCTTCTGAAGACCAACCCGGCACTGTTGCCACCGTTGCTGTTGGGAATTGTTTGCAGATTAGGAAGGCAGTTGCAGCAAACATGACTCCTCCTGCTGTACCTCCTGCAATCACCTAATGAGTTCTGCGTGGATCTCATCAAGAATGCTGGGGCAGGACTTGGATGAGGTCAGAGCCCTTTGCTACAACCACCACATCTGTGGGGCTGCTTTGAACCTGCCTCTCAGTTTAATCACACTGGCATCTCCTTCCCACCAAAGAGCACTCAGGAAACCCTGAGATGCTGGTGGAAAGCTGATCAAGTGCTCTCTTTGCAGCCAAGCCCGGCAATCTTCACCCTGCAGGAGTCATGCATACCCTCCCCAGAGCCATGCCCCTGGGCTTTGTCTGGATTAGAAGGAAAACAGCACGTTTAACCCTCCAATTTCAGGCTGCAATAGCTCTTTATTATCTTACCCATAAATCTGAGCACCTCTTTTAAACATCCAAAGAGAAAACTTCAGAGCAACTAATCCAAAGGGAAATTGCCCTCTTGGCAATCTTACAAAAACCAGCCCAAGGGAGATTTCTTGCCCAAGTCCCTGTTCCATGTGCCACACAGCCCAGCTGAGTTACAGAAACAACAGACCCTCAAAAGCTGCTGGCAGCTGAGTAGTTTAAAGTTGCTATAAGGCAATATTTTGGCAAGTGGTCATGTAATTGTTTGTTCTGGACATCTGCAGTGACTGCAGGAGCAGTGAACACAAGACTGTAGGAGTTTTGCTTGAATGTAGAGCAGAAGGCAGGGAATGGTCTCTGTTCCCCAGCAGTCTGTCTCAGCTTGGGCTCAACTACAAGAAATCTCTATTTTTAGTCTTACAACAGGTGGCTTAAGGCAAAAGCAGGTATTGACTACTGCCCTTTTCATAAGGCCTTTGGAGATGCCCAATCCCACGCTACTGAACACCTCAAGGAGAGGAGGGGGGATTGGCACATCCTGTGAGCAGACCCTGGAGACGGGCAGGGAAAAGCCTGCGTGGATACCTGCATCCATGGAATGTCAGCATCTCCACACTGCCTTTTCCAATGACAGCTCAAGACCAATTTTTGTTACAAGGTATATCTTTTGTTATACCTCCTTATGTTACAAGAAGGGAAAAGAAAAGAATTAATAGAGTTGTGGATGTTTGGAGGTGTCGGCCACTGACAGAAGAAGGCAGTTGTTAAAGTCTCAGCTGCCCAGACTTCAGACAGCAAGGATATTAGGATCAAAAGAAATTCCAAGAACTGGTTTATTGTTGGGTGGATATGATTATATTATTAATAAAGAAGCAGACAGGGCAGAAGTGGTCAATAAACATTTTGTTAGGAAACTCAGCCAGTGCACTCAAATCAGATGAAGACAGCAAACCCATCTGAGGATTTCTAGGCACAGGGAGCATTAAACAATCTAAAATCTAACAGCCTCTGGGTGCCTTGTGCTCCTACACTGTAAGAGAATTGCCAGGAGAGATCCCTAATCTGTCAATAGGAATGGAGAAAAGTTACCAGAGCAGGAAAATCATGGAACTCTGGAAATGCTGTAGATTATATCCACACTCACCCAGAGCAAGCAGGACCTGTAACTACAGGTTACTTAACCTGTCGTCAATGTCAGCAGAAAGTCAGGGAAGTTAATATAGAATTTAATCAATAAAATATTAGAGGATGGGAATAAAATTAACTCAAGTCACAAATGTTTTGTTCAGAGTCTTGCTGAGCAAACATTGATTTTTTTTTTTAGCTTCATAGTGTTGTTTCAATTGACTGTCTCAGAGTCAGAACCTGTGGGCAAACAGGGCTGCTCCATGCAGCAAAAGCTTCCCAGGACTTTCCCTGCCCTGGCCCCCGGTGACCAGTGACAGCAGGTGACTGTCCCCAGTGCAGGGGCTGAGAAATGGCCCCCAGACAGCACACGGGTTATCACGGCCCAACCAGATCCTCACTACCACAGAGAGCCACTTCCCATTGGTTTGAGGGCAACAATCCTATCCTTGGCTTAGGCTGATCCTCTCACAGAATCACAGGATGGGGCAGTTGGCAGGGACCACAGTGGGTGATCTGGTCCAACCTCGCTGCTCTAGCAGGGTCATCCCAGAGCATGGGGCACAGGATTGCAGCCAGATGGTTCTGGGATATCTCCAGTGAGGGAGACACCACAGCCTCTCTGGGCAATCTGTTCCAATCTCAAGCAGGCCTCAGTGTACTGGGTTGCACCACTGACAGAAACGCATGGCAAAACCTAAGAAAATTGGAGCTTTATCACCTAATTGCAGTAGGGAAGCCAAAGAACAAGTGATGGTGGAGACACTCCTCACAGCCACCGCTACTGTCTCCACTGCCCCTCAGACCACAAACGCCGCGTGACACTGCAGCCAACCCTGCAGAGAAAACAAGAAGCCAAACAGAAGTTTGGCCTCGATCCACTGAAAGCAGGGGCTCATCTGTGTTACAAGGTGTTCCCATCCCACGTTATGGCCCAACTCCAATTTGTGCAGAAGCTGGAATAATGGCTTTTACTAAAGGAGGCCGAGGCCGGCCCTTGGCTCACTGCTGCATGAGCTTCCAGAGGAGCAGCGGAGTGATGCTCACTCGCGGGAGACTGGAGCTGATGCAGCCAGAGAGCTGAGCTTCCAGGCACTCAGATAAACCCACCTTGAAACGAAATTTTATTGAAGTTAAATTCTCCTTGCACAGATTTACAGCAGGTGACCAGCTCAAAATTTTAATTGCAAGCAGAGAATGATTAAGCTGCTTATTTGAAAGGCAAGGCAGAGTGAGTCTGGTGGCCCTCGGGTAGCACTCCATAATGGGACAGAGAGCCTGGGCTGGCACTTGGCTCTGCAGCAGCCTCACCTATGGGCAGCAGAGGAAGGATAATCATCTGGAAATGCTCCAGTACTCGTCTGGGCCTCCAGAGCCATTACTGCCTGGAAAACAGGGAAAGCTGGGAGGCAGCCAGTGAAGCCCTGCAAACACAAAGTGTGGGGTACCACGGCTCACCGTGCCCTTCCTGGATGGGAGAGGAGGCAAAACTCAGCAAGGGCTGAGTTTTGGGGGGGTTTTCTTATTTAAGAGCATTCTCTGGTGCTGCAAGGTCATACAGTCACTTAAACCACAGCACTTTCACTGCACCCACTATTGCCGGTCTATTTGTAAATTATTTAATAATAAAAAATAAAAACACCTCTGCAATCACCATCCCTTCATCCACCCCCTTCACTGCCAGCCTGACAAAGACACTCACCCCCAAACAGGCACAAACCCCCAGAAAATGAGATCCAGCAATTGTAAGATTCAACTTCAAAGACATCAAGAGATATAACATTTTATTTGCCTTCTGCCTTTTAACTTTTGGGGTCCACTCAGGTAATGCTTTTGAATTTTTAATTAAAAATAAAAGCAAGGCTGCTTCTGCTGTCATTTTGCTTTGTAGTTGGACATTTAAGTATAAAATCTGTTACCTGAAGACTCTGCTAAAGCTATGAGTTAAGGAAAACTGCCCAAAACATATGTCTCAGCAGATCTGGACACATACTTTGGTTTGAGCTCGTTTTATTTTGCCTAAAACTCTTCCTGTACATTCTTTCAGCAATTTTAAAGTAATTTTGATTTCCATGCAGTTTTTCTTTTTGCATTTTAAATTTAAATCAGAATCATGTAATCACAGAATGGTTTGGGTGGGAAGGGACCTTAAAGCCGATTCCATCCCACCCCCTGCCATGGGCAGGGACACCTTCCACTGTCCCAGGCTGCTCCAAGCCCTGTCCAACCTGGCCTTGGACACTGCCAGGGATGGGCAGCCACAGCTTCCCTGGGCAACCTGTGACACAGGGAGGGACTTCATTAAATTTAATGCATGCATTTGGTATCATGAGGACAAATTGCCTCCATTTCCACCCAGTCCCGACCCCCTCCTCACTCAGCCCTTTCCCACTGTCACTGTGACAGTTCACATGTCCAGACAGACCACTAGGGAGACGGTTCCAGTGACACCTGGGAGAAGAGCAGGTCCAGGGGCTTTCCTAACACCTTTGGTGCCAGGTGGGGATCGGTGCCCATCTTGACAGAGCCCTGCAATTCCCGTGGTTCCTTCCCCAGGCAAGCAGCGCTGGGGGCTGTGGCTGTGAGAGCGAGCACAAGCCCCCAGTGTTCCTGCTCCCTCCTAACCACAACAGCACACCAGCATCCGACAGTGCCGCTGTAATGGGATCCAGCAGCAAAACGCTCTTTCTACTGGAGGACTGCTATATTTCATTGCTGAAAGAACTTAAAACTTTTGAAGCCTCTCCTTAATTTTCAATGAAAAGCGTTTGGTTCCAGGGTGACAGACGAGGCTCTTAAGAGCTGTTACCACCTCAGGTAATTATAAAATGAAGGAAGGGAACGGGAAAAAAGCGAGTGAGCGCCAGATTAACACTCAGTGTGTTTGTGCAGGGCTACAAAGGCGCTTGCACGGCTGCCTGCGCGGAGAGCTCAGCTACAACAGCTTCCAGTTGGAAAGAAAACTGAAGGAGGATGGAAGTGAGGAAAGAAGAAATTGCAATTAAAAACTGAAATGAATTCCAAAATAACATATGAACTGGAACGCTACAAAATACTTTCGGGGGAAAAAAAAAAAAGGAAAAAGGATACTTTTGTAGCAAACTGAAACCAGCCCAGATTGGAAAGAAGAGTCAAAAATCTCTTGTGGAAGCTTGGGGCTGGCTCAGGCCCCAGAAGCTGGAGGAGGGCTGTCCTCTCCCTGGGAAGCAGGTAAATCTCAGCAAACTGGAATTTCACTTTGTCACTTCACTTAACATACTCTGTATACAACTAGGGGAAAAAATTAAAGCAAGGCAAACAGGCTGAGCAGAGCCCTATGAAATGGTTCCAGCAGCAATAATTTATAGAATCCCAGAATGGTTTGGGTTGGGAGGGACCTTAAAACCATCCTGTTCCACCCCCTGCCACAGGCAGGGACACCTTCCACTGTCCCAGGTTGCTCCAAGCCCCGTCCAACCTGGCCTTGGACACTTGCAGGGATGGGGCAATATGGTGAAACCCAGTGATGTAAGAACACATAGATCATACAAGAAACATATGGAGTAGAGGCACAATCCCTTGGTAAGTGATAAAACACAGCAGCTCTCAGTGAGAAGAGGTGAGCCCCGAGGTGGGACCACGCACTGCATGACTGAACAGGGCAGAAGCTGCAGACAAGGGGCATCACCGAGTTCAGTAGCCTTCAACTTTGGATATCCTGCCCCTAAATCTAAATTAAACCAGAATAAAATGCAAGATTACTAGCCTATAGGTCCACATAATAAATTCCTCCTGAATTCTGCCTCCTGCCAGCAGAGTGTTTATAGCACTACCTGGGGAAAAGCTTGGAAATTCTGTTTTTTGAGTGGCCGCGCCCAGTGCCAGCCGCCAGGGCCCATGGACACCAGCTGTGCCCACCCATCCCAGCCCGGAGTGGTGTGCACAGGGGCTGATGGCAAAGAAAGGGCCTTTAATAAACCAGCAGCATAATTCAGGACTCTGTCCTCTTTATTTTTTAATAGAAGCCTTTCACGATATGGAACTAATTATCGCCATCTGCCGTCCCCGGTCTTATATTTCCTCTCTCACAGCTCATTCTTCAAAAACTCAGTAGCTTCCTCCCTTTACATTTGTAAATGCTGTTGACTATGGATAAAATCCATGTTTACTTTGTATTCAGGGCCCATAGGAAAGCTTGTTTTAATCATCAACAGATGTTACATTCTGCTCTGCTGTGCTTGGCACACAACTTCAGAGGGAAATAAAAGAAAAATCTTTATTTTAAATTTAAATTGTAGATTGTTACAGACTAAATAAAATGCCAAATTGTTATTGGAAACAACATGGCCACTGTAATAACTGTAACTGACATTTACTTTTTACAATTAGGGTTTTTTTCTGGTGCTGTTTAACACAAGATGGTTTCCACATTTTGCAAAGGACTTTCTTTCCCTTTGCTCTGAAATAATTTGCAATCAAGCCACAGACATTTGTAATTTATTTTTATTTAATACTTTCCTATGAGCTTATGAAATACTGGGATTATTATGCTATTTACAGTAGATAGTTTTTGAATACGTACTCTCCCTCCGGACTCATATTTCAATACACGTTATCCCCTTGAACTCATTTATAAACACCCATTATTCCCCCAGACCCCGCTATAAACATGGAATATCTCCACGGACTGTTCCAGCCTTATGGTCCTTTTTATCTCTGGCTTCTTTCCTATTTATATTCATCTTTGATGTCTGATCCCGCGCTCCCCCCGCCGCGCGTGCCCGGGGGATGCGGTGCCCTCCCGAGCCGATGGCAGCGGGACCCCGCAGGTCCGGCCGCTGCTTCCCTCTTCTCCCTTCGCAGCTGCTGCAAAACCCGAGCTGGCGACAGCGGCTGGCGCGGGCACCTGCTGCACGTGTGGGGATTGCGGCATCCCGACATTCCCTGATGATGGCATCCGCTGCTCCTTTCTCAGTCCCTGTGTGAGCAGTGACAATATGATCCTCAAGCCTCCAGTGCCTGAGCATTCATTCCTCACCCAGTTACTAAAACGGTGCTTTCTTTGAGTGTTAACTTCTCATTTCAGTTTTATTTCCACACCACTGCAGAAACTAATTATGAAGTTATTTAGAGGTTTGGTATTGCTCAGAAGCAAAACAGCATAAAATGTCTGAGCAGGAAAAACTGAAATATTAGGCAGGATAGCTCTTCATTGTACCTGACTATGAGAGCGATTGCGAGGGGACATCCTCCACTAGACCAGGTTACTCCAAGTCCTGTCCAAATTGGCCTTGGACACTTCCGGGGATGGGGAGGACAGATTTCACGCCAAAAGATGTTTTAAACGCAAGCTTTGTGCATCTGTGAGCTTATGCACCAGAGTGTCCAGCAGTTTTTAGAGCAAGTCCATAAGGGAGCAGAAGGAGCTGTGCTAGACCGGGATGACACTGCTGGGGCTCTGAAGGATCAGAGGTGGGGGTTTAGATGTAAGAGAATTAATTTATAAAAACACAACGATGCACGCCAAGGTCAGATGTTGCATATATTTGGGCAAATATTAAGCACAAACAAGTTTAAAAAAATTTCCTTATGAAATTTGTGACCTAAGAAAGAAATCTCAGGATGAAATAAATCCTCTTCTTTTAAAAATTGCGAACTCCAGCACAATGCAAACCAGCTTGGAAAGCACCAGACAGCTATTTTACATCACTGGTGAATACTGTTACGAATTAACAGCTCATTAAGAAAAAAACCTTTGCAAACCATGAATCTAAAAAGAAAGTCAGAGAAACTGTCATCTGCAATCTCCAGTGTGTGAATAAATCTAAAATCCATCAAGGGACAGAGTTCTTCCGAGAGCCAAACAAACAGGTGTCCCCTGGCCTCCCGACCCCAACATCAACAGCGCAATAAAACTCTTCCCAGTTCAGGACCAAACCATTTGGTACCAGTACATGGGATAATACCTGCTCCTTAAAACACGGAAACATGGATAACAAATGCCTCTAAAGTCCCAGAAGAAACAGAGACGTGCACTGTGAAGTATCCCCCCAGGAATCCTGTAAATCATACCCAAATTTCACTTGTCCTGGAACAGGTTTTAAAATCTGTTTGTGGTTTCTCCAACATATTTTAAACTGTATCTGGTCAGTTCAGAAATGAAAGAGTCCTTCAAACTCGTGGAAAGATCTCTGTACGTGTTATTTTAAAATAGCCTTAAACTGCAGACAAATTTGCTCTGCAAACTCAATTATTTTCATGGTTTTAAAACATTTACCCTTTTTTTATCACATTTGATTGATTTGTACAGTAAAGTGCCATTACTTCATCCATACATTGCTCTGTGTCAGATTTGTTCACATTGGCACCCAAAGGGCAGTGCTACGCTCGTCCTGTGTTATTCTCTGTTCCCTGAGCTCCAGCATTCCCAGTGCAGCTGGGAACCTTTGGGCACTCAAATCATCTTGGGGCAGCTGAAAGCACCATGAGCTTCTCCTGTTGGCTTCAATGAGCCTGGTCTTATCTCAGCACCAGGGGTATAAAAACTTCTGGTCACGCAGATGGTGACCCACATTTAATTTCTGGGACTACCTTTCCATCCATCCATGGATTCCTCCGCACTTGAAATGTAAGATCAGCTTGGAAAGCTGTCCCAAGATAACCTTCAGTGTCACTTCCAAAAGGCCCTCTCTGATTGAGGGTGGGCGCCCAGCCCCGCTCTGGGGTCACATCTTTGTAACTCGCTGGGTTCACCTGGCACTGCAGCACAGGTCAGCCAGAGGAGGATTTTTACCAGCACAGGTTTACGTGCAGTTTATTAACATGAAACCCTTTCTCCACACTGTCACTTCTCCCAGCTCCTCGTGGTTTATCCCATCACTACCCTAACACAACGTTCACACGCAGATACGATAAACACCAAATAATAAAACACAGAAGCCAATGTTGTGACATGCACAGGAGGTAGCAAAATTAGAGCTGGAAGTGTCACTCCAGCCCTGCATCACACCACGTGTGACACGGGATGCCACCGCCACACAAAGCATGGGAGATTGAAGAGAAGAACAGATAGGAGTATACAAAAAGGCAGAAACATCAAAAAAAATTTTTATTCTATTTTTCTGACAGCTCCTCACATTTATTTTCTGTACTTCGGTTCACCACTGAAGAAATCCCTGTTCAATTAATGATGATGGACTAAAACATCATAAAAACTCGAGCTGGTAGGACTGAGTTGTTCAAGAAAAGGGAAATTATTAGAGGTCGTGTTTATTCAGAAACAAAAGTGCCTTGTTAATTCACAGGACTCAAGATAATGTGATGATTTGATCTGACACTTTGCTTAATACAGGCCACCAGAATTTTCTGTATTATTTCCAGTTTAAAGCTCAATAGTTGCACTTGAACTGCAGGTTTAGAAAATCATCCACTCTCGATGTTAAAATATCCACCATAATGGCCATTAAGTTGTTCCAGTGATTAATCACCTTCCCTGATTAACACGTACATTATTTCTAGTCAAATTTTTGTCTACCTTTAATTCAATTCACTAAATCTCATTGTATTTTTTTTTCTTCTACTCTTAAGAGCTCTCTATTTGTTAATTCTTTTTGCCCATGTAGGCACTTATTGACCAAGTTCAACCACCTCTTCAGTGCTTTTCTGATAACAGAAGAGGCTTGATTTTTTTTTTTTAATCTGTCACAAGATAAATTTTTCACTTATTTAATCACCTTTGTGGATTTTCAGTGCATCTGTTTCAGTGCCTTTTTGCAAGTGTCAGGCCAAGAAATGGACAATAGCACATGAAGGCACCAGAGGAGCTGCAGGGACTCCCAAGATTAACTAAAAGGAAATTATCAGCATACAAAAGCCTTTCAGCAATTATTTTTAATTTTTCAAAAGAACCGTGTACTTTTAAAGTGCATTTCAACAAAAGGCAGTATCGTTTGTTTTATATAAACGGACAACTTTGAAATGCATTCTCTTTAAAAATTATACCACTTCTTCACATCTTAATTAATGCCAAAACTTGATTTTCTTCCTTAGCAGTGTATTAGAAAACTGCTATTAATGTAATTTAATTTTTGTAAGGAGCAGCATTTGTTTTCTATTTAAAAAAAAATAGGTGGTTGTGAAATGTTGGTCTGTCAACATCGCTTAGAACATTCCCATTCCATGCCTCTACGTAATAAATTAAATCAGAGTTTTAATTGTGCCCATGCTTTGTGGTTCCTGGCAGTACAAAAAGATATTCTGTGAATTCACGTCCCAAAAAGTCCTACTGAGTGATTAATTACTGGTCTGGAAGATATAAATATGCTTTTCAGGGAAGTCAGTATGGACTGCTGGAAGCTTTGGTCTTATATATGGCTGTAGGTGTCTCTTGCCCAGCAGACATCACCCTAATTCAAACAAGATCCCAGTTCCAATATTTACTGGCAGTACAAACCCCTTCCCTGCCCGCTTGCCCTATTTAATTAATACAAGGTCTGTAGATTTGAAAGTGAGGAACACGAGATATGTTCATTCATATTTTAGATTTCTCTGAGTTTTCCTCAGCCTGGAAGAAGCCACCAGCATAATGTCTTCAGTCCTGCACATTCTGGACAGCGGAGCTCCTCCAGAATATGTTCTAATCAGCATGGGAGTAAAGCCCAGCCCAGCTGTCAGTCCCAACCCCATGGATTACTTTCTTCCCCATGACTCAGGGTTGTCACAGCTGGTGGCTTTGCTCTCCCCTCAAACTCTTTCTCTGCTCCAAATCAATTCTTGGGGCAGCTGGTGGTATTTGCAGTCTGCTCCCAGTGTGTCATACGATAAACACACAAGGAGAGGAGCTTTATTTTCCTTCCCACTGGAGCACCATCAATATTAAAACCAAAACCATCCCACCTGCACATCTGGAGCAAGTCAGAGCCACCCCAGCCAGGCGATGGGGTTCAGCTGGAGCTTCCATCACCCCAGGGGAACATCTCCCAGCAGGGTGAGGAGCAGCAGGCAGGAGATCAGTCAGCAAAAGGAAAACTGATCAAAACCAGCAGCGATTTGAAAGGACCTGGAAGCAGTAATGCAATAGTGAACTTCTCACAGTCGGGCCACCAACACAAGCCAAAGCAACCCAAGTGGAGATTACTGCCTAATGGCCTGGCAGAGGCGGCTGAGGGATCACAGTCCAGCTCCTTGCCGCAAAGAACACCATTTATGTCACCACAAGCAAGAACATGACAAACAAAGACAAACAAAGACTAACTTCATCCTTCCTCTTTGAAAAGGTCTGTCCGTAGTCAAGGAACAGAGTGAAATGTGAAAGAGAAATGTGTTCCTGTTTGGGGGATACAAGACAAGAGTTTTGCAATCCTCTGAGCACCAAAATTCACTGAAATCACCGGGGCCATTGTGATTGCTCATTAACAATACACATCTTCCAGCTGACATTTTTCATTTGGACCTTGTGAAAACCACAAATCAAACATACATAAGAAGGTAGCCAACTTCAACCGAGGAAAGGTCTTTAAAAAACAAGAAAGAAAATAAACCTTTGATAAAATAATTGCTTCTACTGTTATTTTTTTTGCTATTGCTTCAAAAACAATTTCTCTTTCTTTCTTGTTCATCTATCTGGTGTCCTGCTGGTGTGCAGATGAAAGGTCCCGTCTCTTTAAAATTTCATGCAGGGCTCTTCAGAACATCTCAGTTTTAAATGCCCATGGCAAAGACAACAAAATGTACCAGTAAATGGGAAGCGGATGAAACCCCTGTTTATCCACTCCATAAAGGTAGAGTGTGCGACAGGGTCTGTTTCCACACCCACGCAGACTGGCAAGAACCATCCATAAAATCACTAAACCACATCACTTACATTCAGCCAGTACTGACCCCAACTCAGCTCTCCAAAAACTACCTGGGACTTAGCAAACCCAGGTGGGTACAATTCTATCACCTGATAGGAAAGTTTTTTTCTCCTTCTACCCTTCCAGTACCTGAAGGAGCCTACAAGAAAGATGGAGACTATTTACAAGGAATAGACAGGACAGCAGAGAATGGCTTCACTCTGCCAGAGGGCAGGGTTAGATGGGACATTAGGAAAAAATCTTTACTGTGAGGGTGGGCAGGCCTTGGCACAGGGTTCCTAGAGAAGCTGTGGCTGCCCCTGGATCCCTGGAATTGTCCAAGGCCAGGTTGGACGGGACTCGGAGCAGCCTGGGATAGTGGGAGGTGTCCCTGCCCATGGCAGGGGGTAGGATGAGATGGGCTTTAAGGTCCCTTTCCAACCCAAACCATTCTGGGATTTTGTGGTATCACTGACATTTCCTTCAAGTGATTTTGCCACTCACTAAGAGCATGTTTTGACCAAATTCAAGACAACAGATTCTCACGACGTAATTCAAGTTTCTACAGCTCGTGGGCCAGCATGGTAACCACCACCATGTAAGGCTGCAGCGTTCAAGTCTGACAGGTTTGTGTGGGTTTGTAGTACCTTTTTGCATCTAATGAGTCTAAAGTATTTTGCCAGAACAGTCACTGAATTTCCAGCCGGAAGCCACAGCATCTGTTTCCTATATCTCTGCTGTTGCTGCTCTCATTTACAGTGTTCACAACTCTAAGCACTCTTGAGAAGATATTTCTCAGCTCACTGTGGAGTTGAAGCAGATGATTCACATCTGTGGTGCTGAAGCAGCTTGGGAGGGACCAGTAGACTCCCTGCCCAAAAGTGGGAATATGTATAATTAAAAAAAAAACAGAACAAAACACACAAAACCCATCAGAGGAACCAGTTGTCAAACACTGAGACTCTTGAGGAAGAACAGAAGTTTATGGACTATTTTTCAGAGAAATGTTCTAACAGCAATCTAAATTCCTCTTAGGAATAGGGTAGCATTAGGTCCATAAACTCATTATGAGTGGAGTTATGTTTTGTACACTAACAATGAAAAGAACAAAAATTGTATCAAAGTAGGTGAGATGGAAGGTTTGGACCCTCAGGATCCTGACACAGAAAATGTTACCCTGCAGGAGTCACTTGCATTAATCAAAGCACCCTGATAGTGAATCGCACACTGAGAACAAGGGCCAACCACTCAGTGGGACCAGGTGTGCGATGGGGATGGCTCAAAGTGAAGACAATTCAACCACAACACATCTCTGCTGCAGTCTAGAGGTTGGGTTTGGGGAGCACTGTGCATCACCCACAAGGAAAATTTCAGTATCCGAAGGAGCTGCTGATCAACAGCCTCATCCTGGATAACCTTGTGCCAAGGCAGTTCCAAGGAGAAAAATCAAAATCATCAGATGTTCAACAGAGCAGCCTTGTAGATGAAGGATGGTGTCACAGAGTGACACACGAGTGAGTCATGGGCTCCTCAATGTGCAGAAGTGAGTCATGGCTCAGTAAATAGGTTTGCTCTGGCCACATCCCTTTGTCACATAGTGCTAATTACACCAAACCCCTCTAATTGCATCAGCCACTGCAGAGGAAACGATAAAACTCCTTCAGTCAAGCCTGAGCTCCTGCATCCAGAACAACACCACCTCACAGGATTTTGCAGCCAAGTGCTGTGAGGTTATGAACAGGGATATGAAGCATAAACCACTTTCTGTATTACCAAGTAACTACAGAGGTGAAAAAGCCCAGAGAGCCCCAGCTGGGAATGAGCCCATTGTGATTTGCTCCACAGGATTTAATACACACAAGTCCTGCAGAATCATTCTCAGGAGTCTCTGCCCCAACTGGGGTGGACGCACTTCGCTTTGGGCTTTTAAGGCTGAAAGTAACACGGATGATTTTACACGATAATCGGACCAGTGCAATATTTCCACCCAAATGACATCTGTATGGCCATAATGGAAGGTGTAAGTAAAAGGAAATCTCTGTTATTCATCACAGAATGTAATCAAATGAGAAGGATAAACAGTGTTTTCTTTGACAATCATGTCTATGGTACATGACCTGCTGTCACACCAGAACAGCCTTAATACAAAATGAAGAACTCAGGGCTATTTTCTGGAAGTAGAGAAGTAACTTGGGGTTATCTTTTTAGCTTACCCATGCATTATGGACTCAATAGCTCAGTCTTGGTTTTTCATTTGTTACTATTAATTAGACATGGTGTAAGCCAGAGGCAGAAAGCAATCAGAAGAACCAGCAAAGATCAGAGATCCCCTTCCACAGGACCCTGCTCATTGCCCAGCTGGACCCTCACTGCCTCTGACTGCCCAAGAGACACGTCTGGGCGTAAAATTAGTACAAAACCTGTGACAGTCTTGGGCCAGAACCTCACTGGCTGTAAAGCTGCTGTCCTCTCTGTCTAGAAGGGAACCACTACAACCGCTGTGCCTCCAAAGTCCCACACCTGCACTTCTCACCTGCACATCCTAAACCCCTCATAGGGGTCATGGATGGATCACCAGTTATCACCTCTCCCAAAGGTAACACATGAGCTCAGATAGCCTTTAAACACTTAGACTGAGAAAAATAAAGAACCAAAAAAACGCTTCTCTCTTCCTACTCCAGCCCAGCAGCATCCCAGAGGGATGCATGGAGAGAGATGTCAGCCCCAACAGACACCTAGTTTTGGTATTGAGAGTGGACCCCAGTTTGCAGCCCATCATTCCCCAGGGCAGAGAGGGACCATCCCTGGCCTCAGGACATCACATCTGCTGCTGGTTCTGGAAGGGACCATGATAAATTAATATATAATTGATTTATTATATAATTAATTAATATATAATTATATAATTAATTAATTATATAATAAATATATAATTAAAATACCACAAATTCCATCCTGTGACCTTGAGCTGTTCCATGGTTCTGTGGTTCCCAGTCAGACTGTGACACTGGACACCAGGTAGAAGAAGTTTTCAGCTTCACAGGCAAAAAAGCTACAGCAATAATTCTGATGAACTTTTTCAAACACATCCTGAATTATCGGCACATTACCTATAGCCCTCTGCCAAGCCTCAATGGTGCTCTGCTGAGGGCAGCTTTCACCAACGCTTCACGAGAGCAGCACAGCCGATGCGCGGGTGCCTCCTGCCCTGCTCCGGGGACACCCTGTGCCCAATCCCCGTGCCCAGTCCCTGTGCCCACCAGCCTGGATGGCTCCACGCACAGCATAGCCCACGGACAGCCAAGCACCAGCACAGGGCTGGCAGGAAGGCAGCAAACCAGCCCACCGGGGCACAACCACCTGACCCAGGAGCATCCTCATTAGAATCCTTGTTAGCCGCCCCATGTAATTAGCTCCAGGCACATTTCTGCTCAGCCTTTCTACATCTGTGTTTTCCCCAAAGACTTAACTACCTGGTTTAATGCTCAAACACTAAAACTCAGCTCTCCTTCCATAAAGTATTTTAATCTAAAAATAATTTGAACCATGTTTATTTTTAAGAACTTTCACCCTCCCAAAAATAATGTTTAAAAGAAAGCAACTTTAACCATGAATACAGAGTAAATAATTGCTGTTGCTTTCCTTGCAGATAAATCACTTTTACTCTGATTTTTTTTTTTAACAAAGATCAAAAGTAATATTAATCATGCTGGCCAGGGAGCAAAAGGACATTCCCAGACATTAACTGCCTTCCAAATATGAAAAACATATTAAATATCTCTCTAAAACAAGATGTTTTCCTCATGTTTCCTTTGGGAGAAAGCTGCTGGGCACATTCCTGCATGGGCTAGGCTGGGGGGGCACCTGTGGTGTGCCACCCCTCAGCACACCTGCCCCACACGCCTGGCATCCAGCAGACTCTGGCCCTGGGATGAAGATGCTCTGGTGGCACCAGGCCACCTCACCTTTACACAGGAACTCTGCGCTGGGAGTCATCCTGATTGTGCAAATTGATTTTTCCCAAACTTCTGCAAGAAAGCACACACATGGAAACTCCCAGCCATCTGGCTGCCACCACTGCACACGTGGATCAGACACCACAGACTTTGCATTTACTTAATCATGATCTGTGATTTCTGTTGCCATAGGATCAGAGGCACGAAGGAGACAAACCTCCTTGGGCAGCATAAGGAAATACAATTAGGGTCAGTCCCAAGAAAGACCCAGGAAAGCTGTTTTTCCCTCAGCCCAGGCTGGCCCAGAATGCCAGCACACTCTCAGTAACCCTGAGTCAGCAGGAAGGTGCTGACGGGGCCCACAGTTCCAGCAGCAACCCTTAAGCCCACAGTGTGCGTTTGTTATTAGGACAAAAGAAGGGGGACAATGCCCGGTGGTGGGCATCGCCCACAGAGTGAAGGCCATAAAGAGCACTACTCTTCTCCAGAGGGTTTTATCCTTCCCCTTCCCATCCCCAAAGACTTTTTAATGGTTTAATCAAGAAAATATGGGTGCTTTCTTCCCTTAGCGGGAACTGGGGAACTGCGTGGCCAGTGCAGCCCACTCCGCCCCACGCCGGGACACAGCCGGGGCCCGCCACAAGCACGGCCCGTGGGAGATGCCACTGGCTGCCAGGCCGGCACACGCCCTGCCAGTGCCATCCCATACCACAATGCCCAGCTTCTGGAACGCCCTCTTGCCCTGCTCCTTGGAGCCGACCTGTGTTAGACCACACAGCTCCTGCCAGGTGCCTGCTGCCACACCACACCTCCACAGCGAGGCTGCTCGTGCTCCTGCTCCCAAAAACAGAGCTCTGCCTAAAGGAGATGGATGAGTTTGGTGTCCCAGCAATAAAGGCTTCTCAGCACCATCAGTAACTCCTCTTCCCCTTCATTTCCCTGCTCCCCCCAGCAGCAGGAGGGACACGCAGACAGGAAGGCTGCGGAGCAACGGCCAAATCTCCTGTTGGATTTGCTGCCTGTATTTCTTTGTTACTGAAGTCCCTCTAATTACTTTGAAAGTCTGTGAATTCTGGTCACAGAATGAGGGGTTTCTGTCAAAGCAATTTTCCAGAAAAAGCTGTTTCTCTGGAATAAACTTCTCATCTGCTAATCCACCAGTGCCGCAGTCGCCGGCTGGCCCAAAACAAAGGAATAAGGTTTTCCTCCCAGATACCCTGAGGAAGAATTTTATTAGCAGCATACATGTATGATTAGAATAACAGAAAGAAGAGTTTATTCGTGAAAGAATTGACATCAAACCAATACCCAAGTCCTCCGAGGACAGGGTAGATGCCTTTGAGCAAGAAGCTTTAAAAAAAACTACCAAAAAGCACAGAGGTCCCTCACTTTTTCCATCAAGTTTCTTCTCTGTGTCTCACTAGAGTCCTTTTCTTTTAAAGCAATAGTATTTGAACTTGTACCAACTCCTAAAAATTAAGATTTTACATGTTGATCATCCCTCGTAAGAAAAAATTCCCATATATCCAAGTGGGAAACAGCACACAACACAAAGTGATAAAATTTGGCAGAAAGTTAATAACAACGAATCTTTAAAATGCTTCATGTGAAAGAGCTGATGATGCAAAAGCAAACAGAGTGAGCGAGCATCCCGGGATTTGTAAATTAAAGCCGTTCAGTACCTCACATCCAATGTTAGAGGTCCTGTTAAAGCAGGAATTGGCTGTCCCTGACTTACCAGCCCTCCCAAGCAGAGCTCTGCTGACACCGTGCCACGCAGCAAAGGTGGGTGCAGAGGCTGCTGTAGCTGAGGGGTCTCACAGCACCAGGGCTGGCAGCCAGGCTCCCTCTGCACCCCTCATGTCCCAGCCGGTCCTGATGGCACCAATGGAGTCTGGGAGGTGTTTGAGATCACAGCAGGACAACCTGACAACGCCTGTCCTTGGCTGTGGTGAGAGCACAGCCCTGAAGGGACCAGCCCAGTGCCCGGGCTGTTGGAATGTGTGCCCTTGGCTGAATTATAGCACCAAAAAAGGAGCCTACAGAAATTATTGTTTTCTGATTCACTCTTAGATTAATACTCAGAGATATACAGTCTCAAGTTATTTTCCAAACATTAGAAGCAGAAAAAACAAATATTTAATAAATTGATTAAACTTCTGTTGGGCAAAAGTACTTCAGCATACCCTGAGCTGTGGGTGTGTCTGTGCCACCCCCAACACTGCCAGCAGACCTTGTGCAGAATTGCTACAGTAAAAAAAAAAAAAAAAAAGAGAAAATATAACTATGTGAGGCTTCTCCTCAACCTGTTTTCCTTTCCTAGGAAGGAGACAGTTATCCCTGCTCCAGCAGGACGGAGATAAGCACACGCAGAATGCCCACAGGCTACAGTTTTTCATTTTCCTCTTGGCCGATCTACAACTAAGCTGCCAAAATAAACCTCGCCTTCTAGTCAGGCTCAAAATGAACCAAACTGAATTTTTATGTCATAAAAGGAAGCAAAAAAATAAGCACGAACAGTTAAAATGCTTAAAATATCAACACTTTTTTCCAGAAGGGAAAATAAATTTATGAAGACAAGCTATTAAGCGCTGATTTCAGACACTAATTACGCAGTCCCCAACACATCCATTGCAGTATCTCAGTCACAGTTGCCTTCCTAAAGTCAAGGAAGTGAGAAAGTTTGGCCTCATGACATCAGGGACCAAATCCAGACTTTTTAGGTCAGAAGAGGACCAAGCACATATTTTGACAGCTACCTCATCTAACTTGTTCTTTGCAGAGCAACAGCTTCATTAAACGACAAGGTTTTTTGAGTGACATTTTTGTGGCCCAGTGAAAGCTCCAAAAAGAACTTGGAGAGGAATCCAAAGTCCCCCCACTGACTCAGAGCAGCAGGGATGCCCCAGGGTCACCTGAGCAGCCAAGAGCCTCTCAAAGAGCTGGTATTGATATTTTCTGGAGACACTGAAATTTCTCCGAAGGAACCAGACTACTTTCAGTTTTAGACCTAATATGAACTTCAAATGATTAAATGTTTCATTGTGTACTGAAGACCTGAAGGATGAACTTTTCTAAAATGCTGAAAACTCAATAAGCACTATGAAGACATAGACCTGGAGATTACCCCACTGCCCTGCCATGGTGCCATCAGTGCATTTCCCAGGGTTCTGGCCCAGCTCTGCCTCTGGCAGGCCAGAAACCACAAAAAGAGCTCAGCCCAGCCTGTGCAGGCTCCCTCAAACAGCAGCTCACACGTCCTGCCTGGCCAGCTCCGGAGGCCTCCCTGAGCTGCTGCGTCGGGCACTGCCTCCTGCAAGAGATTTCTCTGACCACCTGGCATTAAAAACTTAATTACCTCATGCAAATGACTTGCTCTTCAGAGCTGGGAGGTGCAGTCCCCAGGAGGTAATGCCCATGCTGGCCACTCCAGCAGGATCATGTACCTGTGGAGTGTGACGGTTCCGGTGGTTTTGGCCATGGGATGGAAGGAGAGCACTGAAGATTGCTCCAGCACCCCTCTCACCAGCCACCTTATCTTGGAGCAGCCCAGCATTGTTTTAACTTACCAACACCTAAGGCACCAGGGAAGTTGTACACAGGCAAGAAATTCTCTGGCAGCGGATTATTTTGTAAGGTGTCAAGGAAAAGGAACCCAAGGAGCAGCCAAGATCTCAGAGAACCCTTCAGAGGCTTCCTGCTCCCCTCTCCTGTGCTGACTGTTCCCTGGCTTCACTGACCTGCCAGTCTGAGGCACAAGCACACCAATCCACCATGATGCTGCATAAAACAGTGCAAAAATACCTATTTTAAGGAAAAGCCCATTTTGTGAGTCACGTAGACAAAAGTACAAACGCCAAGTACCTGCTGTGTCAAGCAAAATACATAAAGCACAATCAGAAAAACCCACTGGAAAAATGCAAGTGCCACACAAAGCAATCTGGAAAAGTAACGTAAAATGACTGACGGGTTGCTTGTCACTTTTGTACGTATTCTCACCCTTCTTCCACTCACTACACTCATTTCCCTTTTGTAAAAAAATATTCCCCTTATACGGTGTCCTTGATCCTTTCAGAGTGACACAACATTAATAACAGAGGTAAACAAACTTCCAGACCAAAACAGAGCATGTCATCTATCACACTTGGTTCCTCATGAAGTACAAGCTTTAACTGGAATTTGTGTGGCCAGCAAGACCAAATTATCAAATTAATCCGCATTTTGTAAGTTTTTTTCCTTGTTATTCTAATTGAAAAAACAAAAAGAGGAATTATTTCCACAACATATATCTTATGACTACTGCAGATCCAGACCGACGACATGCCAGAAGGTTGGAGAGCACCAGCCTGAGGCAGCAGCCCCACACATGTGGCAAGTGGAAGCACAGCAAGAGTAGCCTCTCTTCTGTTTAAAAACAGGGTAGAACAACCCAGCTGCAAACGAGTGGGCAGACACGCCAAGCAAGCGGCATCGCACACCTGGAGCGTGCGACGGCAGCGTGAGCCGCGTCAGGCACTGGCACACGGTTCTCTTGTCCGGCCCCAGCGGGAACACGGTCAGTGCACTCCCTTGAGAGCAAGGCAAGGCTGTTTTTAGTGGGGACAGGCTCACCCAGACATCCAGCTCAAGGTTCCAGCGATGACAGGGCTGATGGCTGACCAGTTACTGCCCAGAGGCACGGACTGTCCATCCCTGCACATGTCCAGAGCAAGGTCTGACCCCGTTACAAACACAGGCGTCGATCCACGACGCGTTACTGAGCTCCAGGGGGGACCACGGCCACAGCTGGTGGTTCCTCAAACAGGGGTGCTGAAAGCTTTGAGTCACACAGTCAGGATAATTTTCTATTTAATCTCATGGACATTCCAACTGACCCCTGCTCCTCACATTGCCATAATTAGAAGCGTTTGACATTACACTTTAACAACATTCTTCTTAGTTGGCATTTTTGTGAGCAATTAATAACCTCAACTAAAAATAAAATGTATGTATATATACACTGTGCTATGAAACCCACAATATTTTAAGATAGTGTTTCATCTGAATACTTTCTTGAGGTCATGTGTAGCATCTATCTCTTTATATGGATAACTAGAAGCAAAGAGGAATCTGTCGTGATAACATGCAAATAAGTACGGTGCATTCATACGAGACCAAACACTAGAGTAATAAAAAGGAAGGAAAACTACACAGCAGGACAGATATTTCCAGCATTAATGTAGCATTTTCACCTGCTGTGCAGACACAAATTCTGTGTACATGAATTAACACTTGTTCTTATTTGTTTTCTCCCCTTCTTTATAGACTAGAAGCCCTATGTGCGCCTTTACTTTCAACTAATATTAAGAAGCATCCATGGCTGCAAAGATTATTTTCATTTATTCATGTGAAAAATGGGGTTGTTGTGTACACTTCCTGAGGGAAAAAAAATGTGAAAAGTTATGCCAAAAACTAAGAAGAAATGTCTCTTAGACTCTCATCATTTTATCACCAAGATACCTTTAAAAAAAATGACTCTTACATGCGAGCAATGGTCACCCTATTGCCAATAATAAGGGCTAAATCAATTTAATCACAGAGCTTCTGTACTTGCTGGTTGAGCAAAGCTCAGCAGGAGCTCCTGGGCTTCATGGAGGTAGAGACTGTCCTCTGATTTCTTATCTTAATGTTTTACATTAACATTCTTTTAATATTAACAGGAGCCTGAAAACAGCCCTGCATGTGCAACTCAATCATGTGCTTATTTCCATCAGCATTCCTCTGGCAACCAGTTCCTTGTAGATAAGATTTCTAAAATAATTAATATTTTCATGGAGCCAGCTATGTTTTAACGTCAGAGACACGCAAGGAGATGGCTCTGAGGGAAAAAAAAAAAAGTCATTACCTAAACAAGTAATTTTTACTGAATTCCTGAGGGGCTCCAGCACACGGAATTCCCTCAGCTGGGCTGTACATTTGCTATCAGAACACACGTGCATTGTACCTCACTCAGCTTGACTCATAAAACCTGAGTGTGCTAAGTCTCTGGTGATAGAACAGTCCTGATTGCTTTTGTTCTGCTAATTAGCAGGGAACAAACCCTTGGAATAAGTTTTTCCCAGTGAGTGCGCTAGGGCACACACAGTGCAGTAATAGCACCACAAGAAACTTGTGTAACAGAGAATTCTGGCTTCCTGCTTTCTTAAGCCTGACACAAAGCTGGAATAATTAGGGTGATAAAGTCGAAGCAGCCCGAGTAAATTCAGCTAAATCTGGTATCACCACAGTTGGGACACTTATTTGCATGTTTAAATTACTCAAGTGACTAATTTTATAATTTCCTTTTCAACTGCTGAATGCCTTACGTCTCAAACGAGTCCCCTGGGAGGCAGAGGCACAGTGCACGGTGTGTTAAACTTACAAACTTGTTATACTGCACCAGATTAGCATAATATTGCATACGTTATTCCTTATTTAATAAAAATTTAATTGTGCATATAATTTGATAATTCAATACCAGTAATTTGTTATACAAAATCTAGAATGCACTCATTTGGTTTCTTCCTTGGAAAAAAGTTACCTGTGAGTTCTCTGTGACTAAACATTCTCACTAGAACTCCCAATTTTGCCACATTTTACCTGCAGCCTTCCTAAACAGGACGCAGCTCACACCCAGGGAAATCAAAGCCTTTCACTGGCACTCAGAAGTCCTTAAATCCAGCCCCCTGGGCTTTACGTGGAAGATGCAGAACACTGAGGCTGCAGCTCTTAGTTAATGATGTTCTGATGGTACTCCTTGGGCACATCTTCCACGCAAAGCCAGGGAATGACCACGGAACGTGACCAGAACAAACAGCATTCTGTGCCCATTGGAGGAGAAGTTCTCCACACACTCTGATGCCATGTGAAGATTTCAATCACAGACTGCAAACAGCCACTGAAAACATCTTGAAAAGCATTTGGAAAATCCCGTAGTTACATCATTCCCAATTACCATCCCTGGCAAACCAGCCTTTCCACTGGTTTGTTGACATGCAGTTTGGTTTTCCATGTCCTGGGGGAAAATGGTGGTCTTGGGAACCTCCTAATGAAAGTAAAACTCACTCAACAGGATCACAGGAACGACAAATTTGTTCTCTTCTGTAGAAATTAGCAGAAAATATTTGTCTCATGTGTTCTACTGACATGTTATTTCTTCCCTGTTTTCTAGTTTGGCTCTCTGGAGCTCATCCAAAGCTTCTGACACAAAAAGTACAACTGGCAGCAGTTCTCCAACCCCTAGGGCAGCCCTGGGGATGTAACACCCACCCACCCTCCCAACTGGGTGCCAGCTGAGTCCCAGCAATGTATTTTAATTGAGAGCAATTACTCCACTAATAGAGGAATGCCAGAGAATGCATTTTTCCATTGAAAAAAAATTCCTAATAAACAGCCACCATCACACAGGTGTTAAAACCATTAACCCCCACAGCTGAGAGAGATGAAAGCAAACTTTTGGAGAAGGCAGTTTTTGCAGAGCTGCGTTAACGTCCTCCCACAAAGGTCAGTGCAGCTCAGCCCGGAACCTCCCGGAGCCTGCTGAGAAACCCTTCACATCTGCCCAGCCTGGGTGCAATCTCAGTGTAACACACAGGTCACCTTCCTAAGCTTCTCTACCTTCTCTACATTTAAATTAATTGTATCATTTTATTTATGTTTCCAACTTACTGTGGTGTATTAGCATATTAAAATTAACTCTGCTGGCTGTAATCACTTTACCTTAACAAAACAACTTACCAAGGCAAATTTGATAAAATTATAGTACCCCCTTGTGGTGTTACCTTCATGCCCCAATAGAACACCTTTCAATATTATATTTTTTTAAAATCCTTTTCTATCAAGCTCAGTGGAGAACTAACTAGCCTTTTCTAGGATCCATCAGGAGCAAAGGGAAGCAAAGGGACTATCACTGGAATCCAGGAATGGATGAGCTAGAACACCACTTTTCCATGAGCCAAGGGAGTAATCTGTACTAAAAACTGACTCATTTTACATCAACAAACACAGCCTATGACACTTTGATATGAAAACATCACTTGGGCAATTGCCTCCCTGATGTAAAAAAAACCAGTAAAGAATGATTTCCATTAAAAACCACCAAGCTCAACACCCAGAACACAATCAGCCCAATCAGCTTACCAGTTAAAAAGAAATTTGAGAGTTCACCAGTGATTATACCCCAAAGAATCACCCCCCCCAAACTGTACACACAAACCTCAGAGGCACCTCCTTACAGATCCTGAATATCCCGTACCATTGCACCACGGGTTCCAGCACTATGAAAACTCCTGTGCGACAGGTTTAGTACCCAGGAGTTCAGGTGCCCTCCAGAACCTGAAAATGTGGGAACGTGGGAGCATCCAAGAGCCTGCTCAGTGGAATTTCACAATCAGGGAACCTTGCAGGGACAGCCTGGACACAATTCACAGCTATTTTAAACTCATCATCTACCAAGCTCAACCTGTGACCTTCCATCACGACGTTAAAAAGTTACTGTCTCCTGTTCATGACAAATGGAGCTTTGCAGACACAACGTTCCCAATATTTGGCTGCAGTCTAAGAATGGAAAAGAGAGAAAGTCTGGCAGAAATACACCTAAGGAGATTTTATTCAGGGAAGAGAGGGCCTCCTGCTTCGCACACACAAGCCATTAAGAATTTTACAACCAAATCATATGGAGCTGCCTGTACAGAACGTGTTCCTTCTCCCTTCCAGCAGCCCTGCCTGATAAAGGAGCCTGGCTCCAGGCTGGATGTGTTTCCTTCTGCTTCAGGACTCAACTCTGCCTTTCTTTTTCCTACTGCCTTTCTGAAATTCCATGGAAAGCCATTGTTGTTAAACAGCAGTAAGTGTTACTCTCCCAGCAGTGTACACTAACAATAATTCAGCCCTGTGTCAAGGGAGGCTGTGAGTTCCTAGCTGAATTTATTTGAAAAATAAAGTTTGTTCTTTTTCTCCGAGATCTTTCCTTAAGCCAGCATGGAACTCTTGTAAAAGAAAAGTGCCTCTAAGTACCAACTACCCAAGGAACAGCCTTTTTATTTTATTTTTTTATTCGTTGCTCACCATGACAACATAATAAATGAGCCCTGAGAGACTTGCAGTGCTTAACTATTTAAAATTGTGTATTTTATCTTTCACTGTAGGCTTCCAGACATAACATCCATGATCTATTTTTCAAACCCTCTTCAGTGTCTCTGAGTGAAAGGCGCCAATTTTCACCTGCAATACGCAATGATCAGAAGCACACCTTGAGCAGGGACTCTGGTAACACTTTACAGAACTACTCTTACAGTATTTTTGTGATCTATTAATAATTACTCGCTCCTGTAAAAGAAAGGCAACAAGGCAACAGTTTCACCATCTGCTTTTTCCATTTTTGTTTGGAATTCTGCTGGACGGCTCTGTATTCTTTCATACATGACTAATAGGAAAGATACAAGACTAATAGGAAACACAACTGCAACTTCACTTAGGGTTGGTTTCAGTTAACAGATGGGCTTTAAACTATCCAACATAAAAGCATTCATTTCAGAAAAACTGACCCCAAAACTGCTTCATAAAATGAAGTATTTCCATTTTTTTTTCCCCTCAAAGCTTTAGGATCTCTCATGACACTACAGTATAAGAGGCCCCTGGGTTTAAAAAAAAAATAGCGCACACACACTTACAATTTCTGACCTTAAATATCAGAGACTAAAGGTTTTGCAATAAAAGTATCAGCAGTAACACACACAGCTCTACAAAAAGCCTCCAAGACCACAGCTTTCCTTGCTAAATTTCAAGAGTCAACATAAAATTACAGCAAAGAGATCTCCAAAATCCCGTTTTTTGGTCAAGCGAAGCTCTGGTTTTCCACCAGCCATACAGCAGCTGTGGTGAGACTTGGGGCTGTTGCAGCAGTGCTTCCCTCTGGATAAGTAACTCCTACGAGGCAGTCACGGATGGACACTGTCCAGAACCGCTCAGTCACAAGGACTGGGGGGCAACAGCACAAGTCCTACTTCCAAACCCCTGGATGTAAAGCACAGCAAGTGGAAAACTGCTCATCCCACACACACCCGGGACAGCTGAAGAGCATTTACCCAAGATCAAGATCCCTGGATGTGCCCGAGGCCAGGCTGGAAAGGGCTTGGAGCAACCTGCGGTAGTGGACGGTGTCCCTGCCCAGTGTGGTGGCAACTTCAATCCGAACCCGGCTCAACAGCGGAGCTTTCCCGGCCTCCCGCTTCCACAGGCTCTGGCTCCAGCCCAACCCACACCACAGCATTGGCAGCAGCTTCACGCGGGTTTACATTTACTTGTAAAGATGTTCAAAATTATACTGAAAAGTATTTTTTTGCAACTTGTTTCTCCTACTTCTGTCCCAAAGGTGCCAGGGCACCCGCCCCGGCCGCTGAGAGCGAGGGGGCTTCCCAGAACTTCCAGGCAGAGCCCATAGGTGGCGGCGTTTTCGTATGGAAAAACCAGAATTCCCTTTATTTTAACAGTCACGGCACAGTCCGATTCTGAGCCCGCAGGTGACGGGCAAAGACACCGATTCTCCCCATCAGCTCCTCTCCCCAGCCGCGGCTGGGCAGTGCCCACACAAGCTGCAGCATTTCCCTCTGGACAAGAAGCCAAACTTTCGTCCCCGCTGCTGTTAAGGAGCAGCATCCCAGAAGTCACCAAAGCACAAGTTTAGAAACAGAGGAAGCAAGTGAAGCTTTCCAAATTGCACTGTACCCCATGAAAATGGCTCCTCGTTTTGAATATTTTTATTACTTCCTAACCAGAATTCTCTGAGTTTTGCAGAGAGGTATAGAATCACTCAAAAAAATAAAAAAAGAACACCACACCAAACAAAACTCCCCAAACCCTGTAGTTTAAAAAAAATGCTGTTAAAATTTAATATAAGAATTAACAATGGAGAAAAGTTAGCGAATAAGACCAAGTAGAAAGTAAGTTCCTGTGTTTCCAGCAGTGGTTTTGCCAGATGCATCATCACATCTGCATGTGAGCAATTTTTCATTATTTATAAATGCGTTACAGGAACACGGCCAAGCTACAAACCAAGGAGTCCAACACACATTAAAAAAAAAAAAAAAATACCAGGGAATGTGTCTTGGTTATAGAACAAAAGAATTCATTTTATCACTTGGCTTTAGCACTGGAGAAAATGGCTCCTGGTGCGCTGAACCCCGTGATGAATGTGCCCCCTCCAGATCTTTATTGCCCCTGTAAATCACCGCACTGACAGCACTTAATAAGAAAGCTTTGGAGTGGGTTTGAAGTTTTGCTTTGTACAAATAAAATCTCATATTAAAGAATTTGCTAGTCCTCAAGGTGTGGAAAAATAAGTATGACTAGAACCTGTTGTGCTTGCCTTTTTTAACTGTTTGTTTCCACTATTTTTTTTAAATCATTTTTTAGCAAAGGGACCAGAATAACATAAGGAAAATTATCTGTATTAAAATAAAAAATTAGAGTTAGGACTTAGTTATTAAAACCCCATATTTCTGATGTTTTATACCCTGTGATGTCTGGACAGGGCAACAAAATCAGAGGCATAGAATATAAAACATTAAATATCTTCCATGGTGTGATACGACATGCTGACAATACTCCTGGTTTTTAACTACAGAAAGTGAGGATTCGATGTCCACAGTTATCGGCCAAAATTCCACTCTCTGAGAGAGGGCAGGATTATCTGAGTCACCTGCTACCCCCCAGGTGGGAACAAAAGGGTTTAAATCCCTTGGCAGCAACTGCAACAATATTCACAGATGTGGTCAGTAACGACTTCTACATATACATATATACACACATATACACACAGAGCTTTGGTCAAGCACCCTATAGGAAAACAGAAAAATAAACTACCACAACACAAATATTTAAAGTTCATATCAGAAAGCGAATAGACTCGTTTATACATACAGATTTAATTGTTTGCTTTAGAGATGACATTCTAGAACAGATATTTGAGGGGGAAAACGGCTATTTGGAAGCGTTCAGAAGCAAAGTGCAGCTTGGCTCAGGCCATCGTACTGATAGACAGTGTCAGCACATCACTGAACTACACTTTAACCAAAATAAATCACAATTCATGTGGTGGTGGCTTTCTGTTCTGCTTCCATGGCTTGCATTATCCTTGCTCAATTCCAGGCAGCATCATTCCTTCTAAACCAGTTTATGACACACCCTGGCCGAGGAAATCTTAACAGGAAACTACAGTTATTTGGACAAAGCTAAATGTATTTATAGGGAAATAAATGTATTTCCTGTTCAAACTGGGAGCACAAAGGTATTATGTGACAGACTATCAACAGGTCTGGAGGAAGTCCAGCTTCTCCTGATGGATTAAACACATTTGAGAAGGTACCTCAAGAAAATACACGCTAGTGGGCATGGTCTGGAAGAGTAGGAAAAATAAAGGAAGGTTTATCCCTAAAAACAAACCCAACCAGTATTAAAGCAGCACATCAGTAAGAGTCCTTTAGGATTAGGATCCAAAGTATCAGGTATCAATATTTCCCAGCTGCATGGATCTTTCCATGCATCTTTTTCTACCTCTCATCACTGGAAAGAACATCTGCAAAGGTACCAGAAAGAGTAACCTGGCACTTGGGGCAAGTGTGCAACCCCAAACTAAGCAAAAGGAAGAGGATTGGGGCAAAAGGGGGAGAATCAGGGCACACGTGGATTTGGAAGGAAGTTGCAGGTTCATCATGTTCACCCCCAGGGACCCCCTGAGCTGGACACGGACCCAGCACAGCCCCCTCCCCTTCCATGGACGTTCCCCTGCTGCCCACTCCCCCTACAGCTCACCGGGGCAACAGCTAGAGCCTCCTTTAACATTTATAATCATTACTTTGATTTTTAAACTACTTTATGATGGTTTAGTCTTACTTTCCAAACCAGAAACCATTCTTACACCTCTGAGAACTTTTGTGTGTAACTTTTGGGGGTTGTGTGTGGGTTGGATTGGGTTTTTCTCAACAAAATAAAAGCCCAACAAATACTGCAGGAATCACCTGTTCCATTTAAAGAGCAGATCCCAGGTCCCTTCCTCCTTCCATCCCCACTCCAGGTGAGGTGCCAGTGCTCAGGGACAGTCCCAGCTCAGCACTCCAGAGCAGGATCCCCTCTCAGTGAGGATGTTTGCCACTCCACAGCTCAACCACCTCATTAGCTGCTTTTTATTGAGCACCAACACTCATTACTTCCCAATTCTCTGATTAAGCACCACACTGCCGGGATCCCCAGCCTGCATCTGCCACCTGATTAGCTCAATAATTCTGATAATCGCAGACCCAGAGAGCTGGGAAGGGAAGGAACTGCAATCCCTGGGAGCTGGCTCGATTTACCCCTTTGTATACAACATCAATACCCCAAACTCCCAGCAACACTGTCCAGAGAATCCAACTTCAAACGCGCCAAGTTCGAGAATAATTTCAATAAAAAGCCACAGCAGGTCATTAAAATGCCCCTTAATTGTGTCTGCATCGCACTCCGTGCTGCTCCCACCCCGTCTGGCACCCTCCAGAGGTTTAAAGCTGCTCGGGGAGCTGGAGGAGCCCCGGCAGCCCCGCCGTGGCTCTGTCACAGCCGGGGACAGTGGCAAAGGCCAGCACAGCCCCCTGGCCCTCTGCCCCCAGTCCATCTCCCCGCTGTCCCCTGTCACTGCCTGACATGATTTAACAACTGTAATTCCTTATTTAACGATGTCAAAGGTTTTTAGGAAATTGACTGTATTTCACCAACGATATATTTCTTCTCGATGACAGAGTGGTTAAAATGATTTTTAAACCAAGACAGCAAAATAAAGCAGTAATAAAATCAATAAAAGGTGCTTAAAACATTCCTTCTATTAGGTAATGGCATTTAAAATATCCGTAGCTTGTAATGGCACTTAGGATATGCCCGAAAATCAATGAGCTAAATTACTTATTGAACTAGTTAATTTGAACATTGAGTTTTATATGTATATTGATAAAACAAGCGACAAAAACCCTGGGTGTGTTCGAATTCCACGGTCAGATATCTCCCTCTGCCGGGAAAAAAACTCTTAAAACTCCACCAGAGACTTTTTTTCCTTTTTTTTTTTTTTTTTTGAAGCAGGAACACTAAAGGATGTAACAACTGAAAACTCCACCAGAGGTCTCAGACTCTGCAGGGTTTGTAAATTATTGTTGGTTTTGCCAAAATCTTTGAAGTTTTACGATGCCGAATAGCAACACAAAACCTTCAATTGCACCCAAAATACCATTTGGTATTTTGAAATAGCAAAATATTGCCACTATATCCAGAAATATACAAAACCATGTGGGAAAAGTGTAGAAAATAAGCGGATACCGTAGTGCTTTAAAAACTGTGAGATCACCCTCAACAACTTTGGTATTTTTCATGTTAGTAACTCCTCCATGTAGACTCTGAAGTAATAGCCTCAGGTAATACTTTTGTTTTGCTAGAAATAAAGTGGGAAAGACAAGTTCTGTGTCAGCTTCTGCTCCTGAGGCGCAAAAACCCTTCTCCAAAGCCTCACCTGAGCCCGCTTCTCTTTCACACGGTGCAAAAACCTCTACAAAATCTGAGAGGCTGAAGGGCATTGGCTTTACCTGACACGGTCCCTGGGAAGAAACCAAACACTAATAAAGATTTCTACCTATTTTCGTGGACTTTTATCGCTGCGGTAGCGGAATCCCTGCCGTCCCCGGAGGCTCTTTCCCGGGCCGGGTCGCAGGGACAGCCCCGGCGCACCTGTGAGGGGGAAGATTAAACCCGGTGTTGGCACTTCCACTCCGTCCCAGGGCTTCCCTGCGCTCCCACCCCAGGCGGGACGGCAGGGCCGGCAGCGCGGCCCGAGGGATTCCTCACTCTGGGAGAGGGCACGGAGATCCCTGACCCGCGG
>NW_024581064.1:188565-286945 GCF_017639235.1 Corvus kubaryi | reverse complement strand
GCGGCGGCACCTTCCCAAGATGGCGATGGTACCTTCCCAAGATGGCGATGGTACCTTCCCAAGATGGCGATGGTACCTTCCCAAGATGGCGAGCGCACCGTCTCAGGATGGCGAGCGCACCTTCCCAAGATGGCGGCGCTCCCCCGAGCCGGCGGCCGCCCCGCCCCGCGCGGTGCACGCCGGTCGCTCGGGGCGGGCTGAGGGCCGGGGCCGGTCGGGCCTGGTGCGGGAGCGGGCGGTCGGAGCGAGCGGGGCCGGGCCGGGCCGGGCAGGGCAGGGCGGGCGCCATGCCGGAGCTGGCCGTGGACAGGGTGGTCGTGCACCCGCTGGTGCTGCTCAGCGTCGTCGATCACTTCAACAGGTGCGGCCGGGCGGGAGCGGCGCCGCGGCGCTGAGTCACGGCCGGGCCGGGAGCGGGGCCGGGCCGGGAGCGGGGCCGGGCCGGGAGCGGGGCCCTGAAGGAGCCCGGGGCTGGGAGGGGACCCGGCGGAGCGGGAGGGCCCCGGGGCCGGGAGGGGACCCTGTCCCTCCGGCACCCTGGGTAATTTGGGCTTAATTCCGCTCCCTCCCGCCGGTGCGGAGCGGTTTTAGAGTCAGAAATAAAGCCCTAAATCCCAGGAGGTGCCCGAGCCCACGGTGGGTGACAGTGGGATCGGTCGCTGCTCGCAGGCGGTGTCGGGGTCGCATCCCCGGCCTCCCCGGGACAGGCTTTGGTTCCGAGGGCTCCGGGACGCCCTTTCGTGGCTGCGAACACGAGCAGTGATGATATAACACAGTCACTGCCCCTCTTCCACCCCCGCTGTGTCACCCCCGCCACGAGAGGGGGGTCCCTGCTCCCTCCCTCCCGTCTGCGAAAGGGACTGACAGTCGTTTTTCCTTTCAGAATAGGAAAAGTGGGAAATCAGAAGCGAGTGGTCGGAGTGCTGCTGGGCTCCTGGCAAAAGAAGATCCTGGATGTGTCCAACAGTTTTGCAGGTGAGTTCGGGTGTCCTGCCCTTCTCCAAACCCACTGAATTATTTAGTGGATGGATTGTGTTGGGGTTTTGGAAGGCACCCTGATCCATCCATGTGCAAATCACCCCATATCCAACAACAAATGCAAACTGCTGTCGACACCCCCAAGTAAACCTCACTCTCCTTTACCAGTCAAAAATACCCAAGCCAGAGCGTTTCAATAAACATTTTAATTCAGGAAGCTGGATTTTTGAACACTGGTGTTTTGTTTTATTCCCAGTACCTTTTGATGAGGATGACAAGGATGATACTGTGTGGTTCCTGGACCATGACTATCTGGAGAACATGTATGGAATGTTTAAGAAGGTCAATGGTGAGTTGAGATCTTCTGACAGTCAGGGGTACATTCCCAAAAACTTTCAGGGCTGTGGAAAAGGGAATTTCTATTAATCACAGAATCCTTAAGGTTGGAAAAAACCTGTAAGATCATGGAGTCCAACCATCAACCAGTACCACCAGCATGTTGTCCACTAACCGTGTCCCACATCCACGCGGTTTTGAACACTTCAGGGATGGGACTTGCATCTCGAGATGTCAGAGGTTCAGGCTGTCAGACCCTGAGAGCAACACAATTAAGAGAAGCCATTAAATAAGCAGTGAAGGGACCAGCAGGAAGGTTGTGGGTCAGTAACGGTGACGAGTGAGCGTGGTCACTGCTCAAGCCATGGCCTTGTAATCCATTTCCCTCTCCTCCACATGGATCAGACTCTCACCCTTGATGTGCCTACCCAGTCTCTGCTCGGGTCTCTCTGCTGGGGCCTCCCCACAGTTCTGATTCCAGATCCTTTCTGCTTTTGCTCAGCCAGAGAAAGAATCGTGGGGTGGTACCACACGGGCCCGAAGCTGCACAAGAATGACATCGCCATCAATGAACTGATGAAGAGATACTGCCCCAACTCTGTAAGTTTGGCCTTTGGGGTTGTTCTTCTCTCTCTTTCCCTAAAAGGGGCATGTGGGAAGCCTTGTCCCCCACCTTTTTTGCTGGTGACACAGCATGGTGGCTGTAAAGTGATTGAGGAACTGGGATCAGGAGTTTTCTGAATCATTGTCTCAGTGCCTGCGGTTACCCCTCTGAGCAGCCTCGTGCTGGTGCTGAGGAGGGAAGAGCTGGCTCGGGTATTTCTTCCTACTCTTTGACCAAAATCCAGTTTCCTGCATGTTTTCTTTCTTCCCAAGGTGCTGGTGATCATTGATGTGAAGCCGAAGGACCTGGGGCTGCCCACAGAAGCCTACATCTCAGTGGAGGAGGTCCATGATGTGAGTGTTGACCGTGTGAAGTGTCACAGTCACAGCTGGGAGCACTTTGAGGCTGTCACTGGCTGCAGGTGCTCCCAGGTGTGCCCCGTCATTGTGGGCCTGCCCTGAGCAGCTCACGCCTCACTGAGCCCCATGCAGACAAACACCCAGCAGTGAGTCACTGTAATTGTTGCACTTCAATTATGGATGTGTATGAAATATTGGATCTTTTTGCCTTTCTGAGGCCTTCACTACAGCGCAGGAGCTGCTCTCCCAAAATGCAACGAGGCTGGATCAGGGAAGAGAGAAATAATTGTGATATTTAGTGAGAATTTCCATTGCTCCCTGCTGGGTACACACCAGCAAAATGCAGAAATGGGAAGTTACCCAGAGCAGGAGAGATTGCTGGGGCAGTCAGTGATACGGTGATCAAATCAAGGACATCCCAACTAGAGCTGTTCCTCTCACATCCCTTGTGGCCTGTGTAGGGCTGCTTTTCTGGTTTCATCGGTGCAATCCCTCATGCCCTGGCTAAAATCCCGTTTGTGTGTCCCTTCAGGATGGCACCCCGACCTCCAAGACTTTTGAGCACGTGACGAGCGAGATCGGCGCGGAGGAGGCCGAGGAAGTGGGTGTGGAGCATCTGCTGAGGTGAGGGGGGAGCTGTCCCGGGCCCTGCCCACGCTCCCAGCGGCATTCCCGGTGCCGTTCCCGGTGCCACTGCACGAGGAGCGCGTTGAGCACATGGCATAAATCCCGGGAGCACTGGATCCCATCATCCCTCGGCCGTGCTCACATGGCTCTGAGCTGGAAAGGTCCCAAGGGACGGTGCCCAGCAGGGTGAGGTTCTGATCCCAGTTCTCTCTGCATTTCAGGGACATCAAGGACACCACGGTGGGCACTCTGTCCCAGCGGATCACAAACCAAGTCCATGGCTTGAAGGGACTGAACTCCAAGCTTCTGGACATCAGGAGCTACCTAGAGAAAGTAGCCCTGGGCAAACTCCCCATCAACCACCAGATCATCTACCACCTCCAGGACGTCTTCAACCTGCTCCCAGATGTGAACCTGCAGGAGTTTGTCAAGGCCTTTTACCTGAAGACCAACGACCAGATGGTGGTGGTGTACCTGGCCTCGCTCATCCGCTCCGTTGTGGCCCTGCACAACCTCATCAACAACAAGATTGCCAACAGGGACGCAGAGAAGAAGGAAGGACAGGAAAAAGAAGAAAGTAAAAAGGAGAGGAAAGATGAGAAGGAGAAGGACAAAGAGAAGAGTGATGGCAAGAAAGAAGAGAAAAAGGAGAAAAAGTAAAAGGTGTAGTTTTTTTATTTGTAAATTAAAAATCTTGTAAACTAAATCCCTGGTGCTGGGGTCTTGTATGTTGTGCTCAGCACTGCTCTTCCTCACCCAGGCAGGGTTGGGGGAGCCATGCAGAGGCTTTTGATTTGATTATACTTTAATACAGCACTTTTCCTTCCCCCAGTGTGTCTTGGGGGGTGTTGAGGCCTCAGCTCACACACACTCTGCTCTTGGTGCGTGTATTCCCATTTTCCAGGGCTAATCTATTGCCATCAGCCACTTTCGTGCACCGCAGCCATCCCTGTGTTTAACTGGCCCTGTGCCCCAGCCCCTAGGGGTGTGGCACAGCTGGGATGTTGTCACTGCTGTCACAGCTCTGTGCCAGCAAGGCCCTAGCCCCTCCCTGGGGACAGCGCTGGTGGCCCTGTCACCCCTGGTCGGGGCCAAGCAGCTCTCAGGGCGGCAGGAGGCTGTGAGCCCGGGGAAGCACCGGGACCATCACCGCTGACACAGAGCGGGCAGGGACAAAATCCACGGGCTTTGTGATCCCAGTGCCGAGCTCCGGCTGCTGTCATGGTCCTGGAGCCTGAGCACTGCACAGACCCCACCCTGGGAGCCATACCCGGGCCCAGGGGAAATGCTGCGCCAGGACAGGCAGAGACCTGGGACTCGCAGGGATCCAGGACACAGGCACACCTCGGCAGCTGCTTTGTCGTTTATTGCACAGGAAGCCTCGCGGGGCAGGCAGGGCCGTGCGGACCCGGCCGCTTCCCAGCCCGGAGCCGTTGCAGGGTCCCGTCTGCACAGGCCCCCGGACACACGGACATGCCAGGCCTGTTGCCCGCACACACAGGCAAGGGCAGGAGCGACATCCAGGTGATGTTGCCCTCTCCGCAGCCCGGCCGGCAGCAGAGGGAACACTGAAGTGTGGGCAGGACCCAGGATCTGAGCGAAGGCCGGCAGGGCCCCGGCAGTGCCCCGAGCCCCCGGGGCTGCTGTGGCGCACCAGCTCCGAGCAGAAACCATATCACTTAAATACAGCTGCCCAGGGGCCACAGGCTGCAAATCAGGACACGCTCAGCCAGGCTCTGGCTCCAGCGGCTGCGGGTCTCGCTGGGGAAGGGGCTGTCCTGGCGCTCAGACGGTGCACAAGAGCCCTTCAGAAGCATCATCTTGGGGGTCCTTGTCATTGTTGCTGGATGCTGGGTGCAGGATGGGGCCCAGAAATCAGTCAGAGCCATTTTCCCCCTCACCTGCCACTACCAAAATGCCATCAAAAGGCAGAAAACAGGAGGGGGAAGAGCCTCTACCAAACACCTGTGTCTGTGAGGGGGGCCGAGAAGCCCCAGTGCCCCCTGTGCTGCCCCCCAGCCCCTCTGCGCCAGCCCTCGCGAGCCAAGCCCTTATGTCCTCCTCTCCATCACACCTCAGATTTCCTTAGGGAGGGAAGCAAAGCCCCATTCCCCCAGGGCCGTGTCAGTGCAGGCCTCGCCTGGGAGCAAGAGCCACAGTGTCCATAGGGGCCTGTGCACATCCCAGAGAGGGCCCTGGGCACCGGCCGGCAGCACTCTGGGAATGCCCCACAGCTCCATCACTCCTGTCCAAACCCTTCCGTCTCCTCGATGGCGTAAAGCAGCTTCTCCTTCAGCTGTTCGTAGCTCTTGTAGGGAGGGAGATCCAGGCGGTTGAAGCTGGGGAGAGAGCGGAGGCTGAGACACGGCCAGGAACAGCACTCCCATCCCACGGGATGGAGAGCCCCGTGCAGCCCCGCAGCGTTCCCTGTGCCCTCACGCACTCCGGCCAGGCCGAGGGGCAGTGACTTACCACGTGTGGCTCCGTGGCAGCCACGTCTCTTTGCCAACTTTATCGATGCAGAATTTCTGGGGCCCGTTGCTGCCTGTTAATGACGAGCACAGCAAAGCTCATTACACGACCAGGAGCTGAAAAAGAAACCCCTCCCACACACACAGAGATCCACCGTCATGGGCTTACAATCCCAGGGACACGGGGTAAATCCACGGAAACAATCTCTGCCTGTTTGCAGAGAGGATGTTCAAAAAACAAAGGAGAAAGCAAAATGCAGGTTCACAGCACCAAGGGGCAAGAGCACCATCTCTGAGCATGATGGTTCCATAGCCAGTGCTAAAACTTATTGATCTGTGAACCCTCAGGATTGTGCGAGTCCATCCAAGAGTTTTAAAGGACCTGGCACAGGAAGTCTGAGTCACTGGCTTTTTAACAGATTGGGAATGCTGGAGAGGTTCCAGGGGGCGGAAAAAGCTAATATGCCAGCAAGAACAACTGAGGGGGTTAAGCAAGCTGGTTGGCTTGACACGAATACCAGGAAAGTCAGGGAAAGGCTGGTGCAGGCCCCAAAAAGCAGCAAATTAAAGGATGAGTGGAACCACACTGTGGTTTTCTGAAAAAGAGGCTTTGTCACACAAGAATCAAAATCCAATCAGAAATCCAATCTCATTCAGATTGAGATCACAAACCAGCCGGACATAGTTAACCCTGGCAGGGCGGTCATGGCCAAAGAACGTGTCTGGAAATGGCACACCACCAGATGGGACCCCTGTGCTCAGACCTCGCAGCTGCTTTCCTGCTCACGTGCTGCGTGTGCTCTGTGTGGGGACAGGGACAGGAAGGTGCCACCCCCAGTGGCTCCCCAGGACACACCGATGAGCTCAGCAAAGCCCCCGACAGGCAGGCGGCAGGTCCCCGTCACGAACTGCAGCAGCCGGATCCTCTTCTCGTTGTCCATCTCCTTAACCACCTGCAGCAGGAATGCAGCAGGTGAATGGGATCCTGGTCCCATCCCACAGGATGGCTCCTGCCACCCCACGCCCTCAGTTGGGCTCAGACTGACCTGCCAGAACCACTGGATCTGTTTGCTGTTCTTGGTGTAGTGCCTGTAGATGGTATTTTTCTGCCAGTCGTTCATGTCGATCTCCTGCATCCCGCACAGCATCAGCTGGGGACAGGGGAACACTCAGCAGGGGACAGACGGGGCCCTGCACCCGCACTCCGAGCACCAACTCCTCCAGTGCCAGCCTTCAGCTGGCCCAGGCACCAGCACTGAGGCATCTGGGATGAATTCCTCCCATCCAACAAGATGTTCTCTTGCCAATGGACCCAGTGAGCCACCCGCAGAGCAAACACCTGGGGCCGTACCCTCGTCAGCAGAGCCGATGGGCACAGAGCATGAGCAGGGTCACCATGTGCCACTTCACATCCACGTCCCCACCCCAGGTGCCAGCTCACCTCCAGCTCCTTCTCGTCGAAGTAGCGCAGCCACTCGAGCGGCACCACCTCGTTGAAGCCGTCCAGGAATGCCTTGGTCTGTTCCTCCACGCCCCGTGTGAACCTCCAGTCCGTCAGCAGCCTGGGGAGGCAGACGGGGTCGGCACAGAGCCAGCACCGCTGGCCCGGCACGGGGAAACCCCAGGATCCCTCCCACAAGCAGGGAGGGCCCCGGGAGTGTGGGGAAGGGGAGAGGGGCTCCCTCAAAGCACCAGGGCTCCCCTCAGTTCCCACTGGTGGGTTTCTGTCTCTGCCCCCAAACCCATGAGCAGCATTCAGCCCCAAGCATAGCACAGCGGCCTTAGGAGCTCCAGGGGTACAAAGCAAGTCCCCTGGCTGGAGCTGAGCTGGCCCTGGCAGCCCCCAGGCAGGCAGGGGTAACAGCCATGGGATGGGAGAGCAGCCTCAGCCTCTCTCCCCTCTCCTTTTTCCTGAAAGTACTGGCAACTGCCCAGCCCGCAGCAATCCAGACTGCAGCAGAGCTCGGCCAGCCGCGCCAGCCCGGGCTTGTCACAGGCCACGTAGCCCAGGGAAGCGGCCACGTCCCAAGCCCCACGGTCCCACCCCTGCAGCCGCTGGGGGCGGGTGCCTGACAGGACCCTTGGGACAGCCACTCACATGATGTATTCCTCCTTGTTCTCCTCCGTCACACGGATGCTCTCACCACCCTCCTTCAGCTCGTGGGTGGTCACCTTGCCCAGGATCTCCATGTCCTGGATGAAGTACAGCTCCAGGCCACACTCCTCCAGGCTGTTCTCCCTGTGGGGGACACTGGGATGTGATTCCTGATGGAGGCACCCAGCAGCAGTGAGGGGCTGCGGGGAGAGCTCTGCCCGCCCGCAGTGCGACTGGAGCAGGTGGAGGAGGAGCGCAGGGCACTCACTTGGTCCAGACGATGGAGTTGTAGAACTCGGGGTCGATGGACTCCAGGTCCTTCAGCGTCGGGCGCTTGTTCAGCATCCGTTTGTAGAAGGGCAGCGTGAAGCCGGTATCGATGAACTTCCCGTGGTACAGAGCCTGTGGCGGGGAGGGGACACCAGGTCATGGGGGACCCCAGGACGCAGCCCTGGGGTGAGAAAACGCTCCACCCTGGGGCACTGATGGGGCAGAAGGAACTCATTGCCAGGTCCCTGAGCTGTGGCACTTGCTCCTGGCTGGCACACACGGTGGGAAAGGGTGGGCTGCCCCAACAGCACCGCCCAGGGCGGGTGGGCTGCAGCCCCTCTCCCTCCCCACCACAAATTCCACTGCGTCTCCCTCTCCCCTCACAGCTCTATTAAGAGCACTTGTTTAAACAGAGCTGTGCTGTGGCTTCCCTCAATCCCTGGCTTCCAGGAGCCCCGAGGCAAAGGCAGCCAAAAATAATGCAGACGCTTGTCTAGAACAGCCCAGCGGTGAGTAATAGTCTGGGGTTTTATTGGTATCCTGCGAGGCGGGGCAGGGCAGGGCAGGACAGCGGGGCCGGAGCCGCCTCCGCGCACACCCCGCAGGGCTGCGGGCCAGGGACCCTTCCCTGGGCCTGGGGAGCCCTGGCAGCCCCCCTGCCAGCCCGGGGCACATTGGCCTTAAGGAATCTGAGACAAACAGGAGGAGCTGCTCCGGAGCTCGGGCAGCTGGAAAATCTCACACGGCTGGGACTAAAAATAGTCCCTGGAGCTGCAGATCCGACAGCACCTGGGGTGACAGCCAAAGACCTGGAGCCATCCATCCCCGCCACAACTCCTGGGAAACCAGGTCTCCTCTGGCCCCACAGCCATTCCCTGGATTTAAAATGCATCACCCCACAGCACCCCCTTGCAGGGCCATCTCCCATGGACCCACACGTGGGCAAGAAGGGGCTCACGGAGGGCAGCAGTGCCGAGCCCAGCACAGCTGTGGCACATGGAGCTGCCCCTCGCCCTGCTGACCACCCCGTGCCATCCCCCAGGCTCTCACCATGGCGATGAAGCGGCCGATGAAGCGGAAGTAGGTGAGGTGGTCGGGGTTGATGGAGGAGGCGGGGTTGATCTGCAGGCAGTAGTTGTTCTTGCCCGCGTACTCGAAGAGGCAGTACATGGGGTTGAGCACCTCGTGGGACAGGAGGAAGAACCACTCCCTGGACGAGACAAGGGGAACACGGTGACAAGCAGCTCAGGGAGGAGACAGTGTGTGTCCCTGCACCAACCGGGTGCCCACCTCCTCAGGGTGCCAGGCAGGTGTTGGGCACTGGTGTGACTGGGCGAGGGTGTCCCCCTCCCCGAGGTGCCCTGTGGTTTGTGGGGTTTGTGAGATGTTTCTGGAGATGCCAGTTTGCTGCAGGCCCCACTCAGAGCATCAGGAACCCCGTCAGGTGCCACACACTCAGTCCCAGCTGGGCTGTCCCACACAACACACCCCAGTGCACCCAATCCCTCTGCACACGCTGCCCCAGGAGCCCCACGCCAAGCTCGGGACAGCACCATCCTGGCTTTGCTCCCCCGGCCGTGCAGGCAGACAGGAATCCTCGGACGTGGAGGCAGCCCCGGCATCCCGTCCGTGGTTCTACCCTGTGGTAGAACAGCATGACGTAACCTACCATAGGGTAAAACCACTGGCAGGACACAGAGAGAGGTGGAGCAGGAGCAGGAGCCAGGGTAGCAGCCCCACGAAGGGCAGCAGGTGAGCGTGGGGTGGCAGCGGGCAGGGACACACCAACCCCAGCTCCAAGGAGATGTCCCAGGGGAGCCAGAGGGGGCTCACAAGCACACAGGACCCCCTCAAGCCAAGCCACAGCCCATGCCCTGTGGCAACACCATACCGGGGCAGCAGCAGGGCCGCAGCAACCACATCACACCCTGTCTGCCCTGGCATATGCTGACTGTCTGGGAACACCAGGGCCTGTCAGCTGCAGGGAGATGAGGCCACTCAGCCCATCACCCCCACACTGGGGGTAGCAGGGGAGCCCCAGCTGCGTCCCCTGTGCTGTCGCTGCCAGGGACACGCCTGGAAGTGCTTTCAGGGCATTCCACCGCTCCTAAAACCCAGTTTCCCATTTAAACACCCCTGGACTCCTCTGCTCAAGGACTGGGAGTCCTGAGTGCAGCTGCCTCGTGCCTGCACTGCCCACAGGACAAAGGGCACAGGCATGGCACAGCTCAGTGGCCCGGCGCGCCGCGCTCACCTGGCAATGCCACCGTAGTCCAGGCCCTCCTCCCCTCGCATGATGATGTACAGCCGGCGCCGCAGGTCGTACGGCTTCATGTTCATGATCTGGGGACGAGCAGGGAAGTGTCACCGCGGCGGGGGCCAGCTCCACTCCTGAGGGCCAGCTCCACTCCTGCCCGGCTCCGTGGCCCCGGCACCTCCCTACCTGCTGGAAGGAGTCCTCGAAGAGCGTCTGCCGGGACACGCTGATCTTCACATGGCTGGGCAGTGCGTTCGACTGCAGGCAGGGCAGAGGCACAGGGCTGTGTGAGGCAGGCACGGCCCTCCTCACCCACACCTGCCCACAGGGCTCAGGGCACCCACGCAGCCGCCCACAGCCGTTCTACTCACGTGGCAGAGGAAGCGGAACTGGTGGTACTTCCAGCGAAAGCTCCGGTCATACGCACCTGGGGAGCCGCCGTGCTTGCTCCTGCCAAAGCAGCAGGGCCTCGGTCACACCCCCGGCCCCGAGCAGCCCCCGTCGCCAGCCAGGTGGGATGAGGGTCACTGGGTGCAGCTCTCCTCTGTCAGAGCCCACGCGAGCCCCCAGACCCGCTGCTCGGGGCTTACCCAGACTCGAAGCCTGGGCGCGGGTCCTTGAAGGTGGTGGTGCGGGTGTTGTGGTCCACGAAGTACCGCACGCTCTCGTTCGTGTACTTCATCTCCCAGCCCGGCGGCAGCGGCGGCTCCTGGATCATCCTGCTGGCAAGGAACGGCTCACCAGACAGGCCCTTCGGGCAGTCCCCCCTGAACTACAGCTCCGTGCCAGGCAAAAGGAAGGATCCATGGCATGGGACTGGCGAGCGACTGCGCGCACCCTGCGAGAGGAGCCCTGCCTGGGCAGCACTCCGGCCACAGCCACGGCACTGTCAGAGCTTCACTCTCCATCTGTGGGACGCATGGCCTCAGTGCAGGCCAGCAAAAGGTCCTCAGCCAGGGCAGGTCCCTGGAGAACAGCACCTTCCCAAACCCTGCTCCCCCCACGGCCGCCTACCCCTGCGTGCGAGGGTCTTCCCACTGCGTGGTCCGGGTGTTGTGGTTCACGTAATACACTCGGCCATTGTCCTGTCTCTTCTCTAGGAGAAAAGGGAGAGGAAGCGTCAGCTGGAGTCCTGGGAACAGCAGCTCACAGAAGTTTGTCAGCTCCCCCATTCCACCTCCCTGGCTCCTTTGGAAAAGGCAGGATAAACCCCACATTCTTTCCACGTGCCCGAGCTGCCTCAGCCCAGCAGTGCCAGCATGCGGGAGGTGCCAGGGCAAGGCCAGCGCTGCCAATGCGCTGCCAGGCCAGCACGGGGGCTGTGCACAGCCACACACCCTCGTGGCACACACACCCCCTCCTGGGACACGCAGCAACGTCCCTCCCTCCACATGGAGCCACAGGTGCTTTCCAAACTCCCTGCACGGCCTTGCTCCAGTGCACACGTGTGTGAACACACAGGGTCCTCCTTGTGCTGCACACAGGCACAAAACAGCCCCACCACACACACCAGCCACCCCTACACACACCCCTGCCTCCCCAGCACCGTGTGTGCCCCACACCTCCTCCTCGTCCTCTGTGTGCTGCATCACTCCCACATGCTCAGCCCTGCACCACGCAGGCAGCGACACCTTGTCACCTCCCTGTCACCCTTCTGGCCAGTGCCAGCCCCTCGCTCCATCTCACTCCTGGACTGTGGGCAGCAGCCCCCAAATGATGGCCAGGACTGCATCCACCCCAGGGATCCCATCCATCCTGGGGACCCCCAACCCAGGGGGTGCTCAGCCCCACGCAGAGCTGCGCCTCCCCAGCCTACCCAGCTGGCACTGGGGACGGGTCCCTTCTCCTTGCTGATGGGAGGCGGGACACCCAGCAAGGGCTCCACCACTGCCCCCATCAAGACACTGCCCCTGTGGACTCCCTGAGCAGCCTGAGCCCCTCTGTCCTGCTCCAAGCTTCCACAATTTTAACCCCTCTCCTGCTCTCCCTGGCACAGCACAGCCCAGCTGCACCCACGAGCGTCCCAGCCTGCCCTCTCCAGGGATGCTCTGGCCATGGAGGGGATCTCTCTGTCCTGCGGGTGACGCAGGGACTTTTCAAAATGTCCCGGCACACAATGCTTGGGCCATGTGGGGACCACCAGCCCTGCTCCTGCCAGCTCCCAGCCCTGCTACAGACCCAGGCAGAGCAACCTGGAGGCAGCACGGCAGCAGGACAGATCCCTGCTTGGCAGAGGAGGGGTCTGGGGACAAGCAAGGACTTGGATCCCCAGCATCTTCCCCCATCCAAAGAGCAATCACAGGCACTTCTGCATTCAGCAGCTGAGAGAGGCTGTGAACTCCTCCAGCAAAAAGGGAAAAAGGGGGGGGAAAAAAGTGGAATTTCACATCAGAGATCGTGCTAGTCACAGGCAGAGTCAGCCCCACGTGCAGCCAAGCACAGGGAGTGCTGGCTCCACGGCCACCCTTCCCAGTATCGCCAGGGATGGGAGCGAGGAAGGCACTGGCAGCACGGTGCTCCCCGCGGGATGGGCAGGGTCCTGCTGCCGGTGACAGGAGTGTCCCCTGGGGGCCATGCAGGAGCAGGTGAGGCAGCACAGTACTTACCCCAGCCAGGAGGAAGGGGCCCCAGAGGATCATTGTCGGACGGGGCTCCGGAGGACTAGAGACAACAGAGAGAGCAAAAACACGGAATAAACCCCAGAGCCGGGATGGCTGGGAAGAGCAGAACATAGAGGTGAGCCGGCCAGCCCCGCTTCCACTCGCCTCTCCTTGGCCCACAGCTCCCAGGGAACTAAAAAAAACTTGCACACTCAAGGGGGGTTAAAAAAAGAAACGCAAAAAAAAAAAAAAAAAAGAAAAAAAAAAAAAAAAAAAAACCCCAGAAGCTCAGCCTAAGCAGGGGCTGGGGCAGCCAAGGGGCGGCGGGCAGGGGCAGGGGCAGGGGCTGTGCCGGCCGAGGGCAGCGGGACGGCCCGGAGGGCTCCGGACGTGCGCGGCTGCTCGGCTGCGCCGGCGTCCCCTCCACATACACCTCCAGCCTCCTCCAAGAACCACACACAAGAGGGGAAAAAATATCGCAGGCCTTTCCAATGAAATCATTCCCACAAGCGCTGTCCACGCCCCGCGCTTCCTGGCGGGATGGCGGCCCCCTCCTCCCGGGCAGGGCCGGTGCGGGATGCGCTGCACTGAGCCCGCATTCAGTCCGGGCGGCCCGGCCCCCGCCCCCGCCGCACAAAGCCCCTTTCTCCCGAGCCGGGCTGGCCCAGCACGGGGGGCACGGGCCGCTGTCCCGCGCCGGTGGGTGCAAACCCCCGCCCCAGCCCCGCTGCGCTCCCTGGGGATAGAGGGTCCCCGAGGCCCAGGGCAGGAGGGGACCTGGAAGCGCTTTTAATGGTTAAATAAGAAACGAATCGTTACCCAAAAGGTAAAAAACCCAGCTGCTGGAGGGGGCTGTGTCCCAGCTCCCCACGCCAGGACGGATCCGAGTCAGCCTGGGTCCAGGGCATGCCACCCGTAGCCAGACCCGGCCCTCGCGGCGCCAGGGACCCCCACACCCGAGAGGCACCGAAACCTGGATGGGTACAGCTCATGGCAGCCCAGCACCCCGGGGATGGCCTGGCACAGCCCGTGCCCCTCTGAGCTTCATCTCTTGTACCCGCCCCCCGTGCCAGGACTGGCATGGCCAGCACAGCTCGGACCTGGGGCAGCGTCCACTCCCTCCCCACCAGGACAGGCTGCCCAGACACGCAGCCAAGTCTTGTCCAGAGGTACCACCTCACTGGCACCTAAACATAGCTAATTGAAGCTACCAGGGCAGGGCTCCAGGCAGCTCCTGCAGCTCCCCACAGCCCCTGGGAACAACCTGGCCCCTGTGCCAGAGACCCTTCATGCAAGGGATGCAGCACCAGGGCATCTGCTGGGAGAGCGAACCCTGGCTTCACCCAAGCCCCCCAAGCTCTGCCTTTCCCAGGCTCTGCCCCACTGCTCATCACCCCCCCTACCATCCCCTCCAGCAAGGAGGGCAGAGGGATGCTGCAGGCAGGGGCAAGTCAAGCAGAAAGCCCCTGTGGGGCAGGAGGCAGAGCAGCAGCCATCACCGCTGGCAGCAGAGTTTGAAACAAAAAGTACAATCGTTTCATCAGGCTAAATTTGGAGCTCGAGTCCCTCCCTCGGCAGAGCGCAGCCAGGGTGAGTTGCACGGCACTGGAGCGGCTCCAAGGCTGGCGCTGGCGGGGAGTGAGGGACGGGCCCGGAGCCCCGCTGGGAGCCCCCTCCCAGGGGAGTCCCTCCCAGCGCCCTTCCCCTGGGCTCTGGTGAACGGTACGTGGGACAGCACGGTCGTGGGGGTCCAGCTCCCCTGTGAGGCTTGGAAGGGTTGGAGAGACATCCAGGGAGGGACAGGCAGGGGGAGGAGAGGGGCTGAGCCCCAGGAGCGGCCCCGGTTGTGTTCCACACAGAATGGACTTTGCACTGCCTACTCCCCTGCCCAGAGAGCAGCTGAGCTCCTCGATGCAGCCCTGAGCTCACTGCAGTCTCAGCTGGGACTCCTGGCTTTCTCTGAGGAGATAAAAGTCAATGAGAAGCTGGTTCCTCTAGGCTGCCCACCTTCCCTCCACACCTGTTCACCTGCCTCTGGCACGAGTGCAGTTTCACCACTGCACGGGCCAGATCGCTGCTCCGGGTGGCAGAACCGCTCCAGCCTGGCCCTTTCCCAAGCACTGCTCTCCCTGCAGCCCATGGCCACCAGCACTGCTCAGGTCAGCAGAGGTGCTCACTCCCACAGCTGGGTCCAGATCCACAGCAAAGGTATGGCTGGGACAAGCGTGGTCCCTTGCCCAGAAACAGAATGGTTGAGACCATTCCCTGAGCAAGGAAACGCAAATAGCCCAAACCAGGAACGAGGGGAAGCAGCAGAGGAAGCAGGAGGGAGCTGGCCAAGTCCAGCTTGTTCCTTGCACCCTCTGCACTTGTACCCTGGCCCTGCAGCTCCTGCTGCATCCGGGACCCAACCACGCTGTCCTCAGCCCAACAGAGACCCAGGGAGGGATGAGCTCAGGCCCCAGAGCCTCCTGTCCTGCTACACACCAGGCTCCCACAGCTCCCTCAGCTCCAACAGCAGGTTCTGCAGCCCCATAGGTCTGCAGCAAGGCTTGTCTGATGGGAGTCACAGGAGAATGTGTGCCACTGGCACTGGAGAGACCTTGGGCACAGGCAGCTGAGGACACCTCCCACCACTCTTCAAGGCCGTGCAAGCTGGTTTATAAAAAGCAAGTCACTCCCCCACAGCCTCTGCAGGCAGCTGAGGAGTTTGTGGGCTCCCATCCAGGCACTGCTCTGAGCTCGCACAGACCCCACACAGCCCAGCAAGCGCCTTCCCACGCTCCGTGGCTCCCAGGCAGGCCCCGGCGAGACCAGCGGGACAGCCAGGTGAGACCCCCGCCAGCACCACGCCCGGCTCTCACCTGGTACAAGAACCTTTGGCTGAACTGCTGCATGGCCCCTTGGAGCTGGTTGCGCTGCGACTGCCACTGCTCGTAGTTCCTGACGTACTCGGCCGTGGGGCGCTGCCACGTGGTGGTCCGGGTGTTGTGGTCCACGTAGTAATACCTGCCTCGAGGATCCACGCGCTTCTCCCACCTGCAAGCACCCAAGGAAGTTGTCACCGTGTGTCTCACGCAGCTTGGCGGGTCCTGTGGACTGGCACCCTCCGACACGAGGGCTCCGTGCCCAGCTCCAGCATAAACACTGGTTTCACACCTAAAGGAGCTCTTTTGGACAAGGACCCACCAAAACGAAATACAGAGGATGAGTAACTCTTCGAGTAGCTCCTGCAAGGGCACACGAAGCCTGACAGGATTCTGGGACACCAGCAGAGCTCCCACCAGGATGCCATGAGCATCCCTCCAGGAGAGCCGACCTCCAACTGAGGCAAGGCCTGGAGCCCCTGAGCCCCTTACCCTGGAGGAAGGGGTCTCTCCCACGTCGTGGTCTTGTTGTTGTGGTCTACATAGTAGACTCTACCATTCGGCAGCTCCCGCTGTTCCCACCTGCAAGAAGAATAAAATCATGAGGCAGGTGATACTTGCTGGCACCAAGAACATCCAGAGAGCTGCCCCGGTGGGTCAGGGAGCCCAGCCCCTCACATCCTTGGCATTCCAACCTTTACTGGACAGGTCTGCACGGCAGCTGCTGGGCCTCCTAGATGGAGACTCTGGGAGAGGGGCTGCAGCACTCTGCTTCCTGAACAGGCATAACCTGGAACATAAATTCCTAATTTCCCCCAGAAAGGTCGGCGTAAGATTTCACACAGGGTCAGTTTTATGCCCTGTGTTTCTGATGTTTTTGGTTGGTTTGTCCTAATACATCTTCAAAGGGGAGTGTTTGAGTTTGGGCTGGGGCTGGGTTCTCTCCCTGGCAGCCCTGGGCTTGCTGCTGACAGCTACGGCTTAAACACACGTGTGGCCACGGCACTCGGGCTGGGGTGGCCCTGAGGACAGCCTGGGTGACAGCGAGCCTGGCTTTACTGGGCCACACTGGAACCATTCTTTGTGTGAATTCATTCATGAATTCACCCTGGCAAAGGTAAAAGCTCTGTGGAGCCTGTGCTTTCTCGTCAGCTTTTATCCTTCAGCAGAGGAGGCGAGGCAGCAGCTGCTGACAGATAAAGTGTTCTCCTGCCACACTTCTGCTCCCACAGGCCTCTCTCCCCATTCAATCTTCTGTCTCAATTAATCACCATAAAAAGCTCTAGGAAATTAATACACCAGCTTCTGTGTGACAGCAAGGGAGCCAGCCCAGGCTGGCAGGGAGAAGGCAGCCCTGGGGATGGAGCTGCTCCAAGTGCTAGTGCCCCACAGCCTGGGCTTGTTCCAGCTCAGCCCCACAGCTCCAAGGACAGCAAAGCCATCGGTGACCTCACCACAGCCACACACCTGCTGTGACACAGCTCAGCTGCATCGCAGCCTCTGTGGAGCCCACGCAACACCTGCACATGTTGCTTCTAGTCAGCAGCACTGGACCTTTCTCCTCCCTGGACCAGGTCAGTGGGTATCCCTGAGGAAGAGTCCAAGGCAGCATCTGCTGTGCCCCTACACCATAAGGGTGAGGAGCTGCCAAGCCTGACACCGCCCAGTTTCCTGGTCACAAACCATGAACTTGGTGCTTCATGAGCATAAAAGCACCAGGACAGGTAAAACAAGAGTGAAATCTCTAAAGAGAAAATCAGCACAGCTGGGGTGTCCTAAGGCACAAGGATGTCCACCCCATGAGATGGATGGCAGAAGGTGCCCAGGCACCTTCAGGGCAGTGGAATTGCCCTGGACAGGTCCTCCAGTCTCATTAACATCAGGTTCTCTGATCCATACAGCTCTGAGGACTTGGAAGGCACCATTCCTGTGGCTATAGAGACCAGAATTCCCATGATGAGAATTCCTCCAGGTTTCTGGATCCCTCTGGGTGTGCTCGTGACTGAAAAGAGACATGCAGGATTGCGGAGAGCTGCTGGTGGTGGCAGCTACTGCTTGATGTCCCCCTGCCCCCACCTCACCCCCTGTAAAAACACTGATGAGCTCACAAACTCCTCCCCAGCAGCTCCTGGGTGATGCAAGGAGTCAATCTGCCGAGGGCTGGCTCTCCCTGCCAGTCACCGCCAGTGGTGATGAACCGCAGTTACCGCTGACACACAGAGATGGGGACACTGGGGACAACCAGTGCCCACCTTGTCCAGCTCCACACAGCCCCCAGCATGGGAGATCCACAGTCTTGGGAGCACTGGATGGTGGGAGCTCTCCCCACATGCACCACACTGCAACCACAAAGCACCCAACATGCCGGTCCCTGCCAGCTCTCCTCCAGCTGCCCACAGGCTCATGATGGCCATGGACGCAGGGAGCCACAGGCACTGAGAAGTGGCAGAGCTGAGGCAACCCTGCAGTCCAAACAAAACGCCCTCCTTACGTAAGAAACCACAGCCCCATGGGTTCCGCCAGGCAGCATAAAGCACCTCTTTGTGTGGGCAAGACAGCACGCACGCCCCCTGCTCCAGCCGCCTGTCCCCACATGGGATCATCCCTGATAGGATCCAGATGCAGGAGCCAGCAGTCCCCCTCCCCTCCCTTCACTATCGATCCGCTCAGAAACCCCAGCAGGAGAGCTGGGACCCCAAGGCCTTGGGCGCTGTGGCCGCGGCTCCGGCGCCACACACGCTCCCAGCTCCGCAGGGGAACACTCTGCCCAGAGGATGTGAAGGAGGTTTTGGGCACTGTCGGGGCTGGAATTACTCAGAACTCCTTCCAGCCCTCTCTAGCCCCTAGGACAGACTCCCAGTTGTGTGAGGGATGCCTTTGAGCCACCACACCTGGTGCCGATGTTGAGACACGGAGATCTGAGCACAGCAAATCACTTGGGATCCCCACATGAACCCAACCGTCTGTTACAGCCCAGAACGAGCAGGGAGGCTGGGACCACCCTCCAGAGGCTGAAGGGAGTGCTCCCCACGCTTCCAGGGAAGGAAGGAGACGCTCGGAGAACGGCGCAGGGCTCAGGAGGGACGTGCCTGGCAGCTCTGCAGGGGGACGCTGCTCCTGGAGTGGCAGAGCAGGAGCCATCCCCACGGGCCCTACAGTGCTCTCACAGCCGTCCCAGCAAGGGGCTATCCTGCATCCCCATCTCCCAAGATGGGCCCCAAACCACCAGTCAGAAAATTCCGTGGTGAGGTGAGCCCGCCAAAAACCAGCCTCCCTGGATCAGGGCTCAAGAGAACTCCAGAAGCTCATTTACGCCACCCCAGGGACACAGCACTGTGCAATCCAGTTCAGCAAATCCCCATTAGCCCAGGACCTGCTCTGGCAGCTCCCTGGCAGGGTTCACACCGTGGAGACCTCAATGGATTCAACTCTCTGCTCTCCTTCACCTGGGAAGCCCCTGATCTCTGGTCTGCCCCTGCTCAGGCCAGCACAGCACAGCACAAATGCAGCTCGTGCTGCCCTCTTTCCCCCTACAGATCCCACGGCCAGCACAGAGGGTGCTAACCAAAGGTGTCTCCAGAGATCTAAGTTCCAGCTCAGCCTGGAGAATGCCTCACTACCCCTTCAGTGTTCCTCTCCATCCATCTCCCAAAGCAAACGCCTTTATCCTCCTCCCTGCTCTGACACACCCGATTCTCTGGTGTGTGAGCTCCACAGGGAGACGGGCACAGACGACACGGCCACTTTTCCACCTGGCTGGGCCACGTAAATCCAGCCTGGTGTCTTAGAAAGCGGCGCCTGCAGCCTCCTGAACCTCCGGAATCCTGAGGTATCTGCAGGCTTCCCTGCCCCAGCACAGAAACAACAGCCTGTTTCCAGCCCCAGGTGGAGAAAAGGAGACCTTCAGTCTACCTGGTAGGAGCAGAAAGAGGCATAAGCTCTGGCTGGAATAAAGGCCTTTTTGAGAGCACTGGACTTTTCCAGCTGCCTGGAAACAGGAAGCGCCCAGGCCAGGAGAACAGAAACCCTCACACACCCGCATAAAGGCACAGTGAGCCGTTAACCCTAATTACCTGTGACTGACATGCGAGCGGGGCCCTGACCTTCCAGGCATCGCCTCAGCCAAAGCAAAATAAACAGCTCCCTTCATCCCAAACACAGGCCATTTCACCCCCCGCCCAGAATTCTAGGGGTCTGACACGAGGGGAGAACGGCGCAGCTGCAGCACACTGGGGGCTGAGCCCAGACCCCGACTGCCACCCCCACAGCCCGAGCCAGCAGCCCCCACTCCTCTGCAGCCCGTTCCCAATGTCCTGTGGAGGAGGAGGAGGATGAACAGCATCCACACCAGGCAGAATGAGCACCACTACTCGAGGGCCCTGCCCCCCTGGCCCCAGCCGTGGCCAATGTCTCTGTGGTGTCCCCGGAGCACGCCTGTGCCCTCCTGCTCAGTGGAGCTCCCTGAAAATCCACGCTCATTCTCCTGGGTGTTTTGCTCTGACTGATCCCTTGAGCAGCCCGGTGAGAGTGGAGGGCTCTGCTGCTCCCCAGGCACAGATGCTGCTTGGCACAGAGATGCCACCCACTGTTTACTGCCCCAAACACCCAGCAGGCACAGGCCAGACCTCAGCCCAGAGCATCCTGGGCAGGCAGGCAGGACAAGGAGCACAGGATCCCCAGCACCTGCCCCAGGCCCTCCTTGTTCCACTCAGCACCAGCATCTCCACCAGTTCCTGGGGCAGCACTTCCCCTCCCTTGAACAGCCTCTCATCCCAGCACATAGCAGTGCCCCAGTTGGTTCCCATCCCCACTCCCCGAGGGCCACAGGCAGAGCTTACCCGGGGGGCAGAGCATCCAGGGTGAGCACGGCTGCCCGGGCTGGGGGGGGCACTGGGGCCTGAGGCCGCCTCCTCGGCCTCTCCGGAGCTGCTCAGGGCAGGAAGGGCAGGAGCAGCGGAGCCGTCGGCCGTGCCGGACGCCGCCGGGGTCGGAACGCTGGCACCAGCTGCCGGCCTGTCCTCATCCATGTCCACGGCACCCACGGCATCCCCGTTCACTGGAAAGGCAGAGGGCAGGAGGTCAGCACCACGGAGGGGGCAAGGCCGGCTGATCTTCCCGGGAAGCAGAGCACGTGGTGGGTCACAACCCAAGCACGGTGCTCTCAGTGCTCCCAGCCTGCAGCAAAGGCAGCACCTGCTTCACCCAGACCCCTCTGGGCACCACTGCCATCGCCTCCATCCTGAGGCAATAGCAGAAGGTTCTTTGCATTTGTGCTCAGTGTCTCCTCTGCCACTGGAAACAAGCTGCACCCCGGATGGGAACTCGGGGAATGAGGGGGAGCTCCGAAACAGTGGGTACAGCATCTCCCCTGAGGCAGAGTGAAACCCAGGCTCTGCAAGTCAACAGCACTGGAAAGAGCTAAACGTTGCTGGATTCCACGGAACTTTTGAGAAGGGGAAGAGACTGAGCAAAGGAAAACTACAAAGAAAACTGGTAAGTTTTTTGCAGAGAAAGAAAGTTGAAAGGGAATTTGTTTGAGGAATATTTATTAGATAGCCAAAACGCTGAGACCTGGCAGCCCAACTGAGGAGAACCTTTGCTACAAGGCATCCTGGCTGGAGTGGCAAAGCAAAAGCTTTATAAACAACCCACAAACAAGGGAGTGAGGGATGCAGACAGATTTCCATGAGTTAGAGCTGAGAAACATAAAAACTGTAAGGGAAGCCCAAATATTTAGAAGCATTGTAGGAAAAAGCAGTATAAACCCTCATGGAAGGGAGACTGAAGAGCTACAGATGCTCTGTGGAAGAGACAGAGTGCTCAGGACACTCTGCTTGGCAGCTGGAGGGTGGCAGGACAAATCCTCCAGCACCAGAGGAATCCTGGGACACAGCAGCAGCTGCAGGTGCCCCCAGGCAAAAGCTGCAGGCAAGGAAGATTTCCAGGTTAGCAACAACTGATGTTCCATCAGAGTCCAGCAGGACCCAGCTGAGGAGGTCTCTGACTGCCCTTCATCTCCAGCAAGCCTGGGAAAAGGCCATTTTAGAAGCTTCAGTCACATTGTGAGAAGCTTCAAAGGGAACCTGCAGCAGGACCCAGGTGAATGCACCATGGTCAGTTTGATCTCAGTCCTGGACAAAGCAGGGAAAAGCTGATCCAAAGTCCACCTGATAAAGAAGGGCTCCAGGGGGAACATAGCAAGGGCTGAACAATGTGGCTGTGGGGAAAACACGGCTGGGAATAATCTCTTTTCTTGTCAGCTGAAATTACAGATGTGAGTGACAAATGTAATGGGGAGTTCTTGCAACAGCCTGCTTGAAAAACATGGCAGTGTCACCAAAATGTGCCACAGTGAGGGAGAAGAGGTTGGTTTCTAGGCATTCCAGGATGTCCAGCACTAATCCCAGCCACACAAAACACTCTTCTCCCCATCCCAAGCCATTGCTGACAGGAGCTGCGGGAGGCATGGAGGGTGGTAAAACAGCAACAAGGACGGCACAGTCATAAAGCCACTGGGGAGGCTGTGGCTGGGCCAGTAAAAAGTGCTTTAAATACACCAAAGCCAAGGAGCCAAGTTGTACTTGAGATCAAAATCCCCGTCCCCAGCCTGAGGGAGTGTCCACAGAGCAAGGAGCCTGGGAGGGGCTGGGCTTTGACAAAAATGGGCTTTGGAAAAATTGAAATTGCATTGCTCCAGGTTTTCCCAACGAAACGTCAGAAAACACCAAACTCCTTCTGGGCTGAACAGTACGTTTCCTTCTACCCAAAACAAAGTGCTCTGCCTCTCCTTCATCTCCCACAAAAGCAAATGCAGTGGAGCAGAAGATGCTCCATGAGAGCCAGAGAAGAAAAACAGATCAGCCACGTGTGACTTCACAGTCAGGCACTCAGCAGGTCTCAGTCCTGCTCCACAAGGGATTTATGGTTTTGTGGACAAATCCAAGAAATGACAAGAGAAATCTTTCCAAAAATACCCCATGGTGTAAGAACCAGCCCTCTATGAGTGGTGGGTTTGTGCCTTGTCTCATGCTTGACAGGCAGCTGCTCCTCCCCACTTCAGAGCTCAGAACATTTTCACTGAAGACTGATGGGAAATTCAGCTGAACCCTGAAAAAAGTCCACTCAGCAGTGACAACTGTCCTCCTCACTGTGATATCGGTGATATTGCTGCCCCAGTATCCTTTAAACACCTGGAGCTGGTGACTCCAGAGTGGAGTCACAGAAATGATTCCTGACAGGCAGCACAGATCCTCCCAGTGCGCTCTGCAGAGCTGCCTGGCTTATCAGAAGTAAAATCAATAAAAATCAATCACTCCGCGGGGACAAAATTACCAGGCACTACAAGATGCATTATCTCAGCAGCAATTCATTCTCTAAATGAGTAATAGCCCCGAGCTCTGCCCCCACCTCCCACGAGCGCAGAGTCACCTGTGCCGTTGGCCACGCCATTGGCCACGCCGGTGGCCGTGCCATTGGCTGTGCTGGTGGCCGCGCCGGTGGCTATGCCATTGGCCATGCTGGTGGCTGTGCTGGTGTGCTGTGAGCTCTTGGCCTGCTGCCGGTGCCGGCTCCTGGCACTGGGACTTTGCTCTCCACTCCCCGCGTTTCCCCGGGCTGCTCCGGCCACATGTCGGTGCGTCCTGCAAGGGAAGGGAATGTGGGAGGTGGCAGACATCACATGGAACACCCCACTCCTGTCTTTTTGCCCTGGTCTTCCACTGCTTCCTCCCAGCACAGCCACTGGTGTCCCCTGGGAAGGGCCAGGATACAGTTCCATGCCTCTGCTCAGGGCAGTGCCTGGAGCTTCATGCTGCCTGCTCAGACCTGCCCCCAGTCTTGGCACACACCTGCTGGTGGCAGAGACCCATGGAGGAGTCACCCAGGTGACACCACCTTGCTTTGTTCACAGGCGGTCACTCTACGTGCCGAGGAATGGCCCTGGCCGCTCACGGCCGGACATCTGCTCGCCACCGTGGATGCCAGCTTGTTTCATCCCCCCCTGCAGATCCCAGGAGATCCCACACCAGCCCCAGGTCCTGCACCATGGTGGGGACCCTGACCAGTGCCTCATGCCTGGCTCCAAGTCTTGCACAGAGGCAGATGAGGAAGGTGCTCCCAGGACAGCTGTGGCCTCCAGAAAAGGAGGGGACAAGCAGACGGGAAGGATGGGAGCTGAAATCACAGCACAAGTTGTGACCAGCTCAGGTGCAGCTGCTCCATCTCTTGGGGGTCGCTGCCACCCTGGAGCTCACCTGCCACTGCTTCCCATGGCCAGGACAGCCCAACCTCCATGGGCAGAACACCTGCAGCTCCCCCCAGCAAACTCTCCCCTTTGGACCATCCAGGGTCCCCAAGGCAGCACAGAGGCATTCCTGAAAAAGCTGGGTTTCACCTTAAGAATTCATTCCTGTGAGCAAGGAGGGGGACAGGGCAGGAGGGGAGACACTGCCATCCCAAATCTGGGGGGCCTGGGGAGCAGAGGCAGAGCCCAGGCAGCAACCATGGAGGGTAAAGACTGCAGGGACAAGGACATCAGTTTCTCCCAGCCAAAATCTACCTTAAAAGGGCAAAACCCACAAACTGTCCCCAAGTCTCAGGGCTGGCACTGGGAGGGGAAAGCAGCTTGGCAGCAACAGGGCACAGATCAGTCATGCCACTCACAGCAGCTCCAGCAACTGGAACCCTCCCACTCACTCCAAAGCTGCTCTCCTTGGGGAGCGGCTCATGGCAGGACTGGAACTGGGAGGAGACATGGGAAAGCAGGAGATGGTTGTTGAAAATAGATTAGATGAGAGCCACGGGCAGAGCAGGAGCTGCTGTGGCCACTTCAGTGTGCCCCCAGGAGGGCAGCCCCAGCCAGGGGCTCCTCACACAGTGAACTCACACTGGAACCCCGGCTGCCCCCCAGACATGGCTCTGTGCTGGGGTTTGCTTTGGCCACCCGCACCCGGGAGCATGGAGCAACTGTGGGTACAGAAGAGGCTCCTCTTCCCCCATCAGGAGGTGAAGGTGGTCCCTCACTGATGTGGCTCAGCAGGGCATACTGGTAACTACCCACCTTCCAAAAGCTGGCTGGGACCTCTCCCCACAATTCCCCCCATGGTGAGGCCAGAGGCAGCACAGCCCCTGGAGCCCTGGCCAGAGGGGAACAGGCAGGTGGCAGCAGGCTGTCCCACTGGGAGCAGCCTCTCCGGCATGGGATGGATCTGGCCCCTGCTCTCCTCAGCACAGATGAGCTCAGAAGTGCCCAGAGAGTTTTTAGAAACCAAAACAGGATGTTTCCAGGCTGCCAGCCGGCAGCACAGGGTTACCAGCCTGAATTAGCCAGCCCGCCGCCCAGCCCAGCCCTCCTACGAGTGCTCCCATCTGGGCATTGTCTTTTAATAGACACTGGAAACAAACCCAGCAAGGCCACAGAGCGTGGCGGGATGGGAGTGTGTGCTTAAAATAGGAGCAGGGAAAAAACCAGGCAGAGCACGGATGGGAACAAACAGTGGGGTGGGGGGAGCGGGGTGTGCGGATGACAGCCCCTCTCCCACGCCGGGGGCAAGACCCTGCTGTCCCCCATCGACCTGGGGACTTGGTGGCTGCCCCATTGCCCCTCCTGGGCTGGGGCAGATGATGCCAAAGAGCAAAGTGGCATCAGCCAGGGGACATCAACATTTCTTCTCCCCCTTCTGCCAAGGCGGGGTCCCCTCGCTACAGTGGCCAACACGGACCCCAGCCAGGAAACCCAGGAATGGCCAATTCCTGCAGCTGAGTTGGCCAGAAGCTCCCTTGTGAGATGCAGCAGAGGTGGCAGCATGTCTCGGTCTGAGAGCCAGCGCTGGCTGTGGGGAGCAGTGCACGACCTCTGGGAAACAACGGGGAGAGCACCAGTGCCATGCAGGCAGTGAGAGCACAGCTCCCAAAACACAGAGCTGAGAAATTCCCCCTGTCCCTGCCAAGGTGGAAGGAGGCAGCCACATCCCCCAGCACCCAAATGGGAGAATCATGGAATAACTCGGGTGCATAGAGACCTGAAAGCTCATCCCGTTCCACCCCCTGCCACGGGCAGGGACACCTTCCACTATGCCAAGTTGCTCCAAGCTCTGTCCAGGGATGGAGCAGCCACAGCTCTGGGCACCCTGTGCCAGGGCCTCAACAAACAGGAGTTGTGGCACCCATGGCCCCAGCTCTCAGCCAGAGCTCCTTCTCTCCCTGCACAGAGGGCTGTGGAATTTCACACCCAACCACCAAGATTAGCAGCAAATCCCAAGATGACATTTGTTCAGGAGAAGAAAGAGAAGCCCTGACCAAGCAATTTCCCTTGCAGGGACAGTGTAGAAATAGCTGAGGAGCAAAGAATGACCCTTTTCTTCCCATCCTACCGCCGAGTGACTTTGCCAGCATCCATCACCAAGCCCAAGAAAATAAACACGGCTCTGTGTATAAACACAGCAACCCATCAAACAACATTCCCAAGTGCAAGGGACCCACAGTCCACTCTGGAGCAGGCAGCTGCCTCTACTGTGGGTATGCAGAGCAGTGCTCTGCCCCACAGAGCAGCACCACATCAAACTGAGCAGGTATGCCCAGAACAACCCCAAATTCAGGTAAGAGCAGCATGGATTGAGAACTAGCTTGCAGTTTCCCATACCAGGGCAGCCATGGGATTTGACTGATCACAGGCACACCTGGCAGGTGTCTGAAGGTGCCCTGCACAAGTCCTGGCCAGGCCTCACCACACTCAAGGTGACACCTGAAGCAGAAACTCCTCACAGTCGACGGGAAACCAGCAGGGAATGGGCCACAAGCAGTGCCCGGGCTCAGCCTCCCAAACTAGAATTTTCTTTGCAGGTTTTCTAGCACCTCCTGAGAGCTGCTAAGTGCCTGCCAAGCCCAGCTCAGTCAGGTCACCGAGCACTTCCCACCCCTGGGGAGGCTTTAACACCTGGACAGCAAGAATCAACAGGAGCAGCCACCACAAAGGGGCATGAACTGTGTTCACAACCTGCTCCCAATTTCCATCCCTCTCCCTCCTCGGGTGGGAGATGGACACACAACATGGAAAGACAGGGTCACTTTTTGAGCCAAAAACATCAACTCTGGTGTGTGCCCAGCAGATGAAGAAGGAGCAGAAGAGCTCAAGGTGTGGAGCTTGTAGCTGAGAGCGCTCCTGAGCCTGGGCCACGCAGAACCTCCCACGGGCAGGCTGCAGGCGTCCTCTCCACAGCCACACTACTACCCAGAACATCTGTACAGGCTGCTGGGCCACTGCCATGCTCTGGAAATATAAATAGGTGTTAAATTCAACTCTCTGTTGACAGTGTGACACGTCTCTCAATAACCACAGCTCCAAAAGGAGCAGCGCTGAGCCACTCCAGCCCAGCAAGGAGGCAGGGCAGGGCATGGAGCCAGGTGCAGGATGGCCTGCTGCCCAAGCATCTCACTTCCTTTGGAAGCAGCTGTTATTTCCCTGCAGCTCTGCTCCTCCTGCTCTGCCTGGACCTTTGGAAGCATCTCCCTGTGGCCAATGCCTGGAGGGACATTGTGCTTCCCAGCCTGGTCAGAGCTGTGCTTGAGGGAAGAGCTGGGGTTCCTGTGATCCCCATTTGAAGGGACCCCACTTTGCTGGTTTGTCTGGTCACAGCTTGCCCCACTCTTGGAGAGACCATTCTTTCAGCTGCCAGTGGAGCAGCTGGTGGAAACTCTCTGAGCCATCACAGACCTGATATTCCTTAAGAGACCCACACTTTGGGAGAGGCTCAGGCCAGCCACAGCCCAGCTGTACAGTCACCCCTCTGCACTCCCAGCTCTGCTGTCCCCCAGCTCAGGCCCCCCCTGCTCCACACCTCCCGTGTGCTGCACGACAGGGGCTCACTGGGAGATCTGGAGCAGGATGCACAGCACAAGGACAATCCAGACAGAGCCACAGCAGCCCCTCAGTAATGGACACACGGCATGGGACCCTCACCTTGGTCTGCTGCCAGAGCAGTTGGTACTGGGAGGTTGGTGCCAGCCCTCCGTGGCCACAGGTGTGCTGGTGGGGTCCCGTCCAGGCACCTGGGACCCTGCATGGGGGAAGAACAACGGGTGAAGAAAAGGACTGAACCACCTATAGATCTACCCTCCTTCCCTCCCTCCCACTTTCCAGAAAGGAGCCCCAAAAGCACAACAGCCTCATCCCTTGTAGGACAGACCCCCAGCACCCAAGGACCCCCCACCTCACACTGGGGTGCTCTCCTCACACCACACAGCCTGGCACTGCCTGGCCCCTCAGCACTCTGTAGCTCCAAGCAGAACACAGGACTCTGCAGAGCTGGCAGTGCCAGGAGAGTGCTGCATCCACAACTCCCAGATGTCACAGGTTTTGTCTTCCAGCGACAAAGAGGAGCCAAGGGAAAGCAATGCACCAACCCTTGTTCTGTACAAGCTTGGCTCCCCTGGCAGCCCCGAGAGAGCAGCCACCAGCCCGTGACCCCACGCACGCTCTGCCGTGGGGAGCTCTCTGTGAGTGGACCAGCAGACACCATTTCCCCAGCCCTCACGGCCAGCGAGGGAAGGGGCTGACCCGCATGGAAGGCTGGAGGAGGGCCTGGAGAAGGGCCGCTCCTCCCAGGCCGGCTGCTGTGAGCCTGTCGATGCTCCCGTTCCGCTCCAGCCACGCGCCCGCGGGAGCCCACAGGGCTGGGGCCCCAGCGGGGGCGGAGGCGAGTGCTGGCCCTGGGACACCATCCCGGGGCTGCCGGGGCCGCGCTCGCCCCGCTCCGCTCCCCACGCCTGGTGTCCGGAGCGGCCGCGCGGGGCTGGGCACTCACCCTCCGGGCCGGCACTGCCGTCGGGAACGCTGCCCAGAGCAACAGCCGGCCCGTCCAGGAAAATCGTCAGCTCTCCGCCCGACACAATGCTGCCTTTGTTCTCCGTCTGCAGGTCCAGGGTCAGCTGCCTGTTCTCCACTGTGGCAGACGGGACATGGAGAAAGAGACCCCCAGTCACCACCGGGATACCAGCGGTGTGGAGGTGGCTCCACTGCCCCAGCAACCACGTCAGCCTCCCGGGCTCCTCCAGGCCTCCCCCGTCCCCAAAGGACAATGTGCCCACTCCCTCAGGGCCAGCTGTCCCAGCGAGCACCACCAGTGTTGGCCCCACACCTACACACACCTGCCAGCGCTGCCAGAGGACCCCTGGCCAGTCCCACCACCTGCTCCTGAGGAAGATCCTTCTTCACCACCCCTCAGGATCCCTTCACCCTTTTCCTGGGGCTGCAGCTGCCCCAGGGGCCCTGGCTGTGACACTGAGACCCCCATCACTCACAGATCCAGGAGCTGGGGCTGTAGGGCAGATCCCAGCAGGAAAGCCAAAGGATTTGGCTCCTTTGAGATGACACACGGGGCAAGAAGGGTCCTGCATGATGGTGAGGATCCCTCCATCCACATCCCCGTGCATCAATTCCACTGAACAAAACCGGCACAGAGGGCCGTTCCCAAACAGGAACGCTCTGTTGCAGCACTGGACCACACTCACAGAAGGTTCTGGAGAGGGTGCCACAGGCTGGGAGGCTCCTGGAGACAGATGCCAGCTCCACTCCCTCCCTTGAGAGCCAGCCTGGTTTCAGCAGCTTCAGCAAGGCTTTGCTGGTCCCTGGGGGCAGCTGGGGCACAGCACAGCCCTCAGCACCCACCCCATCACAGCAGTGCCTGCCAGTGCCAGCCAGACTGAAACACCCGGCTCCATCACAGAAGGCCAGAAAAATTTGGCTGCACCAGCCTGGGACACTGGCCCAGACGCTTCCTGACTCATTTGCTCAAATAATATTTTTATTATACACGGATTGCTCATGACACAATGGCACCATTTTTTAGCAACCTGCTTTGTCCCGGTGTGACGCGGGGACGGGGTGTGGCTCAGGCCAGCAGGAGGAGGATGGGAGCACACCCCCATGGAGCCCTTGTCCCACCTCTAGCTCCGGCTGTCCTGCACTGGACTTGACACTTCCTTCTCCAAGGCACCCCAAATCCCAGTGACACAGGGTCTGCGGTGAACACAGGCCTGTGGGACAGGCGGCACTCGAGGATCTGGGGGAAGTCTCCAGCACCAAGAAGATGGGTGTCTCCTACACAGCTCATGGGGGCACAGCTCTGTCACTGATCACCATCATCCAACACGGGATTCTGCTGAGCCTGGTCTCCCCCTCTGCCTCACGGAGCTGCACTCCACTTGCTTCCATGGGAAACTGACCTCACAGACAGTTTTAAGAGCCTGAGACAGAAGATGCTACTGAGCACAGCCAAAAACCAGAACAAATCCAGACCCTGTTTCCCCCCCGGCTCCTCCAAGCCGTAGGAATCCGCATTTTCTCCAGGGTCCCTCCATCCCCCTCCACGTGCACCGCTCTCCGGGGCCGCACAAGCCCTCATTGTGCGGGCGCCCAGCCGAGGTGCAAAGACAAGGTGTCTCCAAGTGGAGGATGTGAACATGAACCTCCCAGCCGGCTTCCTTCTCCCCCCCTCCACCCCCTCCAGCTTTTTTAAAGAAAATAAACACTCGCAGAACCTTCCACTCCCTGTCCCCGAGCAGCGTGCGGGATGCACAAAGGGACATTGCTGCTGCACCGACGGCGGGTCCCCCGAAGGGCCCAGCACAAAGGCTGCCTCTGTCCCGCCGGCTGCCAGAATGTCAGAGGGATTATTATTATTTTGGGAGGGGGTTGGGGGGTGATTTGGTCCTGAATAAGGTCTCAGTTCAGCTACTTCCAGTGCCCTGCACGCAGCATCAGAGCTCCCATTTAGCAGAGGTGAGCTGGAATTCCCACCCAGCCCATTAAGCGGATTTACGGTTCTGCGAAACGAAGCTGGGAGCAGCCGGCACAATAATGGCCCCGGGCTGAGCCCCAGCTCCGGGACCCCCAGGAACCACACGTGTCTGACCCCAGGGAGCTGCCACATGAGACGAGCAGCTCCTCTGGAAGACCCTGTGTGAGGTGGCTCCATCATCACACCTGCATACCAGAAGATTTTCAGACAGACAGCCAAAAAGTGCTTCCCAGTCTCTCAGTTCCCCAAAGCTAGCGCCAAGCTCCTTGCCCAGTCCCACTGGATGCAAAGGCCAGTTCCCATTCCAACAGCTCCACGTGATCACCCAGGTTTTGTCTGGGATGAATCAAAGCTCCTTGGTGCTGAGCAGGTGAAGACTGGCTCAGCATTGGTGCATTCCCACAGCAGAAGGAATGACTCTATGCTGTGGCTACAAGTCCCTCCAGGAACAAGCAAGGGGAAAGTTAAACCTTCCACAGACATCCCCAAATGAAGAAGGAACCCAGAGTTTTGGGGAAGGGATAATCTTTAGTGTCCTATGAAAGTCTCCCCAGGGGAGCTTTGCCTTTGCTGCTGATCCAGCCTCAACCACCAGAGGTTTAGAGACAACTGTGTCCTACTCCATTTATCTGCCAGGGATAACCAGGAGGGCCTCGGGTTTCTGTTCCTTTCCTCTAAAAGGTGACATGGGATGGGCACTCTCCAATCCCCATAGTGACCTGCTGGCTGGATGGCCAGTTTTGTGGGATTACATCCTGGTCATGGCAGAGCCAGCTCACGGAACTGCTGGGACATGCAGCACAGCACAGCTCCTTTGGCATCACAGCCACAATGGGGTGGAGCTGCAGTTTTCCAGAGGCTGGGAATTGCTGCTGTTGTCCTGAAGGATCCCAGGAGGCCAAGTTCCAGCCACTCTGCCTGGGGCACAGCAGCAGAGACTCTGTGGGATCTGTAAAGCCCTAGCACGTGGTGCCACTCAGCACACAGGGGGACCAGCAAGGCCCACTACGGGCTCCACACAGCCCAGGATACGAGGCCGGCCAGGGCCAGCGGCAAGGAGCTCCCAGAGCCCGGGAACAAAGAGGTGCCTCTGCAGAGGCAGCAGCTCAGGGGCCGGGGCCAGGGGCCGTGCCATGGCAAACGAGCTGTTTCATGGGAGCCCTGGGAGCAGCTCAGCTCCTGGAAGGCTCCAGCTCCTGTCAGTGATTGAGCCAGTGCTGACCCACCTCTCCACCTCCCCGGCCAATCCCTGGGAAGGCGGGAGGCGCTCGGAGAGGCCCCGCAGGCGCTGCCAAGGCGCTGGGAAGCGCTGCGAGCCCGAAAGCTGGGCTGGACCCACCGGAGCAGGAGCTCCTGCGACAGCCAGGCTGTTGGCTCCAGAGGCTCTCACAGCCTTCCCGGGAGCTCAGGCCTCATCACTGAGCTCTTTTTCCATGCTCCGGGCCTCAGAGCTGAGACTCTTCCCCCTGGAGTAAGGCATACCTGGCAGAAGGGCTGACAGCACCATCCTGGCAGGCGGGAGCCCAGCACGCACTGCCACAGGTGTCACCAGCAGTGAGGACACTGTCCTGCCTGCTGAGGGGAACAACAGGAACATCAACCCAAGGCCACAGCTACACTCACAAACCAGTAACTTTCATAAAGCCTCACCAAAACCATAACAAACCCAACGAAGACAAAGGGGCTGCTACCCGGCAGGAGCTGCCCTGGGGAAGGCTCACTCTGGCTGAGCACTTCCCAGGATGGGGAGAGGAGGGCCAGGCCCCTCCAGTGGCAGGGGGCACATGCATTTCACTGCCCTTCACACATTAATTGCCTGACCCAGAATGGCTTGAAATCCCAGATGCCTTTTGCACGACCTTGCCTGACCCAGCCCCTTCCTCAGGCTGGCTGGCAGAGGGAACACACTCCCCTCTTCCCAGGAAGCGAGGAGCCCCTGAGGAAAGGATCTCCCAGGCTCCCATAGGGCCCCCAGCAGTCTCTGGCCCACTCAGACCTGCAGCAAGGCACGAAGGCTGAGCATGAGCCTGCAGGGAAGAGGAGGGAGCAGATGTCAGCCCAGACAAGGAGGGCAGACGAAAGCAGACAGGAGCAGACAGGCAGCACCTTCCCGGCAGGGCAGGGCAGGCTCTGCAGCTTTAAGAGTCCTTCCTCCCTCCCAGCCCACAGTGTCAAGGAAAAATCTGACACGTTTTTTCTGAGGGATGTTAACAGACAACCTAGAACAGCCAGTTGCCTTCTCCATTCATTTTCCACACAGCCCCCCGGGATGGCTGGGAATGAAAGAGCCAATTGTGCCCCCGTGGAGGCGCAGGTAGGGTGGGAACCACGGCAGCTCCGGGAGCCCGGCAGGGCCCCTGCACACCTCGGGAAATAACAGCTGCAGGGGAGGGTGCCCAGGGGCACAGATCCCACAGCTGTGGGGCTGGCTGGCAGCTACACCCCAACAGAGCCAGCCCGAGGCACACATCCAAGTCCCCACAGGCCTTGCGAAATGACAGCAGTGGCAGCACATGTCCCATGTGTCCCTCACTGCCACAGCACCTGGTGCCACCCAGAGCCACAGCAGCACGGCAGGGACACTGATGTGGTTTCAGAGCTGGCAGCACCAGGGGAAGCAGCTCACCCCAGCCCCCGGCACCAGGGAGGGTCTGAACCAGCCCTGAATCCCTCGGGGTGCAGGAGGCCCCTCTCCCTGCTCAATACCAGGTCTGTGTCTCACAAGCTTTGCTTGGAAGAGACAGAGCACGCCTTTTCCAGCCCTGCGCGGCCACTCGCGCCGCCCCAGCCCTGAATGGCCGCCTTTATGTGGGAGCTGCTGTCACAAGCCACGCTCTGGCAACCGCAAACGGCGGCAAATAGCAGCGGGGTTTGTGTTTCCGAGCCGGCTGCGGCGCCCGGGCTGACGCAGGTACGGCTTCCGGCACGCCCGGCCCAGGGCACACAACGGCACCTTGTTCCCTGCCGGGGAGCGCTGGAGCCGCTGCGGCCACCCCCATCCTGTCCCCTGTGCCCCGGGCAGGCGAGCGCAGCCCCGGGCCCCCCGTACGTACACTTGCCGCCGCCCTTGAGCAGGCTGCCGAGGCTGACGGAGGCGGCGCCCAGCAGCTCGTTCCTCAGCGTGTGGCAGATCCACACCTTCAGCTCCAAGTGGCTCTGAGCCGTGACATTCCTGCAGAGACCAGGGAAGGGGGCTGTCACCGTGGCCTCATGCCTGCTCCATGCTTGGGGAGCAGGCAGTGCCAAAGGCAAGCAGCAGAGGAAGGTGGGCAAGGACATGGGGCAATGGGAGACCCCCCCTCCCACTGCCCTCCCAGCCTGGCTGTCTCTGGCAGTGTCCTCATGCAAGGGACAAAGCTCTGTGACATTCAAGTGTCCCCAGAGGGGCACACAGGGCCAGCCCCACAGCAGGGGTCACATGGACTCACAGGGTGAGGACCTCGTTCCACAGCAGCTCAGAGACCCCCATCTGCTTCCCCGTCTTCTTGGTCTCGCTGGGCAGCCCGTCGCCGGCCACCTCCACGTAGCAGTTCATCCGTGCTGGGCGGCTCTGGGCCTTGGGCTTCACAGACACGACTGGGCAGGGACAGGCACAGGGTCAGGCAGCCATGAGACACCCTGTCCCCTGCCCTCATCCCCCACCCCATCCCTGCCAGCCCGGGGTGCCATGACTCACAGCAGAGTTCTGGGAGAGGGGCAGTGGGGAGCAATGCTCCTGGTGGCAGCGATGGCTGGCACCAAGCCCTGACCATGCCCATCCCCAGCTTCACCCCTCCGAGGGTGGCAGGACTGTCACTGTCCCCACGGACACCTCCCGAACCCAGGGCACGGGGGCAAGGTGGGACGGGGCAGCCCCGGGCCAGCAGTGCCTGCGGAGGGGCAGAGCTGGGGACGTGGCTCCGAGGGGACGGGGCTCCGGGCGCCGGGCGCCGGGAGCCATCTCGCGGCCACGGGAGCACCAGCGCGGCCCCAGCTGGGCCACGGAGCCACGTCCCCAAGGCAGCCGGGCGGGGGAAGCGGCCGAGCCCAGCCCATGGCACACAGGGCAGCGCTGGCCATCCTCAGCCCCTGCTGCCCCCGGGAAGGTGTCCCAGCCCGGGGTGCAGGCAGAGCACACACAACACATGTTCCTGGCAGGGGGAATCCCGGCGAGGCAGCGGGACCCACCTTTCACGGAGAGCGGGGACTTCTCGCAGGGCGGCCCGGCCCTGGCCCTGCTGGAGCTGGCAGCGGCCATGGCATCACCCCCGGCTGGAAGCAGAGAGAGGAGACACCTCAGCACCGCTCCCACGGCGCCCAGGGAGCCCAAACACAGCCCGATGCTGCTGCGAGCGCCCGGCACAGCAAGGACACGGGGAAAGGGTTGGGCAACCCCCGGGAAACACAGGCTCCCTCTCCTAATAAACCAGCCCTGCACCACAGACAACGCTGCGTCCCTGGGAGAGCAACCCCTGCACGGCACCGCTGCTAGCCAAGCTGGGCAGTGCCACCTCCAGACACCCCTCTGGGCACCTGAAGCTCCCCTGACCCACAGGTCAGTGCTGATGGGGGACAGAGCAGCCACCAAAGCCTTGCCCTGTGGGACACTGACTCGTGAGCCCACACATCACCAACAAGATGGCAAGGACATGGCAGTGGCACAGGCTGGACAGAAGCTGGTCACAGCACGGGGTAGTGGCCACATCCCTCAAGGGAAGCCCTGGTCTCACTATGGTACCAAATCCACAGAATCACTGAGGTTGGGAAAGGCCTCCAAGACCATCGTGTCACGCCCCCAGACAGGAAGGACACACTGTGACACCAGGCAGGGTGGCAGGACACGTGGCTGGGGCCTCTGCCCAAATCAGCGACCACAGAGCGGAGGAATGAGGTCACACATCACACAGGAGCACGAGACGCTGCGTCTGGGACCACGGAGTCAGCCATGGGCTTGCTCCAGCCTCCTCCCCACCATTCCCAGGAGCTGGAGAGGACAGGGGCCAAGGTCATGGCCCAGCCCCTAAGCCAAGAACTGCCCAGCCAGGACCAGGGCACTGCCAACCTCCCCCTCCCCGATCAGGGGAAGCAGGAAAAGGGAGGAAGCAGCTCCAGCCCCTCTCCCTGTGCAGGAGCCTCTTCTCTGCTCTCTCTTTACATCCTCCTTAAACTGTACCGAGCTCCAACCCATGGCAGATTCCCTGTGAAATCCCTTCTTCCAGGGTCTCTGCTCTCCGTGCCAGCACAGCAAACCTGCCTGGCACCCCAGGGCTTGGCTGTGTCTCATACAGCCCCCACCTCTGCCTGGAAATCCCCGTTTGGCACTGTCCAACCACTGTTCTGGCTCCATCCAACAACAGCCAGGGCTCCTGGACACATCCCAACCTCCTGTCGCTCACCGTGAGGGGCTACTCACCACACTCACACAGTGACTCCCATTCCAATTATCCCGGCCCGCAGATCACCCCGACCTTCCCTGAGGATATCGCATACTCCTCCTCCTCATGTCCCCAGCTCCACATCATATGGATTCCATCGGGGCCGTGCCCCTCCAGTGCTAGGCCGTGCCCAGCCCTGTTCCGCCTGGGCTGTCGCCATCCTTCTTCTTTCAAACCCTGACTCTTCCCCATTTCCTCTTTTCACCATTTCTCCGTCACTCGCTCTGACATCCCCGGCCACGCCAAGCACCCCTGACCCGCAGAAACCCCTCGGTGTCCAGTGCCACTCCCCGGGCACAGCTTTGCTGTCCCCGGGCTGTTCCCGCTCCGCACACCCCCACAGCCCCTCAGCCGAGCGGGACCATGACCGGCCCAGGCCGGGCCCGGGGCGCTCCCGCACCCCACACATGGGGAATCCCCCTTGATAAGGCCGAGGCCTCCCTCCCTTCCCTCCCCGGCTTCCCGTTTCCGACAGCCTGGCCTGACCTCCCGGGTCACCCGCGGGGCCGCCGCCCCGGCAGCGAACACCGAACCCGCCCCCGGGACCGGCCGGTCCGGCCCCGCAGCCCCGCACGGAACTGGGCCGGGCGCTGCGGGCACCGCGCACAGGAGGCGGAGGCCAAGGGCCCCACCTTGGCCCCGCTGTCCCGGGCTGGTACCGGCACCGGCTGAGCAGCTCCTGGCGGCCGGAGCGCCTCAGCAGGCCCTGTCCGGCGGACGGACGGGAGCGCCCCCGTGCCGTGCCGAGCCGAGCCGAGCCGAGCCGAGCCGAGCCGAGCCGAGCCGCCCCGCCCCGTCCCGTTACCGGCAGCCGCTCCGCTCCCGCTCCCCGGCTCCAGCTCCCGCCGTCATGTGACCCCGGCCGCCACGTGATCCCGCCGACCGGAAGCGCTCCCGCGGCACGGCCGCCGGTCCCGGCGTGCCCCGCTTGAACTACAACTCCCGGCGTGCTCCGTGCTCGGACCACAACTCCCGCTGTGCTTCCCGCGGCGCTTGGACGGCGGCCCGGGTGGGCCATGGGGCACGCGGACATGGCGCGTGTTCCGCACGTCGTGGCCGACACGGGCGCGTTCCTGAGCGCTGCCCCGCTGCAGGTACCGGGGAAACACCGGGGAGATACCGGAGGGGCGGGGGGGACGAGGGGTTACGGGCCGGTGTGACTGCGCTGCCCGCAGGACATCGCAGACGCGCTGTACACCGTGCCCGAGGTGCTGGCCGAGATCCGCGACCGGCCCGCGCGCCGCCGCCTCGCCGCGCTGCCCTGCGAGCTGCGGGTCCGCCGCCCGCGCCCCGAGCTGCTGCGCCTCGGTGAGTGCCGGGCAGGCCCCGGTTCCCGTCCTGCGCGGGGCACCGCTTCCTTTCCCTCGGCCCCACGGCCCGGCCCCGCCCCGCCCGGCTCTCGCAGCCCGGCCCGGCCCGGCCCGGCCCGGCCCGGCCCGACGGTGCCATTGTTCCCCGCCCGCAGTAACCGAATTCTCCAAGAAGACCGGGGACTACCCGAGCCTGTCGGCCGCCGACCTGCAAGTGCTCGCCCTCACGTGCCAGCTCCAGGCCGAGATCGACGGCCCCGGCTGCCTCCGCTGGGAGCCGCAGGACAAGGTAGGATCGGCCCGGGGACGGGGCCCCGGTTCCAGCGGCCCCGCCGACGCCCCGTGCCGCTCCCCAGGTGCGGCTCAGCTCCACCCCGCGGCACCCAGAGGCCCCCCTGCACCTCGCCGGCTTCCACCTGCCCGCCAAGGTAAGGCCCGGAGGGAGGGCGAGGGCGTGCGGCCCCTCGGAGCCCCGGGTGAGGGTTCCCCGTGCTGTGCCCCCAGCACAAGCCCGCGGGGAAGGGCCCGCGCCAGCCCAGCCCCGGCAGCGGCCCGGCCCCGCCGGACAGCGACGAGTTCGGATCCTTCCTGTACTGGCGGCCGCCCCTGCCCAGCATCGAGGAGGAGCTGCGGGAGCTGCTGGTGAGAATCTTCTGGAGTTTTCTTTCTGTCCTCGCTCTGTGATTTCTGGCTGGCCTTTCCCGACCCCTCTGTGCCACCCTGACCGTCTCCTCCCCCCACATGGCCCAGGCCATCTCCAGTAGCCCCGAGCCCCTGGAGGAACACCCGGAGGAACACCAGAGCTCTGCAGATGGGGCCAGCGCCGGCGAAGAGGAGGATGAGGAGAGCGATGACGAAGGCTGGATAACTCCCAGCAACCTGAAGCAGGCCCAGCAGGACACAGGGCACTGCGACACTGCTCCCGTCGGTGTCCAGGTCGGCTGTGTCACCACGGACTTTGCCATGCAGGTGGGTGCTGGGCTGCAGCCAGGGCTCAAACCTCGGGGCTGCTCCCATCAAGGCAGTGCCGAGTCCCTGGGCAGGGGAGAGCAGCTTTGGGACAGCTCCGTGTGTCGAACCAGTAGGGTCTCAGTTCCAGAGGCCTGTGCACAGCCTGTCGGGCTCTCACTGCCCCAGCTGGCAGGGCCCAGTCCCAGCTCCCGGCATTCCCAGCTCCCGGGGTCCCAGGTTGTCCCTGCTCTTGCAGAACGTGCTGCTGCAGATGGGTCTCCACGTGCTGGCCGTGAACGGGATGCTGATCCGCCGGGCCCGGAGCTACATCCTGCGCTGCCACGGCTGCTTCAGGTGCTGGGGCTGATCCTGCTCCCGGGCTGAGCCCCTGTTCCACAGCCCCGGGAGCTGTGAACTTGTCTGTCCCACCCTCACAGGACCACCTCGGACATGACCAAGGTTTTCTGCCCCCACTGCGGTAACAAGACCCTCAAGAAGGTGGCAGTGAGTGTCAGCGACGATGGGAGTCTCCACATGCATTTCTCCCGCAACCCCAAGGTGCTGAACCCCCGGGGGCTCAGGGTGAGTACCTGGACAGAATCCCAGACTCACTGAGGTTGGAAAAGACCATCAAGATCCTCAAATCCAACCTGTGACCGATCCTCACCTTGTCAGCCAGACCAGAGCACTGAGTGCCATGTCCAGTCAATTCCTTGGACACCTCCAGGGATGGGGACTCCACCACCTCCGTGGGCAGCCCCTTCCCATTTTTAACAACCCTTTCTGTGAAGAAATTCTTCCACTGGGACCCCAGGGATGGGAGCCCAGCCTGTGGCTGGCAGGTTGGAGGGAATCAAAGCAAACTGTGAACATCCTCCAGATGTTGCACCTGGACCCCAGGGCTTCTGGGCTTCCCTGCTCAGGTCTCCAGAGGCCTGTGGTCACCTCAGAGTCCCTGGGAGCCGGGGCTGATCCCTTCTCTCCTGCAGTACCCGCTGCCGGCGCCGCAGGGCGGGAAGCACGCCAACAACCCGCACCTGGTGGAGGACCAGCGCTTCCCGCAGCAGCGCCTGTCCCGCAAAGCCAGGCAGAAAACCAACGTGTTCCACCCCGACTACCTGGCCGGGGCCTCTCCCTTCGCCGAGAACGACGTGCACAGCCGGGCCGCGCACCTGCACCTGCGCGATGCCGCCCTGGGCGCCGGCCGCCGGCGCCTCAACCCCAACGCCGTCACCAAGAAGTTCGTGAAGAGGAGGTGAGGGGCAGGACGGGCCCCGCCTGCAGGACCTGCCTGCCCGGCTGCCGTGGTGGCTCCACCAGGGCAAGGCCTCTCCCAGAACCTGGCATGGGCGTGGGACAGGCCGCTCTGTCGGCACTGCGCTGGTGCCCAGAGGGCCACCGTGACTGGGGTGGTGGTGGCTGGGTTTGGGGAGGCCCCAGCATGGGAGAGGGTGGGGTGGCTTCCCTGCTGGCCCTGGGTGCCCCTGGGCAGGGGCTGTGTCACCCAATAAACACCAAACCCCAAAGCACCGTGGCTCAGTCCCGTTTGTGTGGGTGCCTGTGCCAGGGGGAGCCTTGCTCTGAGCCTCGAGGGATGAGGAGGCTGGGACAGAGGAAGGGAGGATTTCTTTGATGTTTTGCCCCATGGGATCATGAGCTCCAGAAAGACAAAAGCCCAGGGCAGGGGGTTGTGTCTCACCCTGGCACTAGGCAATGCCCAGGGCTGAAGGGGGAGACTCAGGTAAAGCTTTTTGGATAAATCTGCTGAAATCTTTCACAACTGCCTGTTCTGCCCAGCTCTTGCTGCAGTTTCTTAACCCTGCTGAAATTGTTCAAGGTAAGGAAATGCCTGGTACCAGCTGTGGCCCCTGGTCCTGGGGAGGTTGCAGGGTGGGATCAGGAGAGGGGAACACACCTGGGCCTTCCCCAGCCCCAGGGCATTTTTGGTGTGTCAGAGCTGCAGATAAAGGGCATTGGGTAACGCACCCACAAATTCTGCTGAGGAGGTGGCAACTTCCAGCGTCTTTGCTTTGGACTCTTGGCCTCACCTCCCTGGGGCAGCCTCTGTGTCTCCCCCAGTCCCTCAGAGACGGGATCCCGGGCTATGGAAGCTGTTCCCTCAGTCACAGTTTGGAGGCTGGGTTGGGCAGCTCTGGAGATGCCCTTGGAAAAACCATCACAAGACTTTACACTGCAAAATGAAAACTTTCATTGTTTATTCTCGACTGCAGCTGTTTACAGAAATATAGTTGCGAGTATACAAATGTCCCAATAGAAGCAAAATATTTTTATTTTTTTTAATATTCAACAAGTTATCACAGGAGAGCTAAAAACATAGATGCAAATAAAATATCCCCTCATAGACAAACTGAAAACACCGGGAATCAGTGCTTGGAAAACCCACCTACGAAAGCCATATACACAGAACTGCACGAAGGAGTATCTGGTGCTACTTTCACATTGCAGGACACAGAAGAGGCAGCTCAGCGGTCGAGGGTGCACCCAGAACATCTGGCAAGCAGGGGAGAGCCCACCAGAGGTGCAGGGACAGAGAGAGAGGTTGGAGCTCTGCTCTGAAGGGGTTGGAGCTTAACTCAGCATCAGCTCAGATGGGAGTAATTCAAACTGCCTCCTTTTATCCAGAATAAAAAGGCTGCTAAGGATACTGGAATGTGATCCCAGTTCTGCAACACCCAAAGAGCCACTTTCAAACAGGAACGTCCCCCTGGACACGTTATCCCGATGGGCAGCCATGGTCCTGCCCAGGACACTCGGGGCAGGTCCCGTTCCACGGGCAGCTCCAGGGCCAAAACAAAGCCAAAGCCATTTACCTGTCACATGAACACAGAACCCTTCCCTCATCCCAGAGGGATGGAATGTGTCACAGAGGCTGCCGGGTGTGGGAGCTGAACAGAGGGGTCAGTGAGCAGGGAATCCTTGGATTCCTCACCCTGTCCCCACACAGTGAAGGTTACCAGGAAATTTAAAGAAGTGTAACAGCAAAAATGACAGATCTCTGGAAAAAGCAGGGCTCAGCCCAGCAAACTCCAAGAGAACAAATGAGGACATTGGCTCTCAGTGTGGTGGAGGTGATTTAAGAAAACCTGTACCAGGACAACACTGTCTGATCCACTCATGACAAACTCCAGTGGAACGTGGATTTGGAATGAAAAAGTCATGGTGGCCACAATACACACTATTGATTTTATGACCTGATTTAATGGCTGGAGCTGGGCAAGGGGAGGTTTAGGCTGGATATCAGGAAAAGGTTCTTCCCCCAGAGGCTGCTGGGCACTGCCCAGGCTCCCCAGGGAATGGGCACGGCCCCGAGGCTGCCAGAGCTCCAGGAGCGTTTGGACAGCGCTGCCAGGGATGCCCAGGGTGGGGTTGTTGGGGTGTCTGTGCAGGGCCAGGAGCTGGGCTGGGTGATCCCTGTGGGTCCCTTCCAGCTCAGGATGCTCCATGATTCTACGATCCTTAGGATTTAATTCCTCACACAACCTGCAAGACAGAAATCAGCACAGTTGTGGCAGGTTCCTCATGGACAGAATTCAATGGGAGCTTCACTGGCTTTCAAGGAGTTCTCTACATTTTGACTGCTGCAGTAATGAGTCAGTTAAAATAAAAAAAAATCAGTTTACAGACTCCTGCCCTTATGGGAATAAAGAGGAATGGCAGAGGAGCTTCCCCTCCCTGACCCAGCACAACCAGGGACCCTTTGCTACACAGTAACATCCAACACACCTGGCTGGTGTCAGCCCAGCCCCTCTGGGGGCCACCACCAACCCCTGCCTGCATGAGCTGCTGCCAGACTGGGGATGCAAAAGGCTCTGGGGTTACCCGAGGGAAGCCGAGGGATGCTCAGGGCTGCAGGAAGCCCATCCTCAGCCTGGGTGTCAGTTCTATCCTAAACCACATCTGCAAGTATGAACTACAAGATATAAAAATACAAAAGTGGCCACATCTGCTTCCAGCCCACGGATACCAGCGAGGTTCCCAAGCAGAGCAACTTCTGGAGCCACGGTACCAACAGGGCCACACGTCCAGGACTGAGAGGTGTGAGACAGCTACTTATGAGTTACTACAAAAACCTACTGAGGAAAAGGAGTATTATTTCATGTTTATAAAAATGTAAATATAACAGTATTCTATGCATGTGCCTACTATTATTTATATATAATAATCTGACTCCTCTATATACATATATATAATCCTAGAATATACAGGCAGTGTGTATTTACATCCCTATACAGATTGGGAGAGGAAAAGCCTCTCCTCCTGTGTAACCCCCCAGAGTCCCCCACTCCCCTAGAGAATTCCACCAGTTTCCCTTTGCAAGAGTTTACCCCCTGCAGCATTCTTCCTTGTTTCTGACACGTTTATCCCATTTCCAACGCTGACCCTCTCCCGGTGCCACGGCACAGACGCCCTGCCCGGGGCACCACGGCCACTACAGCTGGCACAGCTGGTCTGAGCAGGAACACAAAGTGCTCACAGTCAGCCCCAAAGTCTAAAAAAGCCCAAATTAAAACAAACCCCCTGAACAAACACAGCATCCCAGTGCTGCTTCCTTTTAGCTTCTATAGAATGGAGCTGCCCCGAGACCCTGGAACACGAAACCACCAACTCCCTGAAACTCAGTTTTGCACTAATGACAAGTCACCAGTGACCAGCATTTGCTCTTCTCACCTTCCACCCACAGCTAGGAGCATGCCAAGCAATTCCCTCTCCTCTCTCCTGCTTCTCTCTCTCAGATCCATGTCCGTGCTCCCTGTGCTCCCACAATGCCCCTGGAAAAGGAACCCAACTGTTTGCCAAGCAGAGGCATGAGAAAACAGGAATGAAAATCCATTCAGACATATTTTCCTTTTATAAATTAGATACTAAATCAAAATCTCAACAGAAACTTTAAAAAATAAAGTTTGGCTCAGTCAGGTGAGGGGAATGTCCACTGACAGCTGCCCAGACTTGGTGCTTCCAGTAAAAACCTGCCAAAGTTATGTTTAACTGCTCATGCCTTAGTTTATCTTAAAACTACACAGGAAGCAACCACCCTGTCAGTGATTAGAAGTAATCATAGTCACTGATCAGACACTGGACATCCACTTCAGAACAGCCAGCCTGGAATTATTTCTTGAACTAGATTTGTGTTAAAATAAGAGCAAAGTGTTTGGCTTGCTGCAAGATCAGGCAGTGAGGAGGCAATTAATAACAAAACAACTGTTAATTAAGCACAAAGCACCAGTAACTCCATGCCAGAGGAGCTGTTCAGCTCCAACTGTGCGTTAAGTGTTGTCTCTGTGGTTTCTGGGTGGGCTCTGGGCAGACTCAGGGTAAAAGCTGAGGGGATGTGGTGGGGGCTGGCAGGTCCCTCTCCCTCAATTTTCACCTGTGCCCACAAATGGGTGCTCTGGGACCCCCAGCGATGCTGGATTTACAGACTGATACCTCAGGAGCCTCTCTGCACCCAAAGGGCCCAGACACGATGCCAGTGCTCCGTGTGCTCCTGGAACACAGGGATCATAGAGAAGCTCTGCTGCCCAATCTCAACTGCTAAATATGCCAGAAGTGAATGTTCAGGCCCCTGGTAAAACACAGATGTGGCTCAGGCTGTGCTCCCTGCCATGACACCCTGCAGCCTGTCCATGAGCTCTTCTGGGGCTGATCCAACCCCTCCACCCTCGGAGCCGCTGCCCGAGCACGCGCCAACCGCTGAGCGACCTCTTCAGTCACACAAATACTTTTTGTAACCAAATCACATGTTCAAAGTGTTGTACATTTAAACATTGACCTAAAATGAACAGGTAAATTTAACACGAGGAAAGGAAGGTGTTTCCAGAAGGGAAAGCTGGGATAGCACAGCCCTTGGTTGGTTTTTTGTGTATGTTTTTTTTTTTCTCTTCTCTTCATAAGCAACCTCAAATGCCCACAATTCAAACATACCCTTCCCTGGAGCTGTGGCAGGCTTGGGATGAGGATCTCTTCTGGGCACTCATCCTGTTCCATGGAGAATTGGTCCCTGGTGACTTGGCACTGACCAACGAACGGATACAGCCCTTCGGAACAATGAGCAAACTGAAGCAGCACACGAGCGAATCCATCGTTCCTGTCACTCCTTCTGTGTGTGACAGCCCCAGGTGACACCCAACAGCTCATCCTGGGACACTGATCCTGCAAACACCACCATTTCCTTTCCCAGTGAGTGGCTATGGACTTCCACAGCCCTCTGGACGTTGTTGGGTCCATTGTTCTCAGCCTGAGCAGCCCCACACAGCACCTGGGCACTGCTGGGGGCTGCTGCTTTCCTGTCGTGAACCATTACAAGATGTTGTTAATGTTTTGTCTTAGCAGGGGAAAAAAAATAAAGTACAGAAAGAAAAAGTCTGGGTCGGGGTTAAAGCAGCTCTGGACATGATGCAGCGGGGAATTCTTTCTGTCCTGATTAAAATTTCCAACGTTTGAGCATAATCATAAATTAGGAGTTAAAACACAGAGGCGCTAATATTAAAATATTAAATAGGCAATGAGAGTGAAGAAAAGCTGAATGGCTCATTCTGAGGGAAACCCCAATATTTCATATATTATATAATCCTAAATGCCTCTGGGTTTCCTTGCTAGGCTGTGAGTGAGGGACACACCAAACACAGAGCGAAGCTTCTCGTGGCCAGCTGGACCAACACTGCCTGATGGAATGGCGAGAGATGAACACGTTATTTATGTTGCAAAAAGTACTTAAATACTCAATAAAGACATAACAAACCCCACCCCACCCCACTGTTATCAGACGCCACGTTGTGGTAGAACATCAGACAAACTCACAAATTTACCACAAAAATGTGTGGCAAAAAGAATATTTTATATATATGTATATATATAAATTTTTTATATTTATGCCAATGTACTCACTCAGTACAAATAGCAAAATAGTTATACCATTTCCTAAATACAAAATATAGCTTTCCAAAAAAATGAAACACACATTAGATATAAACCATCCAAAACTTGAACGATTGAAAACTGTATTCAAAATTAAATGACCCAGAGCAGGTCTCTTTCTGAAAAGTTCCCTTCATATCGGCAAGAAGCCTTACTACTGAAAACGTAATTCAATGCCTCTCAATGAGAGAGAGAAAGAGAGAGACAGAAAGAGAAAGTGAACGTCGTGACAGACCAACAAACGGGGGAAATCCAGGAAAACCAACAAAAACTCTACACGGCTCAACTACGCACACGAGTTAAGGGGAAAACACACAGTAAACAGACTCGAGGAACTTAAAAAAAAACATTTACAGACGGTTCTTTTGTTATTTCAAATAACAAAAATGAAAAATGACGTGATACCAGCTACACTCTACCGAGGCGGAACGGGCGCCGCGGGAGCGGCTCGGCTCCAGCGGCAGCGGGAGGAACACGGATCTGAACGAGGCTGTAGTGAGAGATCACACACTGTCCGGAGAGTTGAAGCACCTAAAAAATCCACATGCCTCACAATACACCTGCGTGGTCTGGAGTGGGTTGTTTTTACATTCGGTAACATCAGTCAATGATTTATTCTTTAATTAAACACGACAATCTAGAAACCAGACTTGGGGCTCTGTGGTAGAAAAAGGAAAAATCACTTCAGAACTGCAATGAGCTCCATGTGCTACAAAGATGCAACAGCTCAGGATGAAGTGATGTTTTAAGAAGGCTTAAAAATGATGCAATTTGCCCCCTACTTGGAGTAAAGCCAAGCTTTTTCCATCAGTCACAGCTGGAAGTGGCGGGTTAAGGGGGATTCCTGCGTTTAGAAGGTGGTGGAGAAATTGCTTCCTCTCTCCTTAGTCCTTGATTATTTGTCAAAGCTTCTACTGACTAAGCAATTTACTGCCAACGATTCCTAAAAGCTGTTTCTGAGCTTTAAAGCCAGTAGGATATTTACGTCTTTTTTTAAAAACACAATACAAAACTGAGGGAGAGAAGGAAAACCATGGAAAGAATGAAAGGGAGAAGGCTGGTTTGGGAACAGCTCATGAGGCTTTACAGAGCTCTAACCCATCAGTCAAGAGCGGGAGACACAGAGGAGTCCCTTCCTCAGCAACACAGAATGCTCTTTTCAAGCTGAAGGTGTTTTAGAGAAGATTTTAAGATCAACTGGAAGTTCCCCTTCATTTCTTCATTCTGTAGAGCCACCAAACCCTTGCTCTATGTACAGCTCCACATAAGGGATGTGGGAAACCATTAATCCCATTGTCAGATGGGAACTGGTTATTTACAGCAGCAATTCTCTGCTTGGTTATTACAGTTAACAATACTTGCAATTCATAAAGGGTGGGTTTGGCTCTCCCACTCCGTGTCAGCCAAGAGATCCCTTCACTTACTGACAGCTGAGTCACAGCTCGGGGCAGAGGCAGCTGCTGTTTCTGCTGCACGAGCTTCCCGAGGAAAAAGAGAGGATATGAAGAAGGAATAGGAGGGAAAAAGTAAACGTGGTAACATGGATTACCTTCCAACAACAATAATAACTGACCAGATATGCTTTAAATTCCAAGAGCCCCCACAGTAATGAGGTTTAGGAATCTGGTAACAGCCCAACCCCACGCCCCAGTAACACAAAGCATAACTCCTCAGCATTATTGGCACTATGGAGCCCAAACTCCATGGTCATGGCCTCAGGTCTGCCACTGGCCACGCGTGTGCTCTTTAAAGAGGCCACTTTTCCACAGAAGCAATTGGTTCCACGCAGCCTAATCCAGAGTTGGAAGGTCTGAGAGGATCTGGGGAATCGTCGCTTTTTTTTTCTTCACGGAATTTCTGCATGAGAAAACAAGCAGAAAAGTCAGGCATAACTAACCACAGTTCAATCTTCCTTCTGTGCACTTGCTTCATCTTCAGGGTGTTCCTCATGAGCAGGCACTGAACCGGGGGTGAGGAGCAAGAGAAGCTCTGGAGAGACTCCCAACTCCATATACAAACCCTTTTAGATTAGAGAATGAAGTGTATCACTTCAGTGAAAACTCAAGAGGGGATTTAGCTCCAGACCAGCCCCAAGTTCCACAGCACAGCCTACACTGGACTCCAGAGTCCTCCCAGTTCTTGGTGCTCATTTGTAGTCAAGGGCTCTTTCCCCCCTCTGAAAAAGACACCTTCTAAAAGCAGAGTGTCTCCTAGCAACAGCTGATGCTGTCAGCTGTTTCTAACACAGACTCAGCATGTGGCACACTCAGGAGCTGCCACATTCCACCAAAACTTGTTCTCACATTACATTATTGTAACCCGGGGGAAGAGTTCAGAACAGTTCAGACTTGAGGTGTAATTTACTCATTAAGCCTCACGTTTTTAAACTACAGTCATGTTTCGTAAGGTTTTGATCTGCCAAGCTGTCAGTGATCCACTCTCCTCCTTAACAAAGCACCAGACTCACGGCAGATGACAAAACGTATGAAAACTGAACAAAAGTCTCAACTGTTTCATACAAATTCTGACCTCTGACTGGTTTTAGTAACTTCATTCTGGTACTATAGTCTTAATTCAGCCTCACTGGTGTTTTAGCTGGCCTCTTAAAGCACAGTCACACACTGCAAGGTACAAATGGGCTGAACAAAGCTCCTGTGTGGCAGGAAAGAACCCAGAGACCCAAACTCACCACTTACTTGCCTAATTAAAATGAGCCAGCCATGTTGTTCCCCTGGTTCTGCAAGGACACGAGCAGATCATCTATTTTCTCCATGTTCTGGTTGGTGGCCATGGCTGAGGGCAGCGGCGGGGTCTCGGGGAGCTGCTGGGACAGGAGCGCCGGCACCGCGGGCTGCGCCTCGCCCTGGGGCTGCCCGGGCTGGCCCATGGCCATCAGCTCCTCCGGCAGCGCTGCCGGCCCGGGGGGCAGCAGCTGACCACAGTCTGGGGGACAGAGGGACAGCTCAGCGTCTTGGCACAGTCCAGCAGTTCCCACAGCAAAGCACCCAGCTACGACCACGGCCCACCACCAGCTGTGTGCCCTGTGAGAGCTGCTACAGCCTGTTGTAAGCAACACCTGCACCTCTCACTGCTGGGGCTCACAGGCACCCACAGACCCATGCACACAGAGAAAGGCTCTCCATCCCACAGAACTGCTCATGGAGGCTGGGTCCAGAGAGGCTACGAGGAGAAGTGCAGGTTTGTACAGCTAAGTACACTTTAACGCATTTCTGGACTCTATAGCTTCTAAAGTCCTTGCTTTCCTTCAATAACGTGAAGAAAGCCAACGCGTATTGCAGAAACCAAAAACAGGAAGAGAAATGCTCTCTTAAGAGACCACAATCATTCCTAGATTAGACATTAGGGAGAGATCCTTCCCTCTGAGGGTGGGCAGGCCCTGGCACAGGGTGCCCAGAGAAGCTGTGGCTGCCCCTGGATCCCTGGCAGTGCCCAAGGCCAGGCTGGACACTGGGGTTTGGAGCAGCCTGGGACAGTGGGAGGTGTCCCTGCCCATGGCAGGGGGTGGAACAGGATGGGCTTTAAGGTCCCTTCCCACCCACACCATTCCATGTTTCTATGGCAGCTCTCTATCCCGAAAGCTCAGCACCAGGCACTGGTCACTTACTGTTCTGGATGCCGAACAGGAATATTCCCGATGTCTGCTGGGATGAGGCAGGGGAATTCTGCAGCTGGTTGATGGCACCTCCCGCTGTGTTGTGGAACAGAGGAGCCTGCTGCTGGGGAGGAGAAGCAGTTCCTGGCATTCCTGCCATGCTGTTTTGGGAGGAGTACATGGGGGACTGCTGCAGCTCCGGCTGGCTCATGCTGTTCTGCAGGGCAGACATGGAAGCTGAGGAGATGAAGAGGGTGACTTGTTGCTCTTGAGAACTTGGGGATCCTTGGACCAGCTGAATCTGGGGCGAGTTATGGAAGATGGTTGGCTGCTGTGCTTCGGCCTGGTTGGAGCCAGGATTCTGGAGAGGAGACACTGTGGTCTGACTCTGGAATTGCATGGGCTGCTGCTCCTGGTTCATGGAGGCCATGTTGGACTGTGGATGAAAAATGGACTGGCCTTGTTGCTCCTGATTGGTAACTGGGTTTTGATTTGGATTGAAAATCATGTTCTGCTTTTGGGAGGCCATTGTACTCATTGCATTTTGATTGCTGAACATCATGTTCTGCTGCTGCTGCTGTTGCTGCTCCTGAGCTGGGGGGCTGCTCTGGATAGCAACAATTGAATGCTGAGGCTGGAAGATGGCCCCTTGTTGGTTCTGAGGAATGGAGCTGGACTGGATGGAGCCCAACGACACTTGGGACTGAAACAAACCCTGCTGAGCAGGCTGAGTCTGGGGCTGCTCCTGGGGAAGCATGGAGCTCTGGATATGAGAGATCTGTGTCTGCTGCTGGAAAGAAGCCTGCTGTTCAGTGTTTGTTGCTGTCTGAAGAGGAGAAATGGGATTTGGGCTTGTAAAGAATGACATCTGCTCTTCCTGAGTGGCAGGGTTGCTCATGGAACTCTGGGAAAGGAACATGTTGGCAGACTGCTGGTCTTGAGGCACAGAGGAGCTCTGCAAGACACCCATGGCATTCTGTGAGTGGAACATCGGGGGCTGCAGCTGGTCAGAGGAATTAGTGTTGGTCTGGTTGTGGACGATGGAATTTGAGCTGTGAAAAAGGGATCCTTGTGTTTCCTGGGATATATTCTGAGTGTCGCCAATAGGGTTCTGAGAGTGGAAAAGCTGAGCTTGTGAGTGTGGAGACTGTTGGATGAAGCTTCCCGACTGAATGGACATCATTTCTCCACCTTGCTGGAACAGACCCCCACCCTGCTGCTGAGTCCCACTGGCCTGGACACTCATCATGGTCTTAGTAGATGAGAAGAGATTAACCTGGGACTGACTTTCCCCACTGTGCTGCATCTGAACCATGGTCTGAAACACAGAGCTCTGCATCTGTTTACTCTGCCCCGAGGCCTCTTCTCCCTCAGCAGAGCTCGATGGCTGGAACATGGCAGGGCCGTTGTTGGAGACCGGCTGCTGTGCGGGGGCGGCTGCCTCGCTGCCGGACACCCCCGGGGACGAGGAGAACAGCTCACACTGCATCTGCATGTCTTCACTTGTGGATAAGCCACCCATCATGTGAGACGCCTGCTGGTACACCGGGGACTGCTGCAGGGCTCCGTTCCCCGACGTGGTGGAGGAGAACAGGTCCGACTGCATCTGCGTGGCCGCCTGGCACATGTTCTGCTGCATCCCCATCACCATCGCCGCCGACGTCTCCATGGCCTGCTGCTGCTGCTGCTGCTGGTTGGACAGGGCACCTTCAGGCTGGGAGTGAACGTTCTCAGCTCGTCCAGGCAAAAGGTTCTCCGGTCTGGAATGGACAGCTGTGTCTGAGGAGGAAAATATCCCAGGATTTACGCTGTTCTGTATCTGGCTGACCTGCTGAAAGATATCTGCATTCAGCTGATCTTGGACATCCTCGCTGCTGTCTGAGCCCGAAAACAAAACGGAAGATAACTGCTGCTGAGCTTCCAGAACCTGCTGCACCAAGTCAACGTTCCTGTTGCTGCCCGTGGCGGTGTTGGTGGGGAAGTTCCCAGCCTGGAGCTGCTGGATGGTGTTCTGGAGCTGACTCACACCGCTGGCCGACGAGAAGATGCTCGAGGAAATCTGCTGCTGCAGGGCCTGGGCCGGCTCCGAGAGCGTCGGCTGCTGCTGCTGTGAGGCATCAGCCAGCTGTGACAGAGTCACCACTGTGCCATCCGACTGCAGCACCTCCCTGGGCTGCGAATCCCTCGTCTGGAACTGTGCAGCCTGCTGCAGCAGGGCATCGCTGTTCTGCAGCTGGCCCGGGGTGGACACTGCGGAGAAGCTGCTGGGCTGGGAAATGTCCTGCGTTTGGATCGTGCTCAGGGTCTCTGGGTTGTACACCTTGGGCTGGATTTGCTGCTGGTTTTCGCTTTCAGAAGGTAAATGGGAAGCAGAAGTTGATATGCCAGACATGCTGTTTTCCAATGTTTGTTGAGTTGACCCAACCACATTTGAAGCCTGAAAAGAGCAAGGCATTCAGTAATTTATAAACTTACTGGGGTTATGCTGATACAACTTCCCCAAATCCCCGATGTCCAGGGAAGATCAGAGGAAGATGTGAGATGTGAAAGCCAGACACACCCAAACCAGTAAGCAAATGATTAGCAGTGGAAATGCTACTTCAAGGATGGAATCACGGCACAATTAATGAAAGCAACACTAAGAAGTGATTAACAGAATATTCTTACAGTAATTTACTAGTTCTGTGTCACAGGACGAAACACCCCACTGTAATGTCACTAACCCATCAATCTGTCTGGGCGCAGCAACCAGGTGAGTCATCTAAGGAAATTGTCTGTTTTACTCATGCTCTGTGACTGTGTTTTGCCCAGACTGATCGTGGACATGGCACTTTCCCTGTCTATTACTCTTCTCCACTAGCAAAGCATAGACCAAGGAGTAGAGGTAACTCAGAGTCTGAAAGCTGCTGTGCTCAGCCCCCACCAAACTCACCTGGAGCATGGGGGGAGAGCATTTTTCTGTACTTACTTCCATTGGAGCCACATCTTCATTCTTGATCATACTGCTTGGCATGAGTGGAGTTATCAAGGCACTAGGAAGAATGTTCACCTTCTCCAGGTTACAGCCCGTGGCCTTCACTGCTGCAGCCACAAAGAAAACAAGAAAAAGAGGGGCAAAAGATGGGTAATACCCATCATTCCATAACTCCTTTTAAGTAAATTAAAGAATTGTTCTTCAATGTAAAGCAACAGATCTCCACGCTTTAACCAAATTTAAAACCTACAGCAACGTGGCAGTAAAATTTCTGCACTTGTGTATAGAGTGAGGAAGGACAGAACAGACCAAGTACATACAGCAGATAAAATGCTCTGACCTCTGGTTCACAGTCAGCCTGGAGTAGAACAGGCACAGGAATGAACCATCAGAGAGGAGCTAACACAGAAACCCCCATGAGAAGGTAAATTCAGCTTTATTGCATAAATTAACTGAGGACATGAAGGAACAGCAACAGCACGCTGTGTTCTGAGGAGCAGCAGCTGTTCTCCTGGAGCAGTTGGGATCTTCCCTCCGTTAAGCTCCACACTAAATTAGATGGATGTCAGGCTTACCCTGTATATAGTTATTATTTTCCTCATCTTTTCAACCTGGCTACTAGAAAGCTCTTACCAGTGCTTTACCAGTTTGTTTCACTGCCCTCCATATTTTTGTAAATTTCTCCCCCCAGGTACTCTCTGCAGGTTTGAACTCAGCATATCTTCTATCATCCTCCCTAACACTTGTAAAGTCTCTTGTAAACCCAGCCCTGCCAAGACCCAGCCTTAACGCCAACACAAGTCCATGGTCTCACCTGCAGCCAGAGTCCTGTCCCACTGTGACCCCAGTGCTCATCTGCTCCCTCCATGCTGCTTCTCCAGAGCAGCTCTGGGAATTCCCAGGCATCTTTCTGCACCACCAGAATCTGAACAGGCAACTAAGAGACATTTCCTTCCTTGACTTCATTTTAATACTGGAAGGATCAAGTCACACTTAAACAAAGAACAGGTAAACCTAAAACCTGTTCCTCTGGAAGAAAAGGACAAACTTTGTCTGGATAAAGGAAAAAAATCCTCACTGAAGGGGATAAGTTGCAATTCCCAGAATTAACATTTTTAATTAGTCCCACTGAAAGCCGAGTTATAAAACCTATAAAAACACAACTTCTGAAAAACACCACATTGTCATATTTGTTTTTCAGTGCTCAGCCCTTCCCCACCACTACTTTAGATGTGTTTTTGCTTAAATTAACACTACACAGTTTCTAATTCTTCGCATTAACTGCGATCTTATGCTTCCTTTTTATTCTTCACTTGCAAATATACTAAATAAAGATTAGACTGCAGAGCCTAATGCATGAAAAATAAAAAAAATCAGTATTATTTTTGCTTTTTTTTTGTTCTATATTAGCTTGTACTAAAATACACTGACAGGAATACTGTGATAAAGCAAAATATTCAGAGTCAGAAAACAAACCTCCCTGCAAGAATAGGGCCAGATTTTATAAGCACAGACTTATCACAGGATGTCTGATTCATTTCTCCAAATCTGGGTAGGAATTCATAGTTAAATTTTTAAGAACACTGATAAGAATCAATTTAGTACCTTTTATAGCCTCTTCAAAAGAACAATGTTGGGCTGGGCTGGAGATTTCCTTCTTCACATTAACATTCAGAGTCCCAGCTGCCGAGACAAAACACATTGAGAACTTCTTTACCTTAAATCAGCAAACAAGCCAAAAAAACACAAAGCAAACCAAAACAATTCCTTATAGCTTAAAGAAATTCAGGTTCTTTGAAACCCACACAAACCTTTGCACTGTCTATTGCGATACAGATAAATAAATAAACTAAAATACATGAAGTGGGCAAATTGCAGCTTTCCCCAGGACAAAGCCTGGTGGGATTTCTTGGTTTATTTGGTGCATTGTATGGAATATGTTGATTTTTTTATCCTGCTCAGCTTCATTTTGATCCTTAAACTAGAAATGGATGCTGTTCTGTAAGAACAGTCGTCACAAGACAGCTGGAATTTGAGGTATTTGGCACATAAATGAGAAAAGCAAAGCCTTTAGATCTCATTGTTAACAGAGCAAAACTCGCCAGCAAGAGGAGTTTGGAAAGATCCATGCTACTGAACATTCCTGTGGCATGGACTAAAGGCTGTGGAGTCAGAAGTGTTCAGCAGGTGCAACGGCCACTCCTGCCCCAGTGCATCCCACACACCTGGCTCTGGAGTGTAGGTGAAGGGCTGCACGTCGTGAGATCTCCCAGCGTTCGTCACCACGTATATTCCCACTGAGACAGCTGAGGTGATTTGCTGGTCGTGATATGGTGGCACCTTCACAATAAGGTGATTCTGCAGGGCAAAAATAATTGAAAAAATCACATTTTATTACTACTGATCTCAATCCTACTTACATCCATCAAAAGCGAGAAATAGACTGATAAACCACCATAAAAACCCAGGACACTGGGGGCAATGCACATGTGGCATACTGCCTTCAGAGGTGGGACCAGGGTGGCACTTTTCTGACATCATTTGCAGCCAGAGTGTCCATGAAGACACTTATTTGTGTGCAAAATAATACATATTCTGTAAAACATTTCAAAGTGGAACAGAAATTCAGCCAGTTATAAAGACCATGGTGTACACACTATCCCCTTCCATGGAAAACTGCTGGGAAAACTGAATTAGGCCTTTTAATTCCATTGTATGCAAGGGCAAAGACCTGCTCACCAAACCCACTGTGGGATCCAAGCTCTCGGTTAGAAACTGACTGATTATACTTGTGTAAACCCAAAATTCTATTCTACCAGACTCACAACAGACCTTGCGTAAAAACAGTTAGTATTACTTCTAGAAATGCAGAGAAAGAGGAAAAGCCTTGATTAATTTTTCTTTGAAAACAAAGTCACTGTTTTTTAAATTAGAAATATAATAATAGTACTAGTAGTAATAGTAGTAGTAGTAATAGTAGTAATAATAATAGTAATACAGAAGTACCTGATGAAATAATTCCATGTCAATTTCAGCTTCTGCCTTCCAAGAATTCTCATCTAAATAAAAATTAAAAAGCATAAGTCATTGCACATCCTATAGAGCAATTTATTTTAGGGCCTTTGACTCTGCTCCTCAGTTTGCTCTCCACGACTGAGCCTTACTCAGCAGTGAAACCCCGACCCCAGGCTCTGCTCAGCACCCCAAGCCAGCACTGCTTTCACACTAACCGGAAACATTCTCTTGGAAAATCACTTTTGTTCCCTTTAGGAAGTTCTTGCCAATCAGAAAAACTTCCTCTTCACCCTTCACTGAACAGCTGTGGAGACTTTTCTTTAGGATCTCTGGGACTCCTGCTGGCTGAGCTGCAAGGGAAAAAAACAGAGTCTGGAATCAAGAAAATATCAACATCCAAACCAAACCACTTTTACTTACAGGGTTATGAAGGAAAAAATAAAACTCCTGAGCTTCTTTCTTTATCATGTATTTCGTGACAAACTCTTCAGAATATAACCATTTCTGTAATTTGCTCACTAAACGTAATGAGCTCACAAAAATCACACTTAGCTCAATGATCTACTAATAGTCTTTTCCCTTTTCTCCTGCACATATTAAATCTTCACAATGAAACTCCCAGTGTTGGGGCCAAAGCTCAACAAGTGCTCAGAACAGAAGGAAATGTGTTTCTGTAACTCCCTCGTGTAGAGTGATCCCCAGAGGCATCAGCCCTTAGACACACCTGAAGCCAACTTGCAAATTCAGCCTCTGGGTCATAAAACTTTTTTTGTGAAGCTTATTTTGTTCTGCTCTGCAAAAGAGCAGAAGCAGCAATTCCCCAGTTACCTGGGGGGCTTTGCAGCCTTTTTATATGACACAGTTTTCTGGCTGGTGCAAGCACTAACCCAGGGCTTGGAGCAACCTGATATCCCCTGGTCCATGGCAGGGAGTGGAACAGGATGAGCTTCAAGGTCCCCTCCAAATCCTTGCAAGACTCACATCTCTGTAGTTGGGAATTTTAGCAATTTGAATCAAATAAGCCAAGAGGATGTGGTTTCAAAGACACACATGCCTGGATGCCCCAGATGATGATTTATGTCACTCTTATAAACTGTCTTTGTTGCAAACCATTCCTATTCTTCTTAAACCTTAAACCAAATAGGACCACATGTGCTAAATGCAAATGAGCACTGCAGACAATTCAAACAGAGATACATTTTAAAATAATGTGCTTTGACACATTTAATATAAAAGAATTCCAGTTTCTAACGAACGTTCCTCAACCACCTTTTCTCCTTGGGGCACACACCCAGGCTCGTGCTTCTGCACTTGCCTGGCCCACTTTGAGTGTTTGATAACAATATTCCCTGGGCTTACTACACAGCAGAACATACATCCTGTACCACTCCAAATTATTTAATGACCTTTCAGAAAGGATTTTTCTACAACTCTGGCTGCGGGTTCCCAGGCAACCGTTACGCAACGACTGAATATGCTAAAGGCACATGAAAAGAGTAACTGGATTTAGGTTTGCTAACAAGTTAACAAAGCCTGTTTAAAACACAGGCCTTAAATAAAGAGCCTGCAGCTCCTTAATGCCTTTTCTATGGTTTCTGGAACATTATTAGTTATAAAACACAATGTAAACAGGCCGTGATGAGTGTAAATGCAAACCGTGTTGTGAAGGTACATTACACATCTGTAGTAAGGTTTATGTAGCAAAGCAACCGGGCGTAATGTGCTTGAGGAGATAATTTATATTCAGTAACAACACATTTCACGCCATTTTGATCAGCCAGTAGCCATGTGCCAGCACTATTTCCTTGGCCAAGGTCTACTGCAAGTCCCCGTAGCTTCAGCGTAAGACAGAAGCACAGAGTCCTGGAAGGAACCTCAGGAATTCCCCTCTCAACCTTCACACCACGATCAGCTTTATCCACATATTCCCCAAAGACACAAGTCTGACCAGAGTATTTTGTTTTGTGTTCTAAGACTTCCAGCAGTGGAGACATTGTAAAATTCCTGGGCAATCTCTTAGCAACTTACACAATTGAGACTATTTTCTTAGCAAGTGACCAAACCCCAGCCTGCCAAAAACCAAACCAATTTACTCTTTGCATCAAATACAGCTTCTTTTAGCTCAACAGCCTGTTTTAAAATCAGTCTCTGAATGTTTCATCTCAGACTCAGCTTCTACTCACAACAGCAAGTTATGGAGTGTTTGAGAAATCATCAGGTGATTTCCACTCTCTTTTCTTCTACGGTTGAAATAATTTTATCTTTAACCAGAAAGTTACAAACAAAAGAGATACAGGAATGGCTTTGGAAGATTTTATAGAAAATGTTTTTATCTTAAATCTGAAAATTAGTATCAGATACGCTATTATTGTAATATACCACCATGGTCTACTGACTGGAATGGAGCTGCAAAGATGACCGTATTTCTAAAAAATATCCACAAAATATTCTTTTTATACCATGGAAAGAGCACAACACGAGTGCCCAGAAGTTTGTCTACTCTTTCCATGAATAGAGAAAAAGCTCTCCATCTCATTCATCAAGATAAGGGGTGGAACAAGATGAGCTTTAAGTTCCCTTCCAGCCCAAGCTATTCCATGATTCCCTTTTCCCTGTTGGTCAGTGGAACCTCCCCAGCCGAGGCAGCCATCTGTGCTCGTGCTAAACAGAGCAGTTTAATAAAGAGCTATAAAAAGTTTTGTTCTTGCACTGAACCAGAATAGATTCAGCCTCTGGCCCACGCAAGGACCACAGCTGAAAAGCCAGGCTTGCTGACTTACTGCAAGTCTTGTCTAGCACTGAAAGCCGAGGCATGAATGTGACAACACAGAAGAAAGTCGTACCAGAGTCATTTTTCAAAGCAATCATGACAAAAATTGTGAAATTTTAGGAGGCAAAAATTCATTTAACTGAAGATCAGGAAATGCGTAACTATTTTTCAATACTAGACAACAATTTCAACTAATACCTCACCACAAATAAAAATCAATCCACTTGATTTTAGCAACAGCAATTCTGAAATTATCACAGATTAACACGGGGTGGTTTTTTCCCCCCAAGATAATTTCACAGAATCACAGAATCATTTAGGTTGGCAAAGACCTCTGAGACCATCAAATCCCAGCTGTGCCCCATCCCCACCTTGTCCCCAGCCCAGAGCACTGAGTGCCACCTCCAGCCCTTCCTGGGACACCTCCAGGGATGGGCACTCCAAACCTCCCTGGGCAGCCTCTGCCAAGGCCTGACCACCCCTTCCATGCAGGGCTCACACTAAAACCCAGACCCCTCTCTACTCTCAGCTCTTTCGTTTGACACTCACTGCACAGAATTGGGGACGAAGGCGTCTGCAGGGTCAGGGTGGAGCCGTCCTTGCGCGTGATGTTGACGCGAAAGACGAGCCGAGCGCGGGTGCTTTTCTTCTTGGAGCCGGCAATGCCTATCCTGGCTTCCACATCAGCATTCCTCAGCTTCAGGATTCCCACACAATCAACCCTAACAACACAAAACAGAGCAGAATTTCACCATTTAATACGTTCAGCATCTTTAACAATCTCTCGAGTAGTTTCGTAAGCCAAAGTCAAAAGCCTTGAGGTAATTACTGACATCTTATTAGATTTCTTTTTATTTACATGAAATCTATGACCTTTTTCAAGTTTTCATTCAACCCTGCCTAATTTGGATGATGAATCATGGGAGAAAGGCATATGAAAGCATGAATGAAACAGAAAGTGCAATGTAATTCTGGTAAGCATTCAATTTAGAATCACAGCTCTTCATTCTTCCATCCCCAGGGCAAGATCTGTGTTTGTAGGATTATTGCTTCAAAATATTCTGCATTCACTTAAAGAAAGCAGGAGTAGAAGAAAACTTACTGTAGTCATATTATTTATGTTCAGTGGGACTTGGAAGTGACAGATAAGTCCTCCCATAAGTGTGGTCCTAGGGGAGATGTACAGGGCCAGGTGAGTGATGCAGTGCTGGCTTTTCAGACAGGCTCCATGCAAAATGATTTAAAGCAAAAAACAGCCCAAAAAATAAGAACAGGAGAAGCAAACACAGCCGGATGTGTTAAAAAGAAGAATATTGCCATTTACCCAGGATTTTGGGTTCTGTGCCCAAAAAGCACACACCACCTGGTATCTCATTTGAATACAGCGAATTGCAAGCAAGAGCTGAGCAGCAGAGAGAGGAGACTGCCAAGATGTTCAGACTTTCACTATAACCCATCCAAGGGAAAAAGGAAATCGGTTCCCAAGCCCAAGCTAACGAAGGAAAATATTCACGGGAAGAGCTACTCACGCCAGTGTCATGTTGTTGCTTGGGTCCAGCCCCACCTCTATGACAGTGGTGCCCTCGATGTCCACCTCCTTGCAGGGTGTGGTGTTCCTGCCCGTGACCCTGCAGGCCTGGTAGAAGCCGTGGGGCTTCACACGCCCGGAGTCGTTGCCCACGAACACCTGCAGCACCACGGGCTCGTTGTGGCCTTCCAGCTGCAACACGCCAGGTGGGCAATTAACACAGGAATGACTGCTTTAATTATTATTACTATTATTAACATCTTGTTTCTAAACCAGCCTGAATCCTGTCTACCTTCAGACAGAAGTATCCCAGCTGCGACTCTCACATCTCATACAACCTCCTGTTCTCACCCCAGCTGTGACTACTCCCCCCTCTCTTCCCAGGATTCCCCCCAGCATCTACATCCACCAGGCAGCCGAGAAACAGAACATTTCCTGCGGCTCGTTCCAAAGGTGAAGAGGTTTTGCTGCTCAGTATGTGTACAGCCACTGGCATTCCAGGACCCCACCTCCATGCCAGCCGCATCTTGAAATCCTCGTGAAACCTGATTACAATTGTCCAACACCTGCAAAACCCCTGAAAGAGTCAGAATAGGACGAAAGGGAAGCAGAGGGAGGAATGGGATGATTGAATGGTCCAACCATCCAATCACATAAGCCCAGCTTTCCTTCGGACACCAAAATAAAAATGGTAACTTGACATCTCCTACTTAAAAGGTTACAGTGTCAGGATTCACTGAAACACTTCATAAATAAGAGCAAGTCAGACATTTTAATATCCTCCTGCAACCCCATGTGCAAGCCATAATTATCCCAGAACATGTCAGTGAAAAATACATTCATTTTTGTTACATGAACACCCTGGCATGAAACGGTTTGTGTCCTCTTAATGCTTTTTTTATCTGGGATCCCCACTGGGGTCACAGACTAAAAATACCCTGAGGTAAAAGAAGTCCTGAAGTAAACCTGGACATTGCATTACAAAGGAAACTCTCCTTCTTTTTAGGAAATAGTTAAGAAAAATACTCCAAGTGAAAAGAAACATTAGATTGTTGCCAAATTCCCGGGCCAGAGCTGGAAATTCCTTGCCAGAGCATTCTAGGAGATAAAATGAGTATTTTAATGTTTCCATTGAGACACATTTGTTGCTAAAGGATTTCTGTGTGACAGTGTTGTCTTTTGTCCCAGGCCTGGAAGCCCAGGCAACACCTGCAGAAAGAAGCTCCAGTTTTATTAGTGAGGACATGCAAATGAGAGCAGAATCCTCTGGAGAATCTCTTGGGGGATTATTCCCTGACACACTTAAAAAATGTAGCTCTGAAGTCTGTAGCAAGTTTGAATAAAGGAAAAAAATAAACCAGTAAATACTGATAAGATCATCGTGGGCTCGTGTCCAAATAGCAAATGTGACTGTCAAAGATGAGCAAAGCCCCAAGATCTCTGCAGGTGGCCCAGCACAGGCATCCACATGGGACCCACAGGCACAGCTCACAACAAAGGGCTCAACAGCCAGTCCCTTGGTTAAGGCTTGGTTATACAATTTTAACATTGCATACCAATTGTAGACTCAAGTTCTAAGTCACCAAGAACAGAGTTTTATTGAAATGGCCACTGAACCTGCTTCTCCTCCTTGGCCTGAGTCAGAGCCACGCACCTGAGCCGCTCCCAAGCGCCAGATCTCTGCTGAGCACCAACATTTTTACACTCTTCTTCTCCATCTTTAAACCCCACAAACAAAACAAAAAGCCCCCTTGTCCATAACATATTTTTTCCCACTAGCTCAGATTTCCTGAAGATTCACTGACTCATTTGTCTGTCCAGCCCTGGCAGAGTTTTATCTGCAGGGTACGAACTCCTCTGCCTACTGGTAAAGCAAACTGGAACTTCCAGGAATTCAGTAACATGAGACTCTTCCAAAGAGAATTTTCACTGATGGGTGCTAAAGGGTAACTGGGAAAGGAATTAAAAGGAAATTCAGATGAACAAAGGCCCATTAAGAAAATCCACATAAATGAGCACTAAATCCCCATAGCAACAGGCCGATATGAATGGATTCTTTTCTTATGAAACTTTACTGGAGTTCTGCATTACTCAGGAGGACTGAGTGAAGGGCTGCTGGTGTTCCTAACACTGCTGAACAGGACTTTGAAGTTAAGTCTACTTCTGTATTCTGTCAGCAGCAGTCAGCACAAATTTTAAGGGCTGTATCACAAACAAACATCTCTTTGTGGACCTGGTAAGTGAGTTTGGGTTGAGAACTGCTTTGCTGCTTTCTCAAAGTGACGTAACTAAGAAAAAATATGAAATTAAATGTCTTTCACCCTCCTCATCTGTATGATAATAAATCTAGCTGTCTACTCGCTCAACCTGCTGGCCACACTCCTCCCAGTATGCCCAGTATGTCATTTGCCATGGTGCCAGTGAAGTGCTGGCCTGGACTTAGCTCTCTGATGACTCTCATAATCACTCGTGGGAGGATATTTGACATCAGTTCATCTGTTTGTCACTCTAAGTCAAGTCCAGCCTTGCTCCTGGTGAGCCTCTCTACCATTTCCATTAGGAAACCTTCCCAAGTAAGTCCAACTGCTTTCCCCAGGCTAGACAGGTAAGAAACAAGACCTGCAAACTCCTACTCTGTGCATTAGTGAACAGGAATGTCAAAGATCTCCTTGTAACCTTCTTCTTTGTGCTTCTCCTCAGATCAAGAGGCCTTCAGCACCTGAATTTTAAGGCATCAAAGTCCATAGAGGAAACAGGCTGCAACTGCCAACTGTGCACATAAATGCTGCCTCTTTCCTTGCCCCCAATCTCCAGTTCTCCTGATCCACATCTACCTCTACTGCCTCCACGTGTACCATGCTAAACACACTCAGCAGTACGACCTGTAAAACACACCTCAGTGAGATCTTCATGACTCACTTGAAAGACACTACATATGTCAACTCAGATGGTGCTGAATTAAAAAGAACAAAAACCACCAAGCAATCAAAAAAAAAAAAAAAGGCCCAACCAAAACAAAGCAACAAAACCAAAACATCCCACTTATAATTAAGTTCTTTTAAATGAAACGTGGTTTTATGTCCTTACTAATGATGACCCACTGTCACCAGCCATCAAACAGCTACAGCATTTCACTGTCCCACTTTCGTAGGCATGGAATGTCTCTGTACTCATACACTTCATGGAACTGCAGCCTAACAGGAAGTGCATCCCAGATTTTGTATCCCTGCTTTGACATCCAGCTTCCCTCTCCTCTAACTCTGTGACACCAGCAAGACTTGTGACCTGCAAGAAGAGACCCAGTCCAGCCCCTGCAGCCGAAAGACTGCAAAGCCTGGTCCCTCAGCACTACAGAGACAGGAGGCCCACTGAACCAAAGCAGCTGCCCTCCCCCTGGGGCAGCCCTGGGAAGGCAGTGCTGTGTCCCCAGCCTACCTTCACGGTGGGAAAGCCCTGCTGCGTCCGGTCCTTGACGGAGCCCCGGCTGCCCTCAGTCAGGTACCGAGCCCTGTGCTGGGTCTCTGGCTGCACCACGATCTTCAGCTCCTTCCCCTCACTCTTAGTCGGGTACTGACCACACAACATTGGGGTCTTCTTCCCTCCAGCTCCCTTCTGGTTCTCTGATGCTCTGGGAAGTCAAAGCACACCATCAAGAAGATGTTAGAAGCAGCTCCCCAGTAAAAACACTCCAAATCACAGAAAAGCTAAAAAGGCAAAGAGTGTGTATTACTGGATGGAACATTTGTAGTTAAAAGCAAACTTTGGAATTCTCTTTCTGCCAGAGGAGACCTGCAGGATGAAGAGGAATGGTGCTTCCCTGCCTCCTCCATCCAGAGCACATGGGAACTGCGTTTCAGAGAGCAAACATAAAGGAAGGAAAAAACAACTAGCATTAAATGATGTTAACGAACAGAAGGTGCCTCATAACCTGCTTTTCAGAGCCTATGACACAGCCTGAACAAGCTGTTTTGCTGCTGTAACAAACACACACGTACACACACACTGGATGGATTTAAGGTTAAATGACACTTCTTTAAACAGGAAAACAGCCTCATGCCTGTCTCCATCTCAACTTGTATATCCATGCAAACTCCAGCTCCAATTTCCATCTAAACAGATTGACCAATTTATGTCAAAACCCAATTAGTTATTGTAAAAACTCTGGCATAATTGCACCAATGTTAAATCAGTGTATGCACAAGGCCTTTCTTACCAGGTGCATTCCATAAGATGCAGCGGCTTGTGCTCAGTTCCATAATTAAAACCAGGATGAAGGAGCCCTCCCAAGTCTATCAGCACATGAGCCATTTTGTGTTCTCTTTACAGCACAATGGGAAATAACCCTTGATCCTACAGAGATCGGGATTTGGTAATGAACCTGAAGTCCAAAAAACTCCTTTCCCACTAGGAAATGTGGATGTGCCGCAGCACACGGTGCACGCAGAAAAAGGGCCCCATGATTCATGCAAATTTCACATTCTTCCTTCCTAGCAAAACACAGTTTCTAACAGCTAATGCCTGGGAAGAAAGCAGTTTTAAATAACAGGTGTGAATTGCTTAAAAAGCAAATCCTGTTTAAACGCGCAAGTTATGGAAGTAATTTATCCAGGATTTTTTCCTTCTCAAACAGGGTGAAAACTGCTTTTTTTTCAAAATTATTCCCTGGGAGGTTTGCCACTGCATGAAGCTCTCACTGACCCAGAGCTGGGGTGACCCAGCTCTTCCCAACTACCAGATGATTTACATTTACAAACACGATCCACACCTTTCCTAAAGCTCCTGCTGTGCACAGAGCAGCCCCTGGACACAGCACATGCCCCTGATTCCAGCCCTCCCCCAGCCCTGTGGGGCCTGGCCTGGCACTGCTCCTTTTCCTGCCCCAGGAAAAGTCGGGCACTTTGTGCCCATCCCACCACATTTCACAGCCCTGAAAGCCATGGAATCATAGAACAGTGTGGGCTGGGAGAGACCTCTAGAGATCATCCAGTGCCACCCCCTGCCATGGGCAGGGACACCTTCCACTGTCCCAGGCTGCTCCAAGCCCCAATGTCCAGCCTGGCCTTGGACACTGCCAGGGATCCAGGGGCAGCCACAGCTGCTCTGGGCACCCTGTGCCAGGGCCTCCCCACCCTCCTTCTAAAAAACCTTCTCCTTTGATCTATACTAAATCAACCCTCTTTTAGTTTAAAGCCATCACTCTTTACCTAATGCAACAGGTCCTATTTGTCACACTCTTATTTTCATTAAGCCTTCAAAAACCTTTCACTACCCATTAAAAAAAGGGTTAAAAAAGAGCTGCTGCTTTGGATGATTTCCATTCCCATTTTCTGTCCACGAAGGTTAAGCACTTCACTGTGGACAGCCCAGTCATGGCCCTGGCAGCCTTGCACACTCACCCTCAACCAGGACCCAGCTGAGGCAGGAACTAGATAAAAACTAGCATAAAACCCTGCAAAATAATAATAATACCATCTTACAATAAAACTATCTTCCTGCCAAGGAGTCCTGACTACTCTGCTCAGTGCAGTCACACTAGCTGCTTCAAAACAAAAAGAAGCTATGCACAACAGCACAACATACCTTCGTTTGGGAAAAGGGACAAAACTGTCCTTCAGTGCAGCACACAGAAAACCTTCAACACGCTAAACAAACTGTAATTAACACCATTATGTCTTTGCTTCTGTACAAGTTCAGGGAAAACTCTAATGCAATTCAAGCTCGTTACACAATCACTTTCTATCTTCCTGTCAGGACATTCCTCCCATGGACTACTCATTTCAAGGAATTTACCAACTTTCAGTCAGTATCTTTTCTTTTTCTTGTTCAGAATTTAAAAATAAACTTCTCAGCTTCCCACAGGGAAGACAAGAAGGGATGCTGGGCAACCTCAGCTCTGGTGTTTGACCCTTCCAAACACCACCCTGGGACCCGCGGGGCCCTGGCTGGGCACTGGCACCGGACAATGCTCCATGGAAAGACACCACAGGGACTGCTCAGTCTGACCTTGCCACACCTGCAAGTTCCAGCTCCATAAATTAATGAGACTGGGACATAGCTGAATTTTGAAAAGAAACGTTGGCGAGCCGGCCATCAAAATGAAATTCACCTTTACTGCTCCCAGTGCCACGTTTCAGCAGCGTGACATTAACACTGACCTCTCCAGGAGAACTGTACCCTTAAATCCCAAGTACCTTAATTGTCAGCGTACTAGTATTTTATCATTTTAATATTTATGCAGAGACATGCTCCTCACAACTATTTTAGTCGTTCCTCTAGAAACTTAATCATTACTTTCAATCAATTAACCAAACCTGAAGGCAATTTAAAGCCTTCACCAGAACTTCTCAGTGGTCCTTCTCCTCAAAATATGAGGATGAATCACTTATACATCCCTTCAATTAATGATTTAATTTTAATTCAGTTTATGCATATTGCAATTATTCACACCTGTACATTTAATACACACATATTTATCAATTTGACTGTTACCAGACAAATGTCCTCTAATCCAGCACTTCTTTTTTTAAAAGGAATAAATGTAATTGGCAAATCTTATGACTCTACTCAAACAGATCTCCTGAGTAAAGTTTGGCCTGGTCCTGCTCTGCTATCAGGCCTGTTCGCAGGGCAGACCTGAAAGTGAAAGTGAGACCAGGAAACCTGAGTCTCTGCCCTGAATCACCACCAATTCATCCCTTTCTAAAAAGGCTTTCACAAATTCCAAGTTTCCACAGGAACATATTCTTTCTCTTCCTGCCTTTTAACAACAACTGTGTCTTTAGGGGCAAATGCCATTTCCATTCACCACGGAGCACAGCAGCTTTCCTTGCTCTTTTCTTAAAGCCAAAAGTAAATGAACTCCCTTGGCTGAGCTCCACCAGGCTGGGAAGTTTAAAAAACTCCAGTCACTACGGTGACCCAGATTTGTAAGGCCAAATCTCCACATTCCAATGGCAAAATCAAATTTTCTAAGATCTTGGCCACTTCTTATCCCAGAGTATTTATTTCCAAGGACAGTTCTGTTACCTGGGAGTTTTCCTGCAGTTCAGTCTGGCCTGTGACACGTAAGGAAAAACATTCCACTTTCTTCCCCTCTGCACTCACAGAACCTATGGATTTCCCTAGTCAGCCCAGTGTTTTTGGGGAAGTCTTGTTCTGTTCTTAGACCGAGATCCCACATACTCTTTCAGAGCTTACAGAACCTCCCTGAGATCACGTTTACAGTGGCACAGTTCTTGCCTTTCCGTAAAGCTTTTCCCTGTGTAAGGGAGGGCCTGGTCCCTTGGAGCTGGGGGAGGCACTTCCCTCATTCCAAGCCGCCTGGTCTACCAGGTACTAATATTTTATTTAATTACCATTGATTTTGGCTGGTGAAAACCCCGAGGCTGCAGGCCACCATGCCCAGGAAGCAGCAGCACACTCAGGACATGTTCTCAGAACTGCTTTTCACAGTGAAATTTTAAGTATGGAACTGCACTGACCCTGGGAATACAGACTCCAGGCTCTTTCCCTTTGGGATATGAGAAGTTCATCATCTTTGCCATCAGTCAAATTTTAACAGTGACCCGTTGCTGTGATGAACGTCAGAACGTACTGCAAGCACAGACATAAAAGTCAAACCAAAATGCACTCCTGCCCCCAAAAAAGCCAAAACAAAAGAGCCAAATCTATCCATTTGACCATTTGAAAAGTACTGAAGAAGCAACAAGTTAAAAAATAAAATAAAGAAAACACACTCTTGCAAACTGATGGAATTGTCCTCTTTAAGCAGCTACTGGAATGCATTTAGTGAACAGTGTGAAGTGGGAGATGAGGGGCCACCACCCAGGCGTGCCCACGCAGACACACACACACAACCCAGAAGCACAGAGAGAAACAGCATTAGAGATTTATTTCTGAAAAAATCAAATACAGAGTGAATTCACAAGGAAAAACCAAAACCTGGTTCACCATATTGTCTTAACATTTCATAAAAAAGTAAAGCAAGCGATAATTTAAAAGATGAGAAATCTTAACGAGACATTAACCATTAACTTCTACTCCCATTCCTATTTCTATTTGACAAACACAGCAGCAGGTGAAGTGCACAGACTGAAATCCTCACATAAAATCCTGCAAACAACCATTCAGGGTGCGCCCACTCCACTCTGCCTTTCTTTTTAAATACATTTTCATTGCCATTTTATAAATGAAATTGTGTGGCCCTCTGGGAATTTCACTTAAAGAACAGATGAGCTTATCAGCACTGCATTTAATTGCTGCAGGAAAGTTTAGCTCTATCTTCCAAATAAAGATTAACAAGTCTAATGAAAACTTATCACAGAATCATGGAGTGGTTTGTGTTGAAAGGGACCTTCAAGAGATCCAGGTCCACCCCCTGCCATGTGCAGGGACACCTTCCACTATCCCAGGTTGCCCCAAGCCCCGTCCAACCTGGCCTTGGACACTGCCAGGGATGGGGCAGCCACAATTTCTGGGGGCAGGAAGAACTTATCCTGGGCTAGGACATGACAGGGACAGCAGAGAAGGGAGGGGTTTATGTGAGAACCTGAGCAGAACATTTGCCGGGGCACGGGGGCACTTTTATTAGTTTGGGTTTACATGTGGAGATAGAACGTTTTTTTTCTTTTTTTTAAAAAAAAAAAAAAAGCAGATACCAACCCATTTCCTGCTTTTGAGTTGCTTTTGCTGTCCGTGCTGAGCTGAGAAAGGACATAGTGAGGCGCTTTGGCACTGTCGGCATCAAAGATATCCATGTTGGACTCTTCGCAATCTCGGCGTTTGATCCCTGGCCTCTGCTTTGGGTTGCGTTTGCGCGATTTACGTGGCACCTCAGTGTTATCATTGTAGGAACTGGTACTCATGTTACTGAAGTTGGAGGGTGAATCCTCCATCCACATACTGCAGCTCTGTTCTGACTCCAATCCACAGCCCTCATCCTGGCAGGACATCCGGCTGTTGTCCAGCAAGTCCTCGGGTGGTGGCGAGATGTACAGGACTGTGTGGCGCTTCGGCGTGGCCGGGTGCTGCTGGGCTGTGTTACTGGTTATCTGCTGCTCACTTACCCCTCGGGTACTTACCCCCACGGCCGCGGAGCAGCTCTCCACTTGCATAGCCTTGCTGTCGGTGACTGAGGTAGAGTAAATGGTAGGGCTGGAAGAGGTGGTAAAGGAGCTGCAAGCACCGCCCATGGAGGAAGAGGAGGGAGCTGAAGAAGCATCTGCGGTGTACAATTCACAAGTAAATACAGGACCCGTGGCGGGGCGTGTGCTGGCTATAGCAGTCCCAGTGAGATCAAGGTGATTTAGGAACCGATTGCTTTCCCCCAAGAAATGTTTGGAATTTGGTTCAGTTTTGGAATGGAAGTGCTTAAAGCAATACAGCCTAGCCAATACTTTGGAAATGTCCAAACAAGTCTTAGCACGATCCACTGTAATCAAATTTCTTTACAACTTAATGTTAATTCATATAAATGGCTGCGAGTAAACAGAGCTTTCATTGCCTCAGCTGGACTAATTATTGGTGTAGAAGCCATTTCATCTAAAATAGCCCCAAAACAAAATGCTTATAATCCACATTCAATGCCAATTAAACCATTTATTGTTGGAAATTTTTAATTTTTTTTTTTTTTTTTAAAGATGGGACTGTGCTTAGCCACAAAATATTAAAATAAGTTTCTAACCTATGAAGCAGAGAACTACAGGTCATTTTTAATGCAGACACTCCCTGCTTCAGAGGCAAATCCTGGAATAAAAATATGAGAAAATAAATGAGAAAAAGAGCTGCTGATTATTCCATCATAAATGAGAAATAAAATATAAAATCAACTGAATTGGTAGGCAAAATGGAACTGGTATCAGTCACTATGAGTGAGCTGTTGATTTCGAAGGTTCAAAAGAGGGATGAAATATCTGTGCTGGAGACACGCTGATCCAAGAACTGGGAATCTCTGTAATTTGACTTGTTCAGTCACTGGGACCAATTTCTCTCAGACTTTATCAGTCCCTTCCACAGAGATGGCTTGGGACAGACCTCTGAAAAATTCACATTAAACAGGAGATTTCCAACACTATGACTGCGACTTCTGCAGAGGTCCCAGAGCTCAACCTGGTTTAGAAACATGAAAACTATTAAACCAAAGCCCTGAAGATTTCTGGAGAACACTGTAATTGTTGCCATTGAAGAATTTTAACGGACAGATTAGTGGAATACATTGAGTTAAATATTCCAGGGGAAGCAGGCCAGACAAACATATGTATTTATTTCAATCATCTGTAGCTCACTGAGGAATAACTGAATTTTATAGTCAGATTTCAGCTTCCCGTGGGGAGACCCTGTTTTCTGTATTTCTGCACTGCCACGCACACCTGATAAACCAGAAGCACTGAAATCATCTAATTTTGGAAACAAACTGTACATTAAATATATACATAATAATAATACTGTATGTTTGTTCAGCTAGTTACTGCTGTCACACAGGTAATGCTTATTACTAAGAGGAACATGATGTTTCTCCTTTTTGTTACTTGGGATTTTTTTAAAATGCAAAATATTGTAATAGTCTCTCAAGTCTAAAAGTTTTAGAGACTTTTGGACTATTTTATACAGTTTTAGTTATTTGAAAGTAACAGAAAAAAGTATGTTCAGCCATGATATATACATTTAAATAACAGTAAAACTCAGCCAACTTTCCTATACTGGGAATTACTGTGAGTATCAATGACTGATGATAAAGAATTTTTAAACCATTACTGTTTCCTACAGCTTTCCTGTACTTAATGAATGTGAAAGCAAACTTACACCACTTCAGACTGTCAAATTTAGTGGTTGTTACAGTTTATCAATAAACTATTCTGCCTTCCCCGAGCCTCCCAGTGAACCAGGAGCAGCTGAATGATACCAGTTCCATTTTCCAGCTTGTTCTTTGGCAAATACAGTGGCTGAAATTGGAGAATTCAGTCACTTTGCATTCCAATTTAAAGGCAAATTTCTCCTTTCTATATCATGCATTAATGCAATGCTTCTTTCAAAAACATTTATAGGATTGGCAAGAACTATTAAATATAGGTATTCATTTCAGTGACAATATTTAGGAGCTGATTTGCAGCCACTTTGAGTTGAGACAGCCCACTGCTATTGGGGATGTTTATTTTGGTAAAGAGGATTAGTTTCCATCCATCATTTATACCTCCAGAGAGAAGCAGAAGTGTGCCCAGGGAGCCCCTGGAGCACCTGGCCGAGCTGCAGGACTGGGGGGCCGAATCCCAGGAGTTGCCCCAGGAAAGGTCAGTATATGGAATTCAGGGAAGAGCCCGAGGCAGTGTGGGCACGTCGGGGGTCTGTGGGACAAGGACTCAGACCATGAAACCATCACACACATGGAACAGGCAGCAGGGCTTCGACTGCAGGATTCTTCCTCCAACAGATTAATATCAGATTTATCTTTTCACATCAATCCTGGGAGTGTAAGAAAACCTTGGACACTCCAGGCTCAGCTCTGCGTGGGCCACGTACACAAGCACTGGGCTCAGCAGGGGCTTCAGTGCATCTCCTGGCCAGGAATGCAAAACCTGCACTTTTCCCTCACTTTCCTAGGGAAAAAAATAAATATATCACTGAACCAAATGCTTTTCAGCACGAAGCTAAAAGAGCTGGTGATGGTAGTGGTGTTTTAGGGTGCAGCATTGTGAAATATTATCATTACTGCAATATCATCATTACTGCTCTCCAAAACAATTTCTCCTCCTTTCTTTTTAAAGAAGTTAAAAAGCACTTATACGTATGAATATGTGTATGTGGGCTTTTATACTTTTAAAAAGTAAATAAACATTGTCCATTATAAATTGGTAACACTCTCCTCCACTTACCAGAGATGCCCCTGTGTAATGATAAGATTAGATTATGGAAATAAATCCAAATTGAACAGTAATGGCAAGAAAATCTCTCTTCAGCCTTATATAATAAATGAATGCCATTACCATAAATAAGAAAGTATGATAAATATTACAGCAAATAGAATAAATTGGCTGTATTGGAACAGTCAAATACACAGATTTAAAAACTTTTGGGGGGATAAATGAGATAAATTAGTAATTGCTTCAGCAACACTTTAAGTTATGAAAATACTAAGAAACAGTGAAATCTGTGTTTTCTCAGAGTCTGCAGGCCTTGAGCCGACTCATCTTCCTTTGAACTAATAAATAAACTGGGTCAATCAAATAAGAATTCACCATGTTACTGCAATGAATAAACAGAGCTTTACATGGCTCCCATTTGGGTTCATCATTTTATTGCAAAGCCACATTTGTATCTGACACCCAAAATAGATTCCTTGGATGAACGTGCTGCACTTTGGAAAAAAAATAATTTAGTAATTTTGACTTAACTTGTGTTGCTTTACAAGGTGAGAGCATACACACACCTTCCCCAGCTTGAGCATTCCTTTTATTTTACTTTCTTTAGACACATATTAATTGGAATTGTTACAGGTGGCTCATGATTTGCAATTTAACAGTGCGTGCAATGACAAATACATATATGTATTTTTAAGTGAGTAGGTACATTTTGAAATAGAAGACTGAATATATTTCATTTAACACAGTCTCAAAATCAAACTTGCTTTCAGAGCGATGACACTGAACAGAAGCAGTGCTTGTCATGGCAAGTGTGCAGCCTCAGGAATAGAAATGAAATGTGCATCAGCATCACAAGGTGGGGGTTTTTTTCTCGTTTTTTAATAAATAACAAGATAATATTCCACATTAGAGCAACTGTGATCACTGTTGAAACTAAACCTCCTGAATCTCTTTACTGCCATCACTGTAACACAAAAGGGAGCTGGAAGAAGTAATTCAGACTTTGTTGCCTGTGCTACAAGTTTTTCTTCCCCAAAAGAGGCAGAATTGTACCAATCAGTCCAGCACAGGGACTAAAAGTAAGGGAGCACATAGCAAAGAGTGTCCTGTGAGCAAACCAGGGCAGGCTTTTTCTTTTCAGTACCAAAAAACCAAAGAAAATTTATTACCTCCTGCATTAGCAACCAAGGCAATGACATATTTTCTATATCCTATTCTCCTGTGAAGTCAAACAAGGCATTCAGCCTCTAAAAAAAAAAAAGGCTGGAAAGGCAGGAGAGAGAAAAAAATCACTACTCGGCATTGAGGGAGTCTTTTTAGGTAACACTTCCGTGGAGCCAATCCTGAAATCCTTGTTCACTCTTTTCAAATACCCTTAAATACAACAAGGATTACCAAGTCCTCAAGGAGAAAGAGTGTCCTGATGACTTTGCTTTTTAATTGCAAAAGCAAGTCATTTCCCAGACTGGAAAGCTTAAGATTATAAAGACAAACTGAAGATATTTTTGGTTTCACAAGTTTTCCAGCCACCTGTGCATGGACAGCCAGGACAAGCAAAAAGCCATTAAAGAACTGCTTTTTTTCTCAGAACCTCCCCTGCATCCCATGGTATCCTCTATGCTCTGTGCAGAAAACAACTGTCAAAAATGAAAACTCACCCATAGGGTGAGGATTAAGTGGCACATAAGCTTAATATGTGAAGTGTAACTTCTATTAAATGTGTTAATTTATCTAACATGTCATGTCCTTGGTAAGATTTTTTGATGTCAATTGGTTTATTTGAACCCCTGGACACAGAAGAACAATTTCAGGACAGACCCAGAAGGAAATTGTGCAAATTTCCACCATCAACCTTTGGTGTTGTCAAAAGGTTTTAAAGGTAAAACCCAGAACTTACAAAGTGGCTGCAAACCTGCTTTCAACACCTCACATGCCAAACTTGGGGTTCTACTTTTCTTCTTCTTGTATTACTGATGTCATGTCAAAAACTTTTCCAAAAAGTTTAGTTTCAAATCAGTATCAATCCACTATTCAGAAATAAACCAAAAAAAAAAAAAAAAAGTAAAATTTAAAAAAAAAATTTAAAAAAAAAAAGAAAGAAAGAAAAGAGACTTATGAAGAAGTCTGAAAACAAGACCGACCTATACCCTGGGTGAGATTGGATGGGTTAAGTGTCTCTGGCACTATTTGTCTTCACTATTGACAGACACTGTCACACAACCCACCACTCGATGCCTGTCTCTGAATGGCGAAGCTAGAATGCAAGTTAAGTGTATTAATAGAGAAAAAAACTAGCATCCCAGCAAATATCATAAAGCAATCCAATTCACCAGTTATTAAACACACTCAGATTCAAGATAGGTAGGTTAATTTAATTTACATTAAGCCCAACAGTGTAAATTCCCCTTTACATTCCCATGCTGACCCAAGCAGTGTATTATTATACTTTGGGTAAATACATCAATCAATGGTTTTGTTATGACTCCCATTATTCAATTAACACTCAAGTTTAGGTATCTAAGGAGGACTTTTGTTAGTGTCTCACACACACCAACTCCACGGATCTTAGATCTTCCCACTCAGGGTAAAAGGCTGATTCCAAGCAAGCAGAACTCTGGGACCCTCAGCTGCTCTCTCCAAGCTCTGCCACTCCTCAGCACCTCCCCAGCTCCCTGAATGAGACATTAGGATTGATGGATCTGGCAAAAAACACCTCAATTTAAGAAACAGACTATTTTATCTCTTAAATATAGGGCTGGGTTTTTCCTAAGAAATCAAGAACTGCTCTTGGCCTTCGCAACATTGTCGATGCTGCTACAGAAGGAGGTGTCCAAGCAGTGGCACAACAGGACTGTTCTTCCCCTTGCTGCCTCGGTTTTCCATGATTCCTTATGGAACAGGGAATTCTCATGTCACAAAGTAGTTCTCAAGTCTTTCTGATCTAATAACAGGAGCCATTTAATGCAAGAAATTGCCATAAGAAAAAAACCTCACAGAATGATGACAGTTTCTTTGAGTAGTTCTAGAAAACTGGGTTTACTGACTGTATGAAATTCATGATGACTGAAAATAAATTTAATTTAGAAAAAAGATGCGAACTAGATGTGAAATTTATGAAGACTGAAAACAAACAATTTAGAAAAAATATGAACTAGATGAACACCAATATAAATATGGAATTCCAAGGAAGCTCATGGAGCAGGAATGCCCTCAACACACGACTCCTTACAGCTGGTATATTCCAACTAAATTTGGAGAGAAAACACCTAAAATGGAAACAGTGAGAAAAATCTTTGTCTCTGGCATTTCCCAGCAATGATGTCTCACCAGAAGACCCTTTGGAATGATGAAGGAACCTCTCCAAGCTAAGCTGACCCTCATCACAGCCTGGCCTCTCCAGACTGGGCTCTGCCACGGCTCTTTTGGGACATGAACTTCCAGGAGAAACACTTAAACCCACGTACAGCACCAGGAGGGTGAGTTTTGAATGAGCATTAGGGTCTGCTTGAAGTTCATTGTGTAAGAAAGAAGTATTTGACTCGTGACTGAAGCAAGCAGGCTGCAGACAGAAATCCCCGGAAGACATCCTCCTGGAAATGACAGGAAGGCATTTCCAACTGGGAGGGTGGTGGGAAGAGGAAGGGAAAAGCCTACAAAGAAATGGAAGTTTTTACAGGCATTGGAGGCCAACTACAAAGAAGAATCCTTTTTTCTGCTCATTTGTTTACAATGTGCAATCGTAAGCCCAGGATAAGAGAACTGGGGACAGCACTGAGATCCCCTTTGAAATCTCTGGTAATTATTTCTGTATCAACAGGAAAAACTGACTAATGACACCAGGAAGGATGATAAATGGACAAAATATTTTCAGTAAAAATAAAAACGAAGAAGCCTGAGAAGCCACTCAGGGAAAACTAAACCAAAACAAACCCATCTCCATTTTGAGGCTTTATGAGAATCTTCCGTTTGAGAATGATGAAAAAGCCTTATTTTGGCAGCAGAAAACACGACCCCTTAGCACCCAGCCTCTACCCCACAGGTGATGCAGATATCTTTATCCATGTCTCTAAAGTAGCAATTCAGAAGCAAAGCCCTATTTTCGTCATTAAAATGACCAAAGATGCTTATAGCAACATTTCAATTACAACTCCAATCAAAAAAGCCAATTACATCTGTTTGGACAAGTAGGTTGTCCCTTTACTGAAAAAGCATAAAAAGAAGCATAAAATTGATCACAAAAAGGTAAAGTTTCATCATTTACCTACTATTTTCCTAGGATGTAATCACAGGCGTTTGCGAGCCAGAAGACTTCACTACATCACAGATTAACTGTATCCCAAAACGGAGAATGCAAAAGAGGAGATCAGTAAATACATTTCAGTAGCACAAAATCTGTTCCCCTTTTGCTGCAGCAAGAACACCACTCTGGAGAATTCCACTGGAAACTACAAACTGGAAACTGGACAGCAATGCAAAAAATATGGAAATATATATATATTTGCCTCTGTGGGAAATGGAAAGCAGCTTGAGAGATCATCAAGATGAAGCATCTCATTCCAAGTTTTGCTGCAGGAAGAACAAGGAATGGTGAGAAGGGAAGGGAGTTTCTGTAACAGTTCACTGGGGTTCAGAAGGTTTGAGCATTCCTGGCACTGGAAAGAAAAGATGAAAAAGTAACACTCATTTAAAGAATATGATTGAAAACACTCCTGATCATCCCCTAAAGACAAGAACCATGAGCTACCTACAAGCTGGAAAGACACCTTTGAGAAAGGACTTTAATTGGCAGAGTGAATTTTAAGCATTTTAAGGTTCAAGGTGTCTTGATCAACACCAAAAAATTGTTCAGCCTTTCAGAACCAACTGAGAAGAGACTCAAGCATTGCTCCTCAAAACTGGAGCTCACAAACACTGTGCAGGAGCACTGGGAAAGCTTCAGGCACATTTATTTCATGTAAAATCTCCAGGCAGAGCACACAATGACATTTCTCAGCATGACACCCTCAATGCATTTCCAGAGTCTGGAGATGATTCATATTTAATGTGTTTATGGTGCTGCACTGGGAAAAATCTTGCTTTTCCTGTCCCCTGAACAAAGACACTGGAATTCAAGTAGCGAGCACAGAGAACCGTTTCCAGGGGTAAAACCTTTCCCCTTCCCTCCCTTCTGCCTTCCAGAAGAACCACAGAATTAGAAGCTTGAGCTAGCAGCTCAAAATCCCAGAGTTCTATGAAATCATACTTGCCAGTTTGATATTCAGAGAGTGGGTAACACCTCTTTTGTCTGAATTAATGAATAGGAGATACACATTTATTTACAAATTAATGAAAATCCAATCAGCAACATTCCATTTTCATACTCTTACAACTGTTCTGTAAATCACAAAACAAATTTCCAAATGGAAGAAGAACTAGAAGTCTGCCCCTGTGAGGTCATCACTGCTAAAACCAGCCCATCCTGCTCCTCCAAAAAAAACCAGGAGTTAACTGCAGCAGTATTTCCAACCTACAATGTGATTTATATGGGACAAAACCCCACAGCGAGGTGACAAAAAAGCCTCAAGTAAGCTGAATTTCAGCCAGATATTGCCTTACTCTGTGTTTCAGGAAGCAGAGAACAAGCTGTGTGAACTACTAGAGGAGTAGTAAAAAGCTCTGAACACTTTGGATCAATCCCTGTCACGGAATCCTCTCATTATCCAGAGTAATCAGATCTGCAGGGGAATTCTACATGGTGTGGCTAGCTGTTCAAATTAGCCCTTCCTTTCAAAAACAACAATAAATGAGATTACCTACAGCACTATGCAGACTGAACTATCATTTCCCTCTCATTCCTAAATATGAGGTTTTAAGGCAAGTAAGAGCAGACAAAAAAAAAAAAAAAAATAGAAAGACTTATAGAAAACAAGGGGAAAATTTCAGATACAGAACAAGAAGTTGCCAGTCCTTCCTCCTTACCCTGCTCCTGTACAGTGTCAGCTCCCCAAAAAGCTGCCCACAGTCTGCTATTAAGCATTTGATGTATACAAATGATAGTCAATCTTCATCTTTTGAAATGCAAGTGTAAAATGTATGTTTGTTTCCCTGTATAAACACCTGGTCTGCACAAAGCCCAGGATGATTTTTCTGTGAAGAAACCCTAACCAGACCTCTCATTACTACTCGAGGCAGGGTAACACGGGCTGAAAGTGAGGTGGCAGCTTCTCAAAGACACAGCAGAAATCCCAAAACAATTAAAGAAAATAGTAAACCACCTTTTGTCTACCAGCGTGGTACAGCTACAGCAAGAACATGTGCCACGTTCAAACCAGCAGTGGAGACAAAATGGGTCTTTGTCTGGTTGGGTGGGGCAGTGTAAACAGAATTTTTAACAACTGTCACTCCAGGCCCATGTCCCCATGTCCCTGTCCAGCTCTCCTGGAGCCCCTTTGGGCACTGGAAGGGCTCTAAGGTTACCCTGGACCCTCCTCTTCCCCAGGTTTAATAATCCAAGCTCTCAATTTGGTATCAGCTCAGAGGGTCACTGACATTGAAAGGTGTTCGTGGGTGAATGATCAGGTCTCCTTTCAGTGTTAACAAAAAGCCTCAACATTAGTTTTTAAAGTTTTTGATTCCAGAAACTTGTGCTGCAGTTTAACCCAAACACACCTAATGCATCTCAGGTTTTTTAAAGGATCTGGACTGGCTGCTGGCAGACACCAAATACCTGGAGGCAACAGACTTTTAGTTCCATTCAAGTTTTTAAGTCTTTTCTGTTAGGTACAGAATTAATTAGCAGTTCAGGTCTGTCTGTGGATTTAGAGTGTAACAGGGTTTGTGGGGTAGTTTTGTTCAGTTGTTTTTAGGATACGTGTTTCTTCAAGATTTGGTTGCTGCTGTCTATGAACCAAACCCACCATTAAGAACCCTGATTTTAGAACAGATGCCCAAATTATTTTTTAAGTGATATAAAAGTATCAAATCCTTCCAATATAATAAAAGCATCAAATTCTTTCAATGACCAAGTTCCACTGTGCACAGTTAAATCCACAGGTTCTCAGGAGAGGTCTGGCAAAACATGAATGGTGAGCAGTGCTGTAAAGTTTCTCTGACAAATCTACAACCACTTCAGGTTCTGATCAGGATTCCTGAACCATGCAAATCTGGGAAACAGTCTCACACAAACCTTTAATGCATATGAACTTGGAGAGAGAGAAAATGGAATAATGCAGCTATCTGAATCTGCACCCTACAGACTTTTTTTTTTTTTAAGCAACAATTTAAGGCCAATTAGTGGAACATGACCTTATAAGATATATGGGGATCAAATTATGAAAAAAGCCTCCTTATCCAGTGAAGGGAGATGCATCTATAATGGGCAAAATTATCTTTTCTCCCCATTGCACAGATGTTTACTAATATATATGTTACTGACAAGAATTCCAGATGCAAGCCAGCACTAAGGCTAACCTCCCAAATCAAAGCTTTGTCCTTAGATCCTCACTTTTTTATGTTTAATGAAGATCAGTGAGAGTCTTTAAAGTTTACAACATGGCTGGGAATAAGAAAAGGATGCAGACTAAAAGGTCATGCCTCTTTTTCATATGTTGTCAATTAGAAAAATAACTACACTGGTCATTTACAGAGTTTCAGCTGATATACATTATATCCTCATGTATTTGAGGATTTTTTACCACATCATGCTAGAGATGTGTGTGAAAGGAGTTTAAATACTACACTTCCTCAGGCCCCAGTGGAAAACATGACCTTTTCTTCCTCCTCACATTTTGGTAAAAGCTTCATGGCCCAAAATGTCATCTCCCATTCCATTTTTATCCTAACTAGAATCCACTGGTTTACAGTCGTCGGCATTCCACCTTAGTTCCAAACAGGGATTTATTCCCTTGGAAGACAGAGTGCATTCTAGGAGTTAATTGCCTGTGTGGCACAACAGAATAGAGGAACAGATAATTTATTTCTTATGGAGATGCACACACGAAACACAGCAACCATTAACATAAAATACCTGACACTTTTGATCACCCAGCTGAATGATACCACCTATATTCTCCTAGAATGAACTCTGTTACTTCTCCACAAGCTCTTTCTTACACTCAGAACTTTGCCAGCACTGTTCATGTTGGCCAGAACATTATAAACCTTAAGAAAATACAAGAATAAAGGAGAGTCCTTACCAGCAGCAACTACAGCTGGAGGCGGCGAACCGGCCTCGCCACCGCTTGTTTGGCTCATGGATGCTATGGATGTTTCTCTGGAAGGTGGTAACTGCAGCTCCTTTGGGAGAAGGTCATAGACAGATTCTGTGGAACAAAAAGAACTTGATCAAAAAGTCACCCGTGTCCTGTACAAGAAAAGAAAGAATGTTTTTGCCTATAAGATACAAACTATTACCCAACCCTTTCACAACCTCTGGAAACAGCTGCAGTAAGTGCTCGGAAGTAACAGCATGGAGAAAAGTTATTTCAGAAAACAAACAAACATTAAGATGCACATTCTGAAGACTGAAACAAAGGACACAAACTTGTTCAAACAAAGAAATAATTCATGAACTCCCAGAGAAACTATTCTCATCCAGAATGAAGGGCTGAGGGCAGCACATCACGTGAGAATCTGAGACAAATCTGGTTTCAGAATTCCAACTGTGCAACTGACTTCTTAAGGAAAAAAGCCTACTTTAGCACTACCATCCTAACAACATCCTACAGCCTTCGAATCTCAGACTGGTGTGGGTGGTAAGCAACTTTAAAGCCCATCCCATCCAACCCCCTGCCATGGGCAGGGACACCTTCCACTATTATCCCCAGGTTACTCCAAGCCCCATCCAACCTAGCCCTTGACACTTGCAGGGATCCAGGGACAGCCACAGCTTCCCTGGGCACCCTGTGCCAGGGCCTCCCTACCCTCACAGCCAGGAATTCCTTCCCAATATCCCATCCAGCCCTGCCCTCTGGCACTGGGAAGCCATTCCCTCTGTCCTGTCCCTCCATCCCTTGTCCCCAGTCCCTCTCCAGCTCTCTTGGAGCCCCTTTAGGCCCTGGAAGGGGCTCTGAGGTCCTCCTGGAGCCCTCCCTTCTCCAGGTGAACTCCAGCTGTCCTAGTCTGGCTCCAGCACCCAGGGGCTCAAGGCCTTGGATCAACTTAGTGACCTCTTCAGGGCTTGCTCCAACAGGTCCATGTCTTCCCTGCCCTGTATTAATCCCCTGGTTTTGATCTCTCTTCCTCTTTGTGTGTTACCCAGGAGACGTCCTAAGGTTCCCTCCTAAGAGCTTGTTCCATCCTCTCATATTTACAGCTCTCAAGCTAATTCCAGCCTCCTGTACACCTGCAGCCTTAGGAGTGCTCACCAGGTGTTTCAGGATAGAGGTTTGGCGCCATATTTTAGACCCTATTTCAAGTAACTTGGTCTTTATCAATGAAGCATGAAATTAAAGATTTGCTCTTAATGGTCTTGTGACCTTTGGGAATGTGCTTCAATTCTAATGCTGGCTTTTCCTTCCCCTCCCTCTTTATCATACTGGAATTATTCACAAAGATTAGAATTGTACTGCTTGTGGATTACTGCAAAAATCATGTGCTCCCTAAGAAAAAATTATCCTGTGGGAGTCTTGGATGTAAGTATCCCTTTAAAGCAAAAGGTTTGACAGAACCTTCACCACACTGGAGAGTCAAAAATAAATTTCTTAAACAAAAAAACATCCACAAGAGCCACCCCAAAGAGAAAAGCTCTCAATTACCTACTAACTTGGGGTTTGGAAAGGAGCTTTTGTAGTCAACTCTGAATATTTTATGAGTCATGACAGAATGATGATGATGACAATTCACTCCTCTCAGAGGCTTTCTTGAGGAGAAAGGAATGCAAGTGTATGTATATATTCAACTTACATATGAAATATAAAGCATTCTGTAGTTACCTGCAGACACACACTGCTGTAATCCCTCATTTTGGGGCCCCTCACTAAACATTTTGAGTAGCAGCAGCCCTGAACACCTGCCTGTGAGTTTCCTGCCCTGCTACAGGCAGCAGTGCCAGTGCCAGCCAGAGTAAAGGCTGGTGCTCATTTACAAGGGCTTGTACAAACTGCTGCACTCATCTCTGAGGAAAAGCAAATGCAGCTGCTCCTTGTAGTACAACAGGGGCAAAAGTGACAACCAGTGTTGCCTTCCAACCCCTTCTGTGAATCTATGAACACAGGGCAGAAGTTTATGGTCAAATCCAAACTTTCAGAAGAAAAACAAATCTCCTGCTTTTCTCGCAGCAGATGCAGCTTCACAGTCTAAAACACATCATTAGTGAACTGCATTTCAACACATCCAGAGCAATGCCCAGGTACCTTTAAGAACTCTTGCTGCCACAAACCTACTCCACACACATCAGACTTCAAATGAAACTTTGTGTTTTCACCTAAACACAGGCCAATGTTTATATATGCTGAACTATAAATAGCATTAAAGCAAAAACTGACAAATTCCAGAAACATGAGAGTTGTTGCAAGGAAACTAATTCTTCCCCAGAGGATACAGCTCCCCCCATGCCTCACACTGCATTAGGAGCTGAAGTTACTGCTCAGCCCCTTTCCATCACCATGTTTTACATGTGTGTGCACTCACCAATACTGAGAACATGAAATTTCCTGCTATAATTTTATGTTGATTCATGCAGAAAACACCTACTAAAGGGAAAGGCTGCTATAGAAATGCAGTATTACATTTGGAGGCAAAAATAGCATTTCAGCATCATTACGTATTTCTACATAATTAGCAAGAAAAAAAATGTGTAGACAGAATTCTTGCTTCCAGCAGCCAGTGCCGAATCAATGAGGAAGTTTAAGCTGTCTGACAGCACTAAGTGTCTTGTAATTTATTGCTGATTTAAATTCCATTGATGAATACATTGGTTGATCTGAAGTTCCTGGGGTTTTTTTCTGGAAGTAGCTCCATTTATACTCAACGTTTAAACACATTTTCTCTCTCCATACAGGAAGCAAGGAACACGTGTTTCAGGATTAGTGTTATTATGAAATATAAACAAGATAACACACAAACAAGATAACAAAACCCTAGTGATCAGCCAGAAGTCCCACACACTCATTTCCCCACACAAACCCTCACCTGCATTAAGGTAATCAGTTATTAGACATATTATCTACAGTAAACTTCCAAATCTCTTCTCTTTCCCCAAAATATCTCACAAAATATTGTGAAGCCCAGCTTCACAAATTCTCCTCCCGAAACCAAGGACACACAGGGACAGGCAGATTTACAAAAAGTATTTTAAGTGTCAAATTTCTTCAACTGCCCTTTATCCGATTATCCTGCCCTCATAATCTCTCATCTGAGATCAGCTGCTTGGAACTTTGATCTTCCTGCCAGTTGTACTGACAGTCCAGAAAATTCTATTTCACATGGTTATTATATGGACCAGATCTGCACCAAACATCGGATCAGGATCCAACAACACAGCACCTGCAATCAGGACAGAGATGATTTTGTCCATGTGTACTACTTGAACCTGCACAAAACATTCTGAATTTATATATTAGTAGAAAGTAATCAAGAAATTTAGGAAGGAATTGTTCCTTTGAGGGTGGGCAGGCCCTGGCACAGGTTGCCCAGAGAAGCTGTGGTTGCCCCTGGATCCCTGGCAGTGTCCAAGGCCAGACTGGACACGGTTTGGAGCAACCTGGGCTAGTGGAAGGTGTCCCTGACCAGGGCAGGGGGTGGCACTGGATGAGCTTTAAGGTCTCTTTCAACCCAAACCATTCCAGGATTCCCTGGAATTGGGTCATTTTAAGTTAAAACAACCGCACAAAAGGTGTCTGTGGCAGGGCCGGACACATGACCACCAGTCCACACAAAATACGCCCTTGGGTCAACACGGACCTGGATCAGTCCCAGCAGCTGGTGACAGGAGCTCTGTCTTTGAGGGGGAGAGGAGAGGCCTTGGAAAGATTTAGGAAAAATAACACTAAGAAGGTACAAAAAGCAGCGTGTGAAGCTGATGTGGTGATGCTGCAGCAGGAGTGCAGAAGGCTGGTTCGTGATGGCAAACCAAATTCTGCAAGCTCCTTCACTTCCTTTTTTACTCACTTCCCCTCAGTGCACACACAGCTGCCCTTTTCTAGGAATGTTTTTGGATTTCTACACACAACCTAACCAGGCTGAGTTACAGACCTGGGCCTATAGCAAAGTCCAAGTGCTCAGCCTTCTCCCATACCCACCAGCAGCAAATACCTCTGGAATTCCTAACCCATCCTCATCCTCACAGCACCAAGGGACCGTTCAGAAACACAACGCACCTTGCAAGCTGCAACATCACATTCCTCCTCACTCACTAACATGCTGGGATTCCATTTAAACTTCATTCTCAGGAACAGAGCAGTTAAGCTTACAGGAGCAAAGAGAACACGACACAACTGCTTCCTGTGTGGGAATGCTGAGACAACTCCAGGATTCTGTGACAAGTCCCATACAAAGCCCTGCTTTTCCCAAAGAGTAGGTATTCCCAGCGTGGAGAGTGCTCTCCCTCTTCATGGAAAAAGTTTTCTGTAAAGCAGCAAACCAAGTACACAAGGATCCACTATTCTGTCACATGCAGCACCTGTGAGACTCTTCTGGGCCATGAATCCTCCATGACTTTCTGGCTGCACCTACACAGACATTTCAGCTGCACAGATTAAGAACCGTGATTTCTAGAAATTTAGTGCCCCATTATCTCGAGCTGTGCTAAGACTGGCTCAGGGTGTTAAAGAACCTCTCTGTCCTCAAGCTTTTGTGATGCAAATTGAATTGAGATCCTTCTGGTTGGCTGACCAAATTGCTGCTGCCCTTAACTCAGCACCTGGTGACACTGGGAGCACAGAGACATGGAAAAGAGCAGAGAACACCCAATTCCAATGTTTAAAACACAGCAGCTCAGCCACGAGGAATGCAGACATCCTCGCTTTGCCAGGACCTCCAAACACCTTAAAGGTTATAGTATTTTCTTTACATACAGAAAAGAGACCCCTAAGCTTTGCTATTTCATATCAAAAGCCAAGCCACGCTACCCAGAACTGCCACAGCTGGAAGCCAAGTCACAAACCCGATGGAGAAGTTTGCTCTGACCTGCAGGCAAATGAGGCCATAACTAATGCAGAGGGTCCTGGCTGCAGCTCCAACTCCACCACCGTTTCTCCAGGTTGTTCCCAGGCCCAGCCTTGAGGAGGTCGTTGGAATCCAGCCCCAGCTCTCCCCCAGCTCACCTGTGCCTGTTCCACCACTGTGACCTGCTCCTGGGATTTCAGCCCCTCTAATGCCAGGGGCTCCTCCAGCAGCATCCCCTTCATCCCCCCTCCTGGACTAACAGGTAATGACAGATTTCCTGCTCCATGGAAATCATGCAAAGAGCCAGATCAGTACATGGGGGAAGATGAGAACCACCCCAATTATCAGCACTAGAGACAGAGATAGGGCATTTTCCACTTGTTGCTGACATTTTTTGCCCTTAAGGAAAGGTACATCCTGGAAATCCCTTACCACTTCCATGACCTCATGAACAGCAGCCAAGTTAATCCTTGTCTTTTAATAAGCTCCCTGCACTGAATGGCTGCCCATTTGATCCCCACTGATACTCGTCTCCTCAACATGGTTTAATACCCGCACAGATTTGGCTGGTTCTTCCAAAGCCATTTCCTTGCTGCAGCACATGACAGTCACACCAGAGATTAGACAAAACCTTGGTGTCCTCCTCTAATCAGCTGGAGGCATCGGAGCAGAAATCTCTTCTAATGATGTTCACTAAGCTGATCAAAAAAACAAGCAAGCAAACAGGCCAAGAGAGTTGTTTATATGGAACTGAGATTAAAAAACAATTAGAAATCATGAAGCAGCAAGTAGCCTCTGCTACACAGGGGAGGTCAAAGAAGTGAGCACGCATGCTCAGCAAATTAAAGAGGCCATAAAGGAAAAATAACAGTGTTCATATTCCACCTCACCCCCAGCTAGGGATGCAAATTCCATTTCAGAGCACCCACACACATATATAAAGGTCCTATGATGCTAATCTAAGACACAGTTTTGGGCTAAACCTGTATTACCAAGGCTCCAAACATCAGATTGTCACTCCTCACTCCAAAGGCCACTGCATTTTAATAAAACAGTACATGTGACTTGACATCTTTCAGAAACTTTTGTGGGTAAGGGATGCTAAAACCAGAATCTACTCTAGACCTAAAAAATTCAGGTCTCTGCCAGAAGACCTTGTGGTTGGTCAATGTGTTTATCTTGAAGTTCAGTTCTACTCAGATTTCAGTGTCCATGATAAACACCACAGCTTAGTGGTTGAGCTTATTGGAGGCCACTGATTCCACCACAATAGCTTAGTTCAGAGAGTTTTTAGAGAATGATGGGGGAATGGGAGAGCTCTAAATATTTAAAATCTAATCAAAGCTTTGCTTTGTTAAAAACGTTCATATCACATGACCCTCGGGGATTTTTCTGTACACAAAAGCTTGGGTGTGGGAAGACTTTGAAGCAGATTATTTTGCCCATCAGGAAGAGCCTGTAGGAGCCAGCTGAGGAACCCTCTGGCTCTTCACCCCAAGACAAACAGGTTCTCCTGCAGACCCCAGGAACAGTATTGACTGAGTAAGTTTGGTTATTATAACACAGAGAATTCAGAGAATCACAGAATCAAAGAATGGTTTGGCTGCAAAGGGGCCTTAAAGTGCATCTCATTAAACCCCCAGCCACAGGCAGGGACACCTTCTGCTAGACCAGGGTGCTCCAAGCCATGTCCAACCTGACCTTGGACACTTCCAGGGATGGAAGTTCTCTGAGCACCCTGTGCCAGGGCCTCACTGCTCTCACAGGGAAGAATTTCTTCCCAGCATCCCAGCAGAACTCCTAATAAAATTAAGGAAACATTTCAGAAAACTTAGGCCACCCCACTAGAGAGAGTCCACATCTCACAGCACGACTGCTCTCCCTTCCTCAAGGCTAAACCAGGAGAAGTAACCTCAGGACCCACAGGAGTAACTCCTGCAGTGGAAATACAATAGCTCAGTGCCTTTTAGCCTTTGAGTGAGCAGACAAAACTGTTCCTCCAGCTGCTTTGAGATAGCACACCCACAGCCCTGACAGGGAATGGCAGGGAATCTGCCCCCAGCCCCCGGAATGTTTTAAGCATTGAGACGGCAATGCCAATAACAGGGCTGGCACAGGGACTGGCACAGGGACCGGCACAGGGACTGCATGGATGGAAGCCAAAGAAGGATAACAAGGATTCAGTAAGAAGCTCAACAGAGGAAGCTCTGAGAGTCTGAGAAAGGCAACTAGGAGAGAGACAAAGCCCAGTGCATGAACCAGAACAGAAACAGACGGAGACAGGCACAGCCCAGACAGATCAGTGACCACTAAAGCACTTCCTACTTCAGTGCCGAGGGTTTGTTGTTTGGGGTTTTTCCTTTTTTTTGTTTGGTTGGCTTTTCTAAGTATTCCTTAGGAGATTCAAACTCTCACTTGCAGAAGTGAGAATCACCCATGACAACTGCAGGCCATGGCAGCTCTGCTTAAGGGACAGCAGAGATTTTTAAGTTATAAAGTTACAAGATAAAAGATATAGAAGAACACACAACAAAGAGTAAATCAGCTCTTGTTCTGTATCTGTCAAAAGAGGATTTAGGACATATTACAGACTATCATACTCCTGTATTTCCTAACATCTTTGCAACTTCACTGACTTAACATCAGAAGCTTGGCAGCAGGGAAAACAAGACAAACAGTCCTGAAAACAGGTTTAGGTTTCACACAGAGCAAAATGGAAGGACCCTGCTTGAACATACATAGAAAAGATAAAATACAGCGACTGTTCAAAGAAACACAAAATCACTAAGGTTGGGAAAGACCTTTAAGAACATCAAGACCAACTGTTAACACAGCACTACCAAGTCTCACTAAACCACAGGGATATAGATTTAGATGGGATACGGGGAAGAAATTGTTCCCTGTGAGGGTGGTGAGGCCCTGGCACAGGTTTCTCAGAGAAGCTGTGGCTGCCCCATACATGGAAGCGTCCAAGGCCACGTTGGACATGGCTTGAAGCAACCTGGGCTAGTAGAAGGTGTCCGTGCCCATGGCAGGAGGTGGAACAGGATGGGCTTTAAGGTCCCTTCCAACCTAAACCATCCTAGGATTCTGTGACACTTGTGAAATTCTGTGATATAACTGCATGGCAAAAGCCAGAGAGCAAGAAGCAGCCCATAGGCAGTGAGGCTGAGCAGGAGGACAACAGACACTACATAACAGTCTTGATGCAGACACCCTAAACATTTTACAGAGTTAGTGGTCTAATAACTCATATTTTTGCAAGAGTTGAAGCTGAGTTGTAGTAAGATCATAACTCACAAGGCTCCCAGTCCTATCTGTCTTACCCAGCGCCAAATCCACCAGGTTACATTTACTAAACCATTGCTTTCATTTCATATTTTTCAGTATGTCTCAGAATAGAATTAAACAAAGGACTCAATACAAATTAAGTGTGTAATCGAAAATACGTAAAGACTAATTAGCATGTTCTGCCTAATTGCCCAACACTGGCCATGGATTTCCACACAGTTCCCAGATGCAGGTCTGTCACCAGAGACTTGCCAGGCTGTCCTGACAGAGGAAACAAACTGCAGAGCACTGTTCCCTCTATCTGCCACGCCATCCTCAGCGCATCTGCTGACGGTGGAGCAGGGAAAGACTGGAAGCAGGTCTTCCCACCAGCACTCCTGTTATTGTCAGCCCTGGCAGGGCTAGATTGCTGCTACAGCAACAGTGGCAGGTTTTCAAAGAAACTGCAGTGTATACAAGGATGTTTTACACAGCCAAATAGAAAATCTTCCTTCCAGTTCCCCCTGGCTTCAGACAAAAGCAGCAAACCCTAAATCAACAGGCTTCACGCGCGCGGAGGGAAAGGCAGATGCCGCGGTGCTGCCTGTGCTAGAAAACTTCAGGATTAAAGAGCTGATGTTGGTGCAGCTCCACTCTGAAGAACCCCCAGAGGATCCGAGTGCTCCGTGTTGATGACGTAGCACAGGGCACTAAAATTCAAATCTTGCCTGCAAATGCTGCTACTCCCTGAAATGCACTTTATAATGTGTTAGTGAAGGAGAGAGAGGAGTTTTCTGAAAGGCTGTTGTTTTACAGAAAGATGGCCAGTAATATATTATTAATGATTAAAGTAATTAACATTTGATCACAACTCTAGTATCACAGAATCCCAGACTGGTTTGGGTGGGAAACGACCTTGAAGTCCATCTCATTCTACCCTCCTGCCATGGACATGGACATCTTCCACTAGACCAGGCTGCTCCAAGTGCCATCCAACCCAGCCTTGAACATTTCCACAGTATCATTATTTCTTTTATTTAAAAATAAAAATGAAAGCTAAAAGTTATTTCTTATATTTTTTTAAAGGACAAGTATTACTACCAAAAATGGCAGTATTAAATAGGTAATTTTGCAAGCAATTCGTAACCAGCTCCTGCAGTATATCCCACCAACCTTCAGAAAAGCTGCTAATCTCAATACTCAGGATTCTGCACAGCAGGGTAGAGTTGAGAAATTAATCCTTTTAAAGTTGAATTTCAACAATTGACAGAGGCATGTGTTAGCTGAATTCTATTTATGGCATTCATCCAAATATCAAATAAAGCTTTCCTGGCTGTGTTTCAGTCATCCCCATTCACAGCTCAAAGAGGACTTTTATAAATGTAGACAGGCAGTATAAATCCTGGATCTTGTTTGCATCCAATTTTACACATCTCAGAATGAGAGAACAACATTATTTAGGAATTGCCACTTCAAGGGACAGACCAGTAATGACTTACTGAGACATCTATCCTGTGCAGTTGTAAACTCCAGACAAAAGCCAAAGAACATAAAAATACTCCTAAAATACCACTGTGGACAAGGCAGAGCAGTATGCAGGCTGACAGAGCTGCAGGTACACAAACACAGAATCATGGAATCACAGAATCCCAGACTGGCTGGACTTGGAAGGACCTTAAAGCTCACCTCATTACACCCCCTGCCACGAGCAGGGACACCTTCCAGTAGACGAGGCTGCTCCAAGCCCCATCCAACCTGGCCTTGAAATGTTCAGAGAAACCCAAATACCAAGTGATCAAAGAACATCAGTAACAGCTATTTATCAACCCCTTTAAAACACCTGTGTTGTTTCAAAAATCAAAGTTCACCAGAAACAGAGGTAATCAGGCAGTTCCTTAGGTACAAAGCACCATCCGAATTCAGGGACACACAGAATCCACCTGACCCCACAGTTCACTGTTGTCTCAGAACATTTCTCAGCCTTTTCAGGTTTGCACCATTTTTTCTGATGGGGTTATTTTTGTCATCTCTTATATTTCCTGTGAGCATGAAAAGCAACAGCAGCAATGAAAGATACAACCACCTCTTTCTTTTGAGGCTGTACCACAATATGTAAGGTGAAGAATAAAAGGCATTCTGACAGACTTCCAACACATTGCGGCCACCTCTTGGGTTCAGTATTCCATTATAAACCTGGATGTACAGGCTGTGCTCCTGAGACCTGACCTGTCCCAGTAACTCCCAAAACGACACCCAGCATCTCGAGTCCACAGACTGCCTCCATGCCTCCCTGCCTGTACTCCCATTAAAAGTTATGTTCTTTCATCATCATCAAAACTGAGAAATGTTTATGCTTCCTGCCACCACTTTGCTTTCTACTGCTAACTCAGCTGTGTTTGATGATAAACACTGTTCTTCAGACCAAAGATGATGTTTCATAAAGAGCACTCCTCGGCACAGTTACAGAGCTCTGGTGAGTCTGACACCTCTCATGCTTCGAAGGGACCGACTGATCAGGGACATGACCAGCATGCTCACCTGTGTGACCAGTAAACCTGTGACAGCTACTGCACCTGGAAGGGATTCCTCAGGGACATAAAGATGCAAGTTGTTCATAAAAACAGGTTTTCAGAGCATTAAGCAAGTTCCTCTCCAAGTACATTCACACACAACTCTCAGGAGACAAATGGGAACTTAAGCCAAACATTTAATGGTAAAATGTGAACAAAAGATTCCTTGCTGCTCTACAGAGCTAAAACCAAAATGGGAGACAGCAATGAAGGAATCAGTGGTGGAACCACTCTAGAACTCCCAAGTTACCAAAAATTTAAGGACAGCTAAATATGGATTAACCAACCTCTTCTCTCTGACAGGCAAAGGTTGACAAGAACAGGACATTTAGAAGAGTATTTCTATTATAATTCCTTCAAATTCTGACAGTCATCTACAGACTCACTCCCTGGTTCAGGGGACTGCCTGGCTCAGCTGCACTAAATCTTCCTAAAGGAATTCTTTTGCCATTGTATGTACCGAAATACCTGCACGGCAAGGAGCACCCAAATGTGCTCTACCCAACACAATCCTCCTCACCACCACACCTCCAAAAGCACCGTTTTCACTTAAGTAGCAGCAAATAACTGAATTACTGAAGCTTACACTCAACTCTTTCAGGCCACAAAATAAATCAAATTATTTCCTCATCTGATTAAAGAGTAACTTGGTTCCAGGCGTGGTTCAAGTTTCCAAGCAAGGCAGATGGCCCCAGCCAGAATTCAGATGTCCTAAAATTAAAACAAAGTGTTAAGGACTTTTGTCTCCTTTAGAAAAGATTTACTCCCAGGTGAGACCTGCACACCTGCTAAGGAAGGGCACTGCTCACACTCACACAAACACACTTGCAGACAAGAGATGATGGAAATTCTTTCTCTGACACTGACATGCACATAGGAGTTGAAAACTGCTGAAAATACTGAGTGTGGTTGGAGCACAGAATTCCAGGAATGCCCAAAATGTCACTTTCAAAGGCATATGCTGGTGACAAACAAGTGTAAGCTTCTTTGTAAGGGAGCAGCAAGACAGTCACACCTCCCAATAGGGTCTGATCCTAGTATATATCCTCAGCAAAGTTACTAGGATACAACTTAGTGTCCAGGAAAATCATAGATAAATCACAGATAAATAAATCACTATATTTCAGAGGAAAAATCTGACTTAGTGCCCCAGTAAGAAAGTGACTACAATGTAACTCTAAAATTCCTGGTCTGGGGACTCACAAACATACAAACAGCAGAAGCTCTTCAGAAGTCACAAAACAACATGGATTTAGGGCCAGGAAGACGAAGGGCCTGGAGCATCTTTCACACAAGGAAAGGCTGAGAGAGCTGGGTCTGTTCAGCCTGGAGAAGGCTCAGGGAGTGTGAAAATTCCTGATGGGAGGCAATGAGAGGCTCCTCTCAGCGGTACCCCGTGACAGGACAAGAGGCAGTGGGCACCAATTAAAACACATTAAATTCCATCAGAATTATCTTATCCATGGAGACAGCCAAGGACTGGCCCAGGTTGCCCAGGGAGGCTGTGGAGTCTCCGTGAGGACAGACAGACCCAGCTGGGCACGGTCCCAGCACCCGCTCCAGCACTGATTCCATGATCTCCAGAGGTCCCTGGCAGCCCCAAGGGCTGAGACTGAACGCTGGCACTGCCTCCACAAGACTCACCCGGCTCCTCTCCCACCACCAGAACATCTGACTGTTTTCAGAAGTTTAACCCAAATCAGATTCCTGGGCTCTGCAGCATTTACTTATGAGATAAAACCAAGACTATTAGAAACTGTAATTATAAATTCCTCAGTAAATCTGCTTTAATAGGAATACACATTCCAAGGAAAGCTGCCTTTTTTCCTCCCTAAGAAATAAAACATACTCAAATATTACCAGGAGACCTCCTCATTCCTAAACTGAAAACAGAGTAAACTTTAAATGAAATACACGTATTTATTCACCACATATACAGCTAGACTGTGGGATTTCTTGCTGAGTCAAAAAAGAACTGAGTTAAAGTCTAGATAGTCCTGTTCTGCCCCGAATAGTATGGATTTACACATCTCCACAGTGCAGGATCCTTGCTGCAAAGGCAGAAAGCTGTCAGTTAACAGAAGCTCTGAACTCTGCAGCTGATTATTCCCCAATCACCTCAGAGTGCTCCTATCCAAACTCCCTGATTCTTCTGCTGAGTGAATGCATACACACAAAAAACATCAGGCCTCCAGACAATGACGGACTGAAACAACTGGATGTAGTGTCAGTTTTTCTGAACGGGAATGGAAACTCCAACATTTGGAAACTTTTTAGGACTGCCTTTGAATCTCTCTCTTCCCTATCTTCACCTTGTCTGGGCATTGACAGGAACCACTGTCCATCTTCCCTCTGTTTGCCAAACGTCCTGACCTTCACCACAACTCAAACCTGCTTTTAGGATCAAAACCTTGTGTTTCTTCAGCACTTCAGTTTCATCAACTTTGTAAGGTGACCCCAAATTCTTTCTAGTTATTTACAAAGCAACCATAAAACCTTTCCAAATGCTGAAGGGACAAGTGATGGAAGGGAATGGAGAACAATTTACAGAGAGTATTTATGTAAATAGACAACATTCCTCAGTCTGGTTAAATGATATTCACCTCACAGATGCCTCAGAGCTACACAACATGGTAAAATAACGTAGCTGAAGTTGGACATTTACATTTTAAGCACTGCTGAAGCACTGCCTGCTTTGCAAACAGCAGTTACTGGGGATTTTACTGCGTGTCCATTAGCACCTGCTATTACTCCACAGTTCAAAGTTGGATCTGAGAGTTTGTTCAAAGCTGGATCTGAGAGTTCGTTTCAGTCAGTTCCTAAAACAACTGCTAATGACAAACTGGCCTGAATGTTCAGCCTCATCAGTTTACTCTCTACATACCCACCGAGATAACACACGTGATAATTGCAGAGACATGACCACACACCTTACTTCACCTGCACTTTGGCCACTCACCAACTCCTGCTGGGGTTCACCAGCACTTCTACACTTCAAAATGAGTTCAGGCCATTGCCTCTTTGTATAGAATAAAATATTATTTCTCCTTCATTTTCACCATCCCTGGAGGTGTTCAAGGAATGACTGGACATGGCACTCAGTCCTCTGGTCTGGTCAACAAGACAGGGATCACTCAAAAGTTGGACTCAACCTTAGCGGTCTTTTCCAACCTAAATGATTCTGTGCAACACACTTCCATGTAAAACTACATAACCTGTGCACCAGTGCAAAAGTCAGACCAAGGCTCCAGGCTGCCAATCATTTTTAGTTACAGATACCAAAAGGTAACTGTGCTGTTGAAAATTTATAAATAAAGGTCAGATGCTTCATAAAAAATGAAAAATCTTAACCTATAACCTCAGAAACGTATGATGAGAAAATTCTACTTCTTGACAACACTAATCTGCAGAAGTACAGAATCGCAGAACCATGGAATGGTTTGGGTTGGAAGGGACCTAAGTTCATCTCATTCCACCTGCTGCCCTGGGCAGGGACACCTTCCACTAGACCAGGTTGCTCCAAGCTCCATCTGGCCTTGGACACTTCAAGGGACAAAAGAATTGGGTAATGTATGGAGATTCTCTAATAGAAAAAAAACTACAACTCTCGGAGAACAACAAAGTATTCAAAACAAGTAAAACTGACAATAAAAGAATCCAACTAGTCTTAGAATCAAAGAAAAAGCATACTTAATTCCTTTTAATTTCCCCTACTTCTTGATCCACACCACACATTTCTCTATGGAAAGGGCTGCCCAGGGCACTGGTGGAGTCCCCATCCCTGGAAGCATTCAAAAACTGTGGATGTGACACTTGAGGACACTGTTAGTGATGAACATGGTGGTGTTGGGCTGACACTTGGGCTTGGGGATCTTAAAGGTCTTTTCCAACCTCAACCATTCCATGATTTAGACTTGGGTACAAACGGAGAAGCACTAGAGAACCCAAGGCAGGAGCAGTCTCACACTCCTTCACCCACACCTGTGGCAGAGAGCCTTTGCAGTGTCCTGCCCAGCCCTCCAAGCTCCAGAAACAGATTCCCTCACCAATTCCCAAAAACCAGCCCCAGCAGGAATCCTGTCTGTCCAGGTCTCGGCACAAGAGCACAGGCACAGCAAATGCTACAGAAGGCACAACATGAGGAGCATCTCTTTCCATGGCAGAGCCAGCTCAGCAGGTCTAGCTCATCTGCTCCCACCTCCACCACTTGATCCCAGTGCTCCAGAGCCCCCCTCTCCTGCTGTGACACCACTCCTTGTGCAGCTGCACAGTAACTAGACCAGGAAGGAGAACAGTGTGAGAAAATCCAATCAGAAGTACAATATCCCCATTCTAGATCAGTTTCCCAATCCCATTCATCTTCCAACCACAAACAACAATTGTGCTGGCATGATTCAGAGCACAGTCCATGGGTGAGAACAGACGGTGGGGAAAAGGGGCTGTTCAGACAGCTCTGCCACCGGAATATTCAAATTACACCCTGGGAAGCTGTGAATTCAAAGTCCTCCCCCTACCCCCAGCACCACACAATCATCTTGCAGCAACACATTCCAGAGTTTTGTTTTGAAAGCCAATAAAGGAGGAAGATTCCAAGGAGGAAAGGACATTTACGAGGCTGACGCACAAGTTAAGGAACTTTGGTTGAATCCATTTAGGTTAAGTCAGACTGTCCCGGGGGCAGCTAGAAGAGCTGCAAGAGGTGGGTGTAGGGATCCATCCTTCCCAGGGCACTCAACACAACGCATCCACCGTGGCACCTTCTAGCAGTTACAAAAAAGATAAAAATTGCTACAAAAAGAAGCCAAGTCTGATTTCTATTCCTAAAACCTGCTAGTACCAGTTCCAAAGTTCAAAACTATCTTTATAAAGCATCTTTTCCATCTCTCTTCAATAATTTAGTGACTGTCTTAGTAGAGTTATCCCTGGGACGATGGGAAGAAAAAAGTTCTGGTAGGGAAAAAGAAAAACCACCAAATTCCATGTTTTGTATCACAATTCCCAGCAAACACAACTGGATTACAGTCAGTTCACATTTAAGCATGAAGAACGTTTGAGTTTTGATTATATAACGTTTTTAGGGCAAAAGAGCTATTTATCAGACTACTAACATTCTTCTTGTTGCTACCAAATTCCAGGAAGTCTCTCAGTTTTACAGTCACTCCACTGTGGAAAGCAAAATCCAGGAGATGACTAAAAACTTCTAACTGCACTTGCTGCAGTGCAAAAATGCCATTTTATTAGTACACACACATTATTGGGTAATTCAAAATGAATGTATTAGCTAAACTAATCCCATGTTTAATCAGATTTGGTACCTGACATCTGATGAACTGCTTTAATTACAGGTTTTCACCCTCGCCTACTGCCAACGAAGAGCCAACTTTGCTCTATTTGAATGCTGCAGATGATATTCAACCACAGGACAACCAGCCTCGAGGTTTTAGGTTTTATGCTCCAGTGGTTTTTCTACTACATTACTAATCTGTATGCACATTTGGGTTGGTTTATTCCAAAAAGGACAGTGTGTTATGTAAAGACGGGAAAGAAACATACTACAGCCTAAATATTTTCGGCATGAAGTGATGCATATTTTTTTATATCTCTATTAACTTCTTAGCAGGAGATGCCATCCTTCTGCAATGGTTACAAAGCATTTCTTAATTGATTATACATTATTTAATACTGACTATACATTAGAAGACTGGTTTTAGTCCTTCACACAAGTCAGCTCCTCAGGGTCTGTGGGATGAGCTCCAGCAACAGGCCTTGGAATCCACATTTCCCATTTCTTTCATTTTTAACTGCTACAACCAATATATAAAACATTTAGAGATCCTGTTGCAGAGGCCTGCAAGTACAGTTTCACTATCATTTTAAGCCAACATAAGCTGCTGCTGAAAGAACCAGTCCCACCCCTCCTCAAGGCCAGTTTCCACACGTCCCTTCCTTGAGTCAGCATGAGCCATTCATGAAGACCCACAGCAAACACAGGATACTCACCCCATTAAAAATCATTTCTCCTCCCCTTTTCCTTCGGGAAGGAATAAGGGAGAAGCTGAGTTAATTTCAACACAATCAGTCCAGCTCACTGTGGCCACGTCAGAGTTGGCGTGAGCTGAGGCACAAGGAAAAGAGGAGCACACGACTGCCTGAACTGTGCATGTGGGAATCATTCTGGCTGGAGCTGCTCGTGGAAACACACCTACAGGGGCAAAAACTGGAACATAAAGCATTCAGATACTCAAAGAAAATACTCCCTGTCCCAAGATACGCATAAATGAAAAGAAATTACTCGAATGAGTTATCAGAGCAGTTTACATTATCGACTCACACTGCGGGCTGAGTTTTTATTACCCACTCACACTCACCTGAGGCGTGGGGGCTTTTAGAGTTTTGTTTAATATTTTTTTTACGAGAATATGAAAACAAAACTCTTAACTGAAATGGTGGCGCAAGCCAAAATTTTAACACATGGTGCAGGGACAGTCTGATGACGTAACTCGGCCTGTCCAGAGAAGGGGAGAAAATACACCAGAAAAAAAAATCACACTACAAAAAACTTCAGTCACTGGGTTTCCAAATGTAGCTTCACTTTTTTTAATCGGTGCATGCAGACTCTGCCTCTTTAACTCCAACAAACCAAATTTTGTATGTCAGAAACCCCAGTAACCCCCCAGACCACTCCAACCTCAGCTCCTCTCAGAACCTCTGTGCTCCCCAGCACCCATCAGCGATGGCTCCCAAGGCCGGGCTCGCCAACCACACGAACCCGACGCGCACAGGAATGCAATTCAGAGGAGAAGGGACTGGCCCCAGTTCAACCTGGGGCTGGATTCCACCCGCGGGGCGGCTGCGCCGCTAAAAGCAGAGCAGTTATAAGAAACTACTCTCTCTTAACACACCCTCATCATAAATGCATATTTGTGGTTCTCTCACTATGTTCAGACCTTTCCCTTTATCTCATCAGTTGTACTTGTACCCTGAGCCAGAGCACTTGTCCACAGGATAAACTTATCTGTATCTATCTAGGAAAAAAAAAAAAGGTGCACTGGAGCGTGTTCTGATCAGTCAGAGAACCACTAACACGTTTTCCTAAATCCAGATAAAATCATATTCACAATCACTTCACTACTCATTCTCAAGAAGTATATTCATTGGTTCTAAAGTTTAAATTGCATTTCAACTTATCATCTCCTTGATCTTTTGTTACGACAAAATATGAAAAGCAAAACTTGCTTTAGCCTCTTTATAACCCTTCTCTGCTTTATACACCTCTGTCACAGCATCTCGCTTGGATCAAGCAGTCATTGTGACCACAACATCCTCCCCTCGACCTCTTCCAGCTCTGAATCTACATCTATGCACCAGAAGAAAAATACACTCTTGATTAATCAGTTTGAGACTCTTTTCCAACCTGAAACACTCAACCATTCAATTAAATACAAAAAAATAAAAGAGAATTCACAGTAAGATTGGGCAGTTCAAAAGCTGTGCTCAATTAACAAGTACTTGAAGCAATTTTGTGACTTACACGGAACATTTTTACACGCTTCCCAAATTTCCAGTAGGATAAATCATAACTTCGATGGGGTTTATCACCTGTACTTATAATTGAACTTCCCTGTTCCAAAATACTCTCCCTACTGCTGGCACTAGGACTGAAACCAACTGGAACGCATTGTGCTGGGTAACCAGAGAGCCTTGAGCCCCTCTAGTAACATCCTAAAAAAAAACTTACAAGCTACCCATGATAACTTTAAAGAGAGAATCAATTACCCTGAGCAGTTTGAGAGTTCCCAAGATGTGCTTTGATTCATTAAAGTCTTTCTATTTCTTTTACTTTCATCACTTACCAACATACAATTCGAAGTTAATGACCATATTATGGTCCTAAAAAAGTTAAATCTTTCCTGCAACAACATTAAACTGGTTTAAACCTTCACTTCAGGGTAATAAGGGACTTTCCATTTCTTTTGTTGTACAGCCCCAAAATTGTTCCCTCCACCAGCTGTACTGTGGGCAGATATATTCAACAAACTACTAATAAACTACTAACAGGTACTTCTAGTACCACAAACTAACAGTAGTGGCTTTCAAGTCTTTTAAACACGAGAAAATGAGTTAAAAACTCTGTAGTATGTAACATTTGTCCTGATGGACTTACCCATGTTCATGTGCACTTGTCAGAGCTCAAATTCGGTATTATGAAAACAGAAGTTAATTTAATTTACTTTTAAACCCACTTCATCCCCTTCGGGTCCGACTCCCCACAGAGGATGCTGCTTTACTCCGGTGCACGGGGATAACGCCCGGAGATGCCCCGAGGTCCCGGCACCGGGACCCCTGACCCTCCGCTTCTCGACCTCTGAGCCCGTTTTTAACCAAAACCAGGCCATCCCACCCCAAAAATCCGAGCCCTCTTGTTCCACTGAACCGCGTTCCCGGGACACTTTAATGAGCAGCTTTGGGGGCCCCTCACCCGCCCGCGCTCCCCGTTAGTTCCCGCTCCGGGCCAGAGCGTATCCGTCCCTCCGGCCCGGACAGAGCCGGGGCCGGGGAGGGCCGGGAGGAGCGCCGGGAGGGACCCCGGGCGGGCCGCAGCCCCCCGCCGCCGGCCCCGCCGCCGGAACCTGTCGGGACACATTCTTGCGGCGGCCGCGGCCGGGCCAGGAATGCGGCCGGGGGAGCCGGAGCGGCCCCGCGCGGCCCCTACGGACGCGCATCCCGGGGCGGGGGCGGCGGGCGGGCGATGCCCCGCGGGGCCCGGGGCGGCCCGGAGCGCGGGCCCGGCGGTACCGGCGCTGCCCCCCCACCACAGCCCGCCGCGGTCAC
>NW_024581064.1:154735-188165 GCF_017639235.1 Corvus kubaryi | reverse complement strand
GGGCGGGTCGCGCTGGACGTTCACGGGTTCCCCCTGCACTGAGGGGAGCCGGGGTGAGAGGAACCCTTCAGGGCAGCTCCTGGTGATCAGGGGAACCGGGAGCGCCCTTCAAGGGCAGCCCCAAGGATGGACTCTCAGAGGAGCCTCCGGCGGTGAGGGGGCCGGGATGGTCCCTCAGGGGAGGCCCCGGGGTGATTCATCCCGGGAGACCCCCAGGCTCAGGGGAGCACCCCGGCGTGAGGGCAGCTGGGATAAACCCTCCCGGGAGCCCCCGGGGTGAGGGCGGCAGCACTGGTTGCCCCGAGATCCCGCGGCCGGGGCTGTGCCTCGGGGGGCTGTGCCCGACCCTCCTCGCACGGTGCTGGGAGTCGTGAGGACACCCCGCGGGTCAGGGCCGGCTGTGGTGCCATCACAGCTCCGTCCACCCTCAGGGTTCTGCCATGGAAACCCACAAGGCAGAGCTCGCAAACCCACTGGTGGATATTGTCCCAAAAAAAGAGCTATTTTCAAATAACATGAAAATGCACAAGCAGTGTCAACAGTGCATTATCATTGACACGGGTGGCAGCTGCCTTAAGAAACAAATGCCCCACATGGGGGGAATAGGGAGAACATGAGTGCTGAGTTACTGAGAGGGAGTTTGGGAGTCCCTTTCCCTGAAAGGTACAAGAAGGGGGAGGAGGCGTGGAAAGGTGTCCCGCACAGATGTACAATTACATTTCCAAACTGTCCATAATCTGCTTTGGAAGTGGGGAAGGGATGGGAAAGAAAAAGGGGTTGTATGTGAGTGGATGGAGGTGCCAGGCGAGTGCTTAAGCTGTGAAAAATGGAGGCGGAAGGAGCTGTGAACAGCTGCCGCGTGCCTCTGGCACCGAACAGGGTCCAGTTTCCCTGGGACATCAAAAGGTTGGCTCCCGTCCCTCCTGCTGCCAGCTCCTTGCCAGTCTGCTCTCAGATCCCAGCGAAATCTCCCTCTAAAAACACTCAGTAGCTTCCATGTGCTTACCACAGCCCAACAGCCAGTGAATGACCCTTGAGCCCCATGCCCTGCTGGTCAGTCGGTCACTGTGGGATGGCCACACTGGTGCCTTCACCAGGCCCTTGACCACAGTCCTGTGCTTGTGACACCGTTGAGTTGATCCTTGGAGCACCAGCACTCTGTTCCGCCACACTCCCTGTCCGCCGGGCGCCAGGCAGTGCTCGTGGCATCAGAGTGGGACACGCATGGTGTCCATGGCTTCACAGTCCTGGCAGAGCAGTGGCAGCTGCACGGTGCGTGGTTGGTGGCATCGGTTTCTCTTTCATCCCAGACAAGCTGCTGTAATTCCTGGAGCTGTCCTGGCTTTTCGTCTCCTCTGCCTGTCTTCATTCATGGTGTGGCAGGAGGGCACAGGACTCCAGTACATCTACGGATTTCAGCCCTGTCCATCAGCCATCACTCCTGGTGACCAGCCCCTCCCCAGAGTGTGCCATGGAAGTCTCCAAGACCCTTCCCTGGACAGCGACAGCCAGGATGCAGCCATCCTGGTCCCCAGGAACACTCGTCATGGCACATCGCAGTTCTGCTGCTGTTTCAGGGTGCTCAGCACTGCTCACCCATACATTGTTCAAGTCAGGTATGAGTGCCCTCCTGAGTTAAAAGTCTTCCAAAAGGGTTTGCTGTGATCACTGAGTCCCTCAGCAAAACGTCCAGGGATGGGACAGCCACAGCTTCACTGGGCCTTACCACCCTCACAGGGAACAATTCCTTCTCAATATCCCATCTAACCCTGCCCTCGGGCAGTGGGAAGCCATTCGCCCTTGTCCTGGCATTCCAAAGTCCCTCTCCAGCTCTCTTGGAGCAGTCATACTCAGGAGAGCTGAAGGGAAAGGTTCCCCTTTGTCAATCTCAAACCTGACAACTTCAGAAGGAAAGGGGCATTCACCTGTGCAAGGCGGGGATTGCCCTGCCCTGCAAGGGAGGGAGGAATGCCAGTCCATGAGAGGAGAGAGAGCTACTGCTATGCTGGCACTACAAAACTGAATTGTTTGGGAAGCATCCAGGGAAAACAATGTAAGACTGTGCTATACTCACCTCCTGTCTGAGTGATGAGGGAGACAGAGGCTCTTGCAGAACGTGCCATCACCAGATGGGCTGTGGTGGGGAAGGAAAACAGATCTTAGTCCTGAAAGGGAAGTGGTGAGAGACAGTGTGCTCAGGGATGGAGCAATTCAGGATAGAGAAGGTGCCTTTGAGAGTCACAGGAATTCATGGCTGGGCAGTGAAAGGACAGCACCGAGAGCCTGGATGTTGCTGGCCCAGCAGCAGCAGCTCCACGACAGCTGCTGGAGCGTGTTTGGCTGTGAAGGGCTTTGCAGGGTCCTGGGAAGGGCAGAGCTGGGAGAGTACAAATAACAACATAGAATGGGGGGTCAAAGCAGAGAAAAAAGGAGTCCTAGCACTCTGTGGAGTGAGGCAGGAGCAGACTGGCTATGCAATCCCGCCTGTGTTCACCCAGCCTGGGGGAGCTTCCAAAGCACTGCGCTGGTAACAGCTGGAAAGGAGAGAGGCCCTGGTGCTCCCAGCATTCCAAGACAGGGAGGCTATGGGCAAAGGCCAAATTTGGAGAATAAATAACCCAATTTTTTGGGAGGACCAAACAGTCCTGGACAATTAGAGTTTTAAAGGATTAAATAAATTATTAGTCCACAGTGCAGCACAGACCAGCAGAACCACACTAAGGCGGGTCAACAAAGCACATGTACAAGGTTTCCTGGGATCCAGTTGGAGCCATAAAACTCCTCTTGTGGGCCCCAGAACATGGAAAAGCCGTGGGAGCAGGTTGCAGTGGTTCTGTGTCATTGAGGTATTTTCTGTCTTTATTCTAAGTTCCTCTTCCTGCAGAAGCAGCCGGATAGCGGCAGGTGTGAGGGGGAAGGAGCCTAAACCGGGATCGTGGGGACAAATTAGCAGGTGCCTGCAGAATATCACTAACCCCGTCTGCGATTCCGGAGCCGACGTAGGTGTTTTATTTTCTAACGGTGTTAGAAAGACTGTCAGAAAATAATTAGGCTCTGTCAACAGTTCCCCTATTCCCAGATTACTTACGACTTCCTGACTCATTAGAGCTGCTGAGGTTGGCAGGAAACCTGTTTTATAGTAATTTCTGTTAGTGGTGTCCCTGGAGAAGAGACAACATGGTGCGGGTGACACCAGCGTGTGACACCAGCATGTGACACCAGCGTGTGACATTGGCGTTGACTTCACCCTCGTGATGGAGGCACTGGGGCCGTCGGGGTTGTGCAGGGTGGTTACTGCTGGCAGGAGACACCGTCCTCCCTCCATCCCCATCCTGATGACAGGGAACAGGACACTCGGTTGCGGGGCCAACGCTGGGCAAGGTCCAGCTTTAAGTGCACGGGATTTGCTGGTGTCCTGAAAATTTGCCTGGTTCGTGACAGTTTTAAAAACAGAGGGGACACGTAAATCCCATTAAAGGGCCTTTCCATTTAATCCTGGAATAAAGCCACCATAGCCTCCCTGTCCCAGAGTGGGAGCTGTGATGTGCAAACACAAGTTGGCTGTGTCAGGACTCTTCTGGGGCCCACTGGCCCCTGAATTTTACCATCTCTGTCTCAGACACCCTGCAAATCCTCTTTGGTGCTCAGAGGAGCAGGACCATGCACAGTACTGACCCTGCAGCACTTGGAAGCAGATTTAAAAATAGTTCTGAAATCTTCTGTTTATTTCTCTGATTTTTGGATCTAATTCCTCTAGATGAAAGATAAAGTTTACAGTGAGACACTGCTTGCCAAGAACACAAAGCCCAACCTTCCTCCTCAAAACTTGCACTTCCCACTCAGTTCATGCCCTTTTTCCCTACATCATCTCAGCTGAAATCCAGGACCAAAGCAGATGTTCCCATTGATTTTCCATGCCCTTTTCCAAAGTCAGCACCTTGCTGACCTCCTGCTCCCTCCTGTGATGCTCCAACCAGGTACTGCTTCCCTGAGGCTGCTGATGGTACTGCGAGATCCATAATCAGGCAAATTTTAAGAGCCTGATTCTGCTGACAGCCACAGGAGTGGAATGTTACATCCTTTTATAAGCAGACATGCAAATAAGCGACAAATTCTATGGTCTCCATGTCATCTTTCCATTGAAAACAACCCTCCTACACACTTCTCACAGAGGTGTGAGCATGGGACTCCTGGGACCACAGGGCAGTGGTGCCGCCATCACACACCACGTGGCTTCTTCCAGGGAAAACCCATGCCCATGGCTGCTCTGCCACTTGCTCATGGCACTTTCTAAGAGATGATTTGGATTATCAGGATGATATAGGCAGCCCTTACAGCTGCCCTGCTGCAGTTGTTAAAACTCCCATTGTAATTACAGCATGGAATATTGTATGGAATCAGGAGCTGCCTGTGCAGTGCTTAGCCCCAAACTGCTGCTTCCCCAAGACCCACAGGGACCATCGGGTCGCTCGGACACCCATGCTGCCGATCATCCTTTGCACAGGCTCAGCACCAACTTCTACCAAGGAAAGATTTCTCCTCTACCAACAGGAAGGCAAATCCCATATCTGCAGTAGCTCCCCAACACTGGGTATTTGAGCCCTGTAACACGGGGTAACAGGGTATGGAGTAACTAAATATCCCACACCTGCTGGAAGACAGGATCCTGCACCTGTTTGTTGTACAGCTTTATTGAACACAGCAAACACACAGCCTGGCACCTCCTGCCAGGCAGACAATCTCCAGCTACAAGAAATGGCATTTTGTGGGTGCTTGCATCACGGAACATGCACCAACTGCCCCCCGGAACACCCTCAGACTTCCCACCCCTCCTCCACAAACCATCAGCCCAATTAACAGTTCCATTCTGTGTCATCAAGGAACTTGGGGTGGTGGAGAGGCAGAAAAGGTCGGCACTGCACTCTTGGGCAGCCCTATCATGCTCACATTAAGCAAAGGAGCTGCCTCCGTGCTCATGTTTCCAGCTCCTCACTCAACTCCTCCTCCTCCGCACCTGAAGGAAGCGGAGCACAGCCCAGATTGAATTCCACCCACAGAGGTTTCTGTGGGGTGAAAGCTGAGACAGCGCCGGCATTGTGCAGGGACCTGGCAGCAAACATGGGCTGTGCGGGTTCAGCATGAGGACAGAGCTTGGCAATTGCCTGTTTTAATCCTTGAACAAAACGAATAAACAAGCTTTGTTAATGCCTCCCTTGTTGCCTGAGCGGTTTCACACCTGTGGGGCCCATCCTTGAGCCAGTCAGAACAGAATAAGAGGTGGCTCCACCACCACCCCAGAGGACACCCGGAAAGCACCGGGCTCATTCCAACCCACCTCCATCCCAGACACTCTGCCCCTTGTCATTAATGGAGAAGTGAGAAGACTTTGATGTGGCTTCTGCAAATGCATCTCAAGCACTTTGAGGTCTTTGAGGAGCTGGCACATGTGCAGACAGAGGCTACTTGGGGTTCCACAAGGCACTGGACAAGGATCTTACCAGCTCCAAGAAGCCCTGGAACAAGACTGAGAATCTCTCCATGGCAATCAATTTCCATTAAGAGGAAATAAAGGTTCCATAGCATACAGGAATCAACAGGCAACTTCCCCAATAGCAGAGGGTCAAGAGCTGATGGCAAGGGTCAGTGATGGCAAGAAGTTATTTAGAGCAACCAAAATGCAACTCAATGTAAAGAGTACCAGGAAAATGGTATAAAAAAAAAAAGTCAAAATCCAGGTAAAAGTGCTGCCTGTGGAGAAAACAGGTGTGTTTCCAGCATCATACCTGCTCTGTTCCTCAGGTGAGCACGGTGCTCCTGGATCCAAACCAGCTGACCTTTGTGGAGTCTTGCACTGCCCTGAACAACCCTGACTCAGCACAGTGATACTTTGGCCAACATGTGCCTTCCAGCTTCAAAACCTTTCCCTGATATGGAATCTACTCTAAACTCCCCCAAACTGAGTTCATAGTTCACAATTTTGTGTTAGATGTGAAGGCAGCCCTGGCAGTGCTCTTACTCCAAGTTCCCTGGCCTTTGCTTTTAAAAAGCAGTGTGTAATTCCACATCCAAGAACAAAACCTTCTGGAGGACACAGTAGTTTTATGGAAGAGAGAAGAAACCCCACAACCCATGGAAGGTTTTCACAGCAGAACCCCGGCGTATCACTGCCCTTTCTGCTGTGATACCAGGGGATGATCAGCTGTGCTGCAGGTTTGGATTGGGAGCCAGTGTCGCTGGCAGAGCCCCGCCAAAGGGTAGTGGGCACCAGGATACCACTTCCCTTTATCAGATCCCTTTATCCCTTTATCTGCCCCTTTGGGCAGATCCCAAAGCCCCAGACCAGTGTGCTGGAAGAGCTGGAAAAGTTCCTGCCTCAGCACAGGAAGCAAACTGTGCACTGTCTGCCAGCACAACTGCACAACACACAAAAACAGGGCAAGAGGGAAATACCCTCCTCTATTCCCAGACAAAACCAGCATTATCCACAAATCCCAAATGCATTTCCTTTCCCTTTTCATTTTAGTAGAAGAGACCAGATTTAATTGTTTCCCCCATCTGGTGCACATTCACAGTCCATAAGAATGAGTTTTGTTTCCAATACATGTGTCGGATCATGCCCTTAGGGAGAAAGAAGAATCTGCATTTCCAGGAGCCACATGCCAGTTCCCACTGGCTCTGCCACGCACAGCACGAAAACACCCAAACCAACCAGGATTCAATATAAGTTGTTCACAGGATATACATTCCAAAGGGACAAGTACAAATACTACAAAATGAACAGAATCACTTTTAAAATCCATGTATTTGTTTAACCGTTAAAAACAGACAGGTACAGGAAGAGGCGGCCAAGCAAACAATTCCCTGCTGCTCCAGTTAGTGTTGCCTGCATGCTCTGGGAATGTTCGTGTGGAACCAAAGCTCCAGACATCTTTTCTGGCAAGGGCTGGAGACAACTGGCAGATGATTCCCAACTGTGTGAAGGGCTGAGGCAGAGCCACAGGCCCAGGGCAGCTCTTTCATGGTGTCTGGCTTCACGCAAAGGCATTGTGAGAAAGAGGTTGTCTGGGGGTTATGTCAGAGAGCAAGAGAGAGCGAGAGAGAGAGCATGAGGGACACCACACCAATGCCAGGGAATACTGGAAGTTCCTCTTTCCCTGCCACTGCAAGAGGGGAGTACGACAGGTCTATAGGTCCCAGAGTTAGGACAGAGTTTGGAATTAGCTTGGTCCCATGGATATCAACATCACTTGACAGACTCAGAGCTAAAAGCAAGGCAGGAAAGTTAAGGGCAGCAGAACTCCACGTGTGGCACACATATACTCTCTCTCCCTCTTTTCAGGCTGTCTGAGGCCCCAGCAAGGCCAGCTCAGGAGCTTTTCCCATCCACCATGTAATACCGATACATTAAACCTAAGACCAGTGCTCCGAAGATGGGGATCAGCCATGTCGACCAGAAACTACAGGGAGAGAAAAAGAAACAACAAACTAAAACGTACACACCACAGAAACCACAAGAAAGCATCTAGTTAATAATCCATTCCCAACGTTCATCCCTTGTTACACATCTAGGGAACACCTGGGAGCTGTACCCACAGGGTGACCCCCCAGCCATGGGCACAGGCTGGGCAGGCCCCACTGTCCCCGTTCACAGGCTCTGCCAGCCCCCACAAGAGGCCCAAGCGTGGCCTCGTGCCTTATAAAATAGCAGCTGGATGGCTGAAGTTTCCAGCTTGGCACATCCAGAGACCAATGGGGGGGTTTGCTGTTGGTTTGGTTTTATTTTCCTTAAATAAGTCAGGCTGTAATTTGCGTTGTACAAACAACACAGTTGACTCAAGGATGACAACAGCTACAGCTGTGCCCCAGTAAATCCGCCTTGCTCAGACTCCAGAGGCCACAGGCTCACCCTCAGCAGCCTCCTGAGCAAAACCTTCTGCACCAGCTGCAGGAGACCAGGGCCCTGTGCTGGTTTTAAGGATTTTCAACTAGACAGGCTGATCATGGTAAAATCCTCCGAAACCCCACCCATCACTGCGTTGTGCCACTCCTCGGCCCACAGCGACCACCCAAATAACCCCTGTGGTTACAGGGATGCAGCCACTGCCGTGCAACACCAGCACACGGGGCAGAGAATTCCAAACACTGGGATGCTGGTTCTGCCCAGCGCAGAGCAGACCTGGGCTCACATCCAGCAAAGGAGGTGCATACTCTGGCACTTGCTTTGGGGTATCTGCTTGCCAGGACACTGCAGTACATCCCTGGGGATTTTCCTGCCCTTTGGAGTTAAAATGCAGCTCTACAAACAGAGTCCCAACCTCTCCATGTCTCACTCATATTTTCAGGAGATACTATACCTTGATTGGCCTGAGGATGTCATACTTGGATTCTGGAGGAGGAAAGAGGGAGTTAGCAGGGGAACAAAGAAACATTAAACAAGTGCTAAGAAGACAAGCCTGAATGTGTGATTACAAGTACAGAGGAGAAATAACCCTCCTCTCCCAAACACCCCGTCACCAGTGCGGATGTTTTTGGGGATGTTTGCTGTCATCTTTTCCTCCATGTTCTTTCCATCAATCCAATCTGTCCCACCCAGTCACCAACTTCATGCTGGAACTTGCACCCCTCTCAAAATAAGGCCTTGCTTATTACATCACAGCTTTGGGTTGGTTTTGTGCTTCCTCCTTATTTATTTCTACATTAGTGATTCTCTCTCTTGCTGCCATCTTTAAATTACACTGGAATATGATTTTAAAACAGATGTTGCCCTCCAGAGAGAGCCCTCAGCTGTGCATAACATGCTGGACTTATTGATCAGAACAGAAAAATAGTTGAAAAAAAAATATTTAACTCAGATCCAAGGGAGCTACTCTGATCATCCCTGACTTCTGTGCACGTTTTCAGCATGTGATTCTGTTCCTGAATCGGAGTTGAATCAAACGATAAATTTTAAGGTGAATATGTACATAATCACACAGCTCCATGTTATAACTAAGCATGGGCTTTACCCAGCCTGAGTTATCCTTGATTTCCCTGCTGACATTTTCCTTCTGGATTCCTGCTGCTCTGCAAGTGGTCCTGCTCAGAGGAACATCTCCTGAAAGCCTTGTTGAAGGCAGAGCTGTGCCCTGTCCAGGCCTCCCAGCTCAGCTATCTGTGAGGCACATGTTTACCTCCCAGCTGGGAGTCTATTTATTGCCTTTTCCCTCTCCCCATCCCTTCCAAAGGCATTTTTGCAACACTCTGTCCTGTTCTAGTCCAGGAGTACCTGAGTGTTAAGCAACACCACTGATCCCCGAGGCAGTTAACAGAGAATTCCTGTTTGCCAGCCGGCCCCCAGCCGTGCCGTCTCCTGGCTCGAAGGGAACAACAAGGAAACCAGTTCCGTGGTCAGGACACAGCCAGAAATGCAAAAAAATGGTCTGTGGCTCAAGGTGTGGAAAAAACATCATTGCTGCCAGCAGGGAAAGGGCACAAAAACTCCCTTCCAATTTCACACTGAGGTGCCCACTGAGCTTCAGAACAAAAACAAAGGTAGAATTTGCTTGGGAAATTTATTCATGTGTAGTTTGCGTAAACATAAAGCCACAAGCTCCACAGAAAAAAAAGAGGGGGGAAAAAACCTCCAAAAGACATGTGACATTAAGTAACAGCAGAAAACTGAAATGCTGAGAGCTTACCTTAGAACCTTCCTTATTACGATCATTCTATCGGGAAAAAGAAGAAAGAAGAGGTAAGTGCTGACTTCAAAGGAAGGCTGCAACCTTTATGAGGGAATTGTTCTGTACACAGGTAATTGCCTGGGCTCAGTTTTCAAAGGAGTCCTTCCTTTGGCACCCAAAGGCAGGCAGGAAGGTGGTGTTTGTGCTCCTGGGAATTCTCACCCTCCTGAGCTCAGAATTACAAGGCAAAGGTGGATTATGCTTCCACCAGCTACAGAGGGAACCCATGAATTCAGCTTAAGTACCCCAATTTAAATGAAGTGAGAAATCTGTTCTGAATGGTGGAAGGAGAAGACCAATTTAGTTCAATTTCCCCAACAGAAACCCTGGACAATAAAGGGACTGCCTAAACCCCTCAACTACTAACCTATTTCACAAGACGTGCCTCAGTGGCTGTGTGTGGGGGTTACGCGAGGGACTCACCGGATGGACCTCTCCAATGTAGTACTGCTTCAGCATTTCCCTGGCATCCGTGGAATGGCCCACATCTTCGAAGCTCTCAGTGGCATCTCTGCCAGCTTGCTCGAGCAACACCTCTTCTCCACCTGGGTGCTGGAAGAGAAGAGTCCAGCTGAGCCAAGGGCTGGATGCAGAAAGGCACTGAGGATGTCATCGGCCTTTCTCCCAACCTGCACCACTGGACACCTCAACCAACACCATCAATAAAATCTGCCAAAGGTTCAGCTGTTCAACATGTCAGGAATTCACAAGACACCAGTGGAGGAAAGGATATTCTACTTCTTCAGGTACTACTGAAATGATGGTGTTTGGCTGAGTCTGCACACAATGTGCAATACTGAACTTGATCCTGTGTGCAACCACCAGTGACACAGGGGGAGGAAATCATGAAGTATCACAAAAATTATACTGTTTAATGTCATACACTGATTTCAGAGATTCAGAGCTACAACAGCCAAATCCCCAGGGAGCTCCAGAGTGGCACTGCTACTGCTGTGGGTGGCAGCTGGTCACAGCTGACTTTCAGATGAGATAAACTGACACAAACCTGGGTGTGGTTCTGTTGTCTGTGGTGGGCTGGGCTCTGTCCACTGTCGATGCCATAATTACAGGAACAGACCGGCAATGGAAAGCGCTAACCACAGACCTAGCAAAGGACAATCCCTTTACAGTCTGAGTGTGAGCTACCAGCTAATCCAGTTACACCAATAAAGTGGTCACGCATCTCAAGGCACGCACAGGGACTAACCCAGGGCTTCAGGCAACCAGCCCTGAATTGGAGAAGAAATGTTGGGCTGCATTTCAGATCAAAGGACCAACACACCTGCTTGTCTCTGTCATATCCTTCTCCTTCCCACAGACACAGAGCAGTTGCCTCCCCTCCTCTTCCTTCAGTTTGTCTGTTTTTGCTGCCAAAAGTCGGAATATTCCCACCAGGCCATCCCACAGCATACCAAACACAGGATGGACACAAACCAGCCCCTCTGTGTGCTCTGGTGGGTTGCTGCAGCCAATCCTGCAATCCTCGTACTGCAGCTCTTTATTTGGAATAAATCCCTTTATTGTCCAGGTATGTCACTAAACCAACATGGAGCTTTCTCAGGAGCCAAAAAGGGCAAAGTGGAGGGACACAGTTTGTTAGCAGGCAGTTATCAGGTGGCCTGAGCTGGGGCACCAGGTGAGGCTCCGTGGCTCTTTCCCTGTGCCCAGCTGCAGCTCTTGCTGCCTCTTCTCCCACACCAACCCTCAGGCTCGCTTGATCCCAGAGAAGTCAGACCAGGGACTGTTGGATGTTGTCTGTTCACATTGCTCAGAATAGCTGTCCAATTTCCAGCTAAGATCCACTGAAAAGCTGCCCATTTACCTAAGCCTTCTAGAAGAACTCCTTAAGGTTGCCTCACCAGAAATTTCATATTTCAGACAGGGAAATATCTAATTTTAAGCAGACAACCTTCCTTTCCTAATCATTCACTCTAAAAGGGCAGACAAAACCCTGCAGCAAGAGGGAACATGCAGTGGATCTTTCAGTGACATCCAGTCTCTCCACAGACAAAAGACAAGAGGAAGGATAAAATTCAAGAGAAGGAGAACAGTAAAGTTCAATCCTCTTTACATCTCTGGCTCTGAAGCCTTTCTATGCATTTGCTCAATCCACAAATATTTATGCACATCTGTCTTTCGCTGCAATCTCCAAGCTTAAAAGAGAAAGACCTTCAAAATATTTTGGCATCTCTTATTTCTGAAGGGCTCTGTCCTCCAGACAGCACCGCTGCAGCCAGACAATTCCTACCTTGTCCTACCCCGGCAAACGTAAACCCAGACTATTTGTACAGGAAGTCATTGACTCTGCCACAGAACTTCCCAAAACTTTGCAAAGCTGCAGCTGCTGCAGGAAAACACGGAAACGGTGTTGCAAACTATGGGGGGTGGAAGTACTTCCAGGGGAAACAATGGCTGCAAAATGTCAATTTCTGACAAGAAACAGCCAAAAGCAAACCAGAAGGAGAGAGGTGACAATAAAATTGGGTCCTCCATGTCACTGGACCTTCAGCAGACACAGTGAATAACAGTGACTTGGAACTGAGGGCACGCAGCAAAGGCCTCCAAGAGCGCATCCCAAACTTGCACAAGGAGAGAGCCTGGAATCCCCTCCCCACAAACTCCAAGGACCTGTCTGCAAATGTCTGGCTGGGAACTGCTGGTACAGACCTACTGGAGACGCAAATGAGCTCAGCAGCACCACTAAGCTTCATGACTAATTAGATCACGGTGTCAGGTTGAGGAGGGATGCAACTTTCATTCCTAGTGCCCAGAGTTGAAGAAATAAACCAGGAGAGGGAAGAGTATTCCCGTGCAATAATAATGTGCCAGCACCATACAAGCCAGAACCAAGGACGAGCAGCCACCTGGACAAATGATCCCCACATCCTGCACAGCCGGCTGTAAGGCATGGAATGGGTTTTCCAAAACCACTTCTGCAAAGCTGGAGCAAGTCAGCATGAGGAAACCCAGCTGCCTGGTGCTCCTCCTTCTCTTGAAGAACACTATACCTGAAACCAACTGACCGATTTGGGTCAGTGGTGTCACAACCCAGGCTCCTTCCACTTGGAAACTGGAAATGGATTCCTGCTCACACTTATCACGGGGATCGGGAACGGCAGCTTGTGCTGAGACATGGAGCTGTGGGGGCTGCTGTGTCTTGTGGGCTCAGATAACAGACACAGGAGCTTCCTAGAGAAACATGGATCTCCAGACAGTCCTAGTCATATGTGAAAATGGAGATAAACTGTATCCCTCCAGCATAACTGTAAATAAGTCTGTTATAGATTGTGCACAAGTTAAACACTCAGATTTTGATGCCGGAGTGGTGAAGTGTGAGCCTGACAGACCCCAGAGCACCTGCAGGAGGTAGAGCTGCCTCCCTCCACCCTCACTCACCCCGAGCACCCAGCCCCTCCTGCTCCAGCCACAGCCTACACGTGCTTTTCTAGACCACTGCAACCTGGAGTAATAACATGTATCCTGGTGTGGTCCGGTTACCCAGATTTGGGAGAAAATAGATCACCATAAGGCTCTCTAGATTTTAAAATAATCCTATTTCATTTCAGGCATTCACAGGCTCTCTGAAGCACAGGAGATTGCATCTCCCAGAAACACCTCCAACACTTCAGTTGCTGTCTTCGCACATCTCCTGGATTTGGTTCATGTTCTTAAAATTCAGTAAATTTTGCTATGTGATACATGTCTTGTTACTCCTATTACACAGTAAATAATGTGAATTGGAAACTTAAACTGGTCTACACTTCCAGCAGCACACAGATTTCGGCTTGGCTGACCTGCAGTGCATAATTTGCAGGAATCATGAAGCCAAATTCAACCTTTTAGTGGTGACTTCTTAAGGATTGCACAACCCCACTCATGTAACGTGCCAGCACTCAGCAATCCCAGCCAAACAATCTGTGAGCAAAGGCCAGGAAAGGCACCCACCAGCTCCTGCTCCAGTGACCACACGGGGCCAGGGGGACACACAACAGGGCACCCCGAGTGCTGCGGCTGCACCACGCAGAGCTCTGCAGCACCAGCTCCTCAGAGAACTGCAACTTTCAACCGAGACAAGCACTCCTGGTTCCCATCAGCTGCACGCCGTTCCCCGGCACTCCAGAGGGCAACAGATAGAAAGAGGATTTTTGCCAATAAATTAGGCCTTGATCTACAGTTCCCCTGTGCCAGCGAGGGGTGTGCACAGCATGGTGTTGTGTCAGCCACGCTGGCACAGCTCAACAGTGCCCTTATTCTTCTCCCTTTCCCTTGTCCAAGTAGGTCTTCTCATGTCAGAAAAACACAAATGGGAAAAAGGGCCTGGAAAGGACAGAGTGAAATATCATCTCAGAGTGAAACACCATCTCAAGGTGACACTCAGGGCACTGCTGAACCTGACTTGCTGGAGGGACCAAAGTGTTTTTCTGGGCTCACTTATAAGCCCAAAGGTGTTCCAGGGAGCAGGTCCCAGACTCCTTCTTACAGAGAACACCGAGGTGAAGACTCGACCTCCCTGCAGTGTCCACACTCTGAATCACAGCACAGCGACAAGTGTAAGACAAGACTCGCAGCTCCTGCAACGGCTGTCCCAACCTCCAGCTCATTCTGGCTCTTCCTAAATCCTAACCCAGCATTTTCTTATTCAGAAGCCAGCTGTGAACTGCTTCTCCAAATTTTTACCTGGTCTTCCCCTGCATCTACTCAGCCTTTGTGCCCCCACAGCTCCCTCCCATCAAACTGTCCTGCTTCCACCTTGCACATCTCATCCCACCAAACTGCCCTGCCTGGAGCAAAGGAGGCTCAGGGGGTGCCTCTGCCTCTCCACAGCTCCCTGACAGGAGGGGGCAGCCAGGGCAGGTCGGGCTCTGCTCCCAGGGAACAGGGACAGGACAAGAGGAAACGGCCTCAGGCTGGGCCAGGGGAGGGTCAGGTGGGATATCAGGAGAAATTTCTTCCTGGAAAGGGTGGTCAGGCCTTGGGAGGGCCTGCCCAGGGGGGTGGTGGAGTGCCCATCCCTGGGGCTGTCCAAGGAAGCCCTGGATGTGGCAGTCAGTGCTCTGGGCTGGGGACAAGGCTGGGACTGGGCACAGCTTGGACTCCATGGTCTGGGAGGGATTTTCCAACCTGGACAATTCTGTGATTCAGTCATTTTCTGGACACAAAGAAGAAACCAGATTGTGTCAAACTTAATGAATAAATACTGAGAGCTGCAGAACAAGGCACAACCTCCAGTTGCCAGGTGATCACTTGCTCCTGCCTGATGCACCTCCGCCCTCGCCACGGCAGCTCTGTCACTGCACGCTGTGACTCCACAGCACACAGGCTCCAACCTCACGGGCCTGGAGGGAAACCAGAGTTGAATTCAGACCAGCAGAACCAACAAGCTGGAACATGTGCATTTCAGTGAAGTGTCTTCTTTGGAGCTGGTTCAGCCCAACCTCTGTACATTGCCCTGCAAATGCCACAATGTCTTTGCTGTTATTTCAAGTTGGGATAAACCCCTTTGAAATTTTCATAGAACCATAGAATCACAAAATATCCTGAGTTGGAAGGGACCCACAAGGATCAGCAAGTTCAACCCCTGGCCCTGCACAGACACCCCAACAACCCCAGCCTGGGCATCCCTGGCAGCGGTGTCCAAACACTCCTGGAGCTCTGGCAGCCTCGGGGCCGTGCCCATTCCCTGGGGAGCCTGGGCAATGCCCAGCACCCTTTGGGGGAAGAACCTTTTCCTGATCTCCAGCCTGAGCCTGCCCTGGCACAGCTTCATGCCATTCCCTCAGGCATTACTATTTTGTAACTGTTTATTCCCACTCTATTTACAGCTCTCAACACTTAGGACACCACTCTCAACCTTGTCAAAGTCAGAAAACAAATGCAGTGAGTCTTGAAGGAATTTTTGTCCCCACATCCAAGGGAACTGGAGATTTGGCAGAAGCTGCATTGTTTCCAAACCCCTGGTGCATGGTCCCTGCTGGGCAGGCAGCAGAGTGGTGGCTGCTGTGTCACTGTCACCTCCTCCTCTGACTTCTGGGGTGTCCCTTCACCCCAGACTTCACATTCAAACTACTGACGTGCCCCGATCCCGTTCACCCTTCAAGATGCGGAGTGAGGTACTTTTGAAATAGAAACTTCAAGCGCAGCATCTTGGACTGCTGTGATAACACTGTCACGGGCCTCTTCCACTTCCTTTTGAGTTGCTGCTGCGATGAGCAAATCGCCCATGTAATGTAGAATCATTGCTTGTGGATGCTTCTGTCGCGCTGGAGAAAGGGCCAGCTGGAAAGAAATCTGCCCCTCCCCGTGACCTGCCTGGACAGATTTCCTGGGAAACCTGGAATTGCCTCAGAAGAGCAGCAGCACAACCCCTGCCTCCGCCTGGCCGCGGCCACCGTGACCCGCCATCCCCTCCCTCCCCTGGAGGTATCACCGCGGGCATGAGCCCGGTCAGAGACCGCACAGCCCGGCCCGGGGCTGCCTCAGGGCCACCGCGACCGCCTCAGGGGCCTGCTCGCCCCCTCCTCCTGCACCCGGCCCCGGGATCTCTGTCCCCACGGCACCCCCTGACCCTCCAGGGTCCTCCTCGCCCCTCTCGGCCTCACACGCCACCCCCCAGCCTCTCCCCGCTCCCCTCAGCCCCCGAGGGGCCGGGCCGAGCCGCCCCCACTCCAGGCCTCACCTCCTCCAGGAACCGGGTGACATCGTAGACGCGGCCGTGGATCACCAACCAGGTCTCGCGGCTCGAGTTCCGCTTCCCCACCTCCTCCAGGGTGAACACGGGCGCGGGCCCGTCCCCCCCCGCCGCCGCCGCCGCGGCCTCTCCTCGCCGCCCGCCCTCCATGCTGCCCGGCGCGGCTCCGCGGAACGCGCGGCCCGACCCGCGCCGGCCGCCGTAGCGATGGCAACGCCCCGCGTGGTTTCGGCCGTGCCCCGGGACCAATGGGGAGCGAGGCAGAGGGAGGTGCCGCCGTCTTAGCCAATGGGAGTGCGCGCCCGCGGGCGGGGCCCAATGGGGAGTGGCCGCGGCCAGAGGCGGGAAACAGCGCGCGAGCGTCGCCTCTGAGGCGGCAGCGGCAGCGGGCGGACACGAACCCGCCGGGACCGGCCCCCCCCTCAGCCCCGGAGCCCTCAGCCCCCGCTCCCTTCAGCCCCCATTCCCCCGATACTGGCTCCGAGCCACCCTGCTACCCTCGTGCCGCCAGAGAGCGCGGTGCCCGTCAGCAGCCTGCCCTCAGCTTTTCCACTGTTCCTTTTGGTTCTTCCTGCGTGTATATAAAATAGATATGATCCCACAGCCCTTTCAACCGAGCCGGTGGAGGTGCAGCACATCCCCAGGTCCTGACTTTTCCCGGGTTCCAAAGCGAAGTTCACATTCAGGTCTGATGAGAAGCGCTGGGTAATTCTCCCTTCGGCAGGGTCAGGGTCAGAGGCCGTTCGGAAGCTCAGGGACCCGAGTAACGCATGAGCCTGATGGTTTCCCTTTACGAACTGGCATTTGTGGAATGTATTTCCTTGCACTTGCGGCGCAGGTACAAGGCTGGGCAGTGGGTGATTGTTTAACAGCTGCTGAGGAGGCAGAAACGCCGTGCTGTCAGTGCTAAACTGTGACCAGCACTGGCTGAAGGTTAAAGGTGTGCGCAGGGAGAGTCCAGCGGGCTCACAGCTGGGCAGGTCACAAATCCCTCTGCGTCCCAAAGGGAGCTCAAGTGAAGTTCTCTATTTTAGGCAAGTCCATACATTCACCTACCCAGATATTGGGATGTTAAAGGCTCAGCCTGTTCTGAAACCTCTCCACAGTCACCTGATCAATATTAAATATTAAATATTGAGGTGCTGCTTCTTTTGATCCTTTCTGTCTACCTTTTCCCAGTCATCAGGGTTCTGTGTGTAACCCAGGAACCTCTGACATGGAAGTGTCTCCAGCTCCTGGTTGTGCTCAGGCATCCCAGCTCTCGGCACCTTTCCAAACCAATGTCTCTCCTTCTAGATCCTTCCCTGCCTGACCCAGTTCCAGAGGGAAGAGTTACCTTTGCTCACATTGGTTCAGAGTTTATATAATCTATTTGATGGGTTTCTTAAAAAGTGCCTTTGTGCTTCCTTCTCTCCATCCCTCATGCCTGGAGGGTTTCTCTGTGGATTTTCAAAGGGATCTCATTACCCTCATCCACATTTCCCTTGTCCCCTGTTCCATTGCTCCCTGTTTTTCTGTGGCTCTCCACTGCCTTTCTAAGGCCTGAATGGCCTTGGAAGGGACCTTAAAGCTCCCCCAGTTCCACCCCCTGCCACAGGCAGGGCCTGTCCAGCCTGGCCTTGGATATTTCCAGGGATGGGGCAGCCACAGCTTCTCTGGGAGCTGTTGTCCTGTCTGGTGCTCCAGCACAGCAAGAGCAGAGCCTGGTGACCAGGGGCCCGGTGATTTTCCTGTTCTGTTTCCTGCTGTAACTCCTCCAGAAGGATGTGACAGGCACGAGACCACGGCAACATGCAGATCCTGTTCCCTGGAATATTTTCTTTCATCTGTAATCACTTCATCAAAAGCCACAAATCAGTGAGGGGAGGCTCAAATGCACAAGCACGGCTGCAATTTGTGCCTTCCTGCCCAGTGTTTTGTTTGGCATGTGAACTCCAAAGCTTTTCCTGAAAAACTGATGATGGCACTACAGGAGGACTCCGTGAACCTGGATAGTGAGGCCACTGGCATTCCTGGTCCTGATTCCTTTTCGTTTATTGGAGACGATGCAGAGAGCAAACCAATCAGTTTATTTTTGTATTTACTCTGGAATTTATCATTCCAGGCTTGTTTTCTAATCCTGGGTGCTGTTAACACACTCGTGGCTCAGGCAGACCCCACAGCTGTGCGGGAGAGAAGCCTGGATTGAGGTGCCAATGCTGTGCCCTCCCCACCTCCAGAAGCATGTTGGGAATTGTCACCTTCTCCAGCTCCTGGCTCTGCTGGGGGGATCACTGCTTTCGTGACATCTGTCACGTCACCACCCTGTCCACACCTCCCAGGAACTGCAGAGACCTTGTGGATCTCATGGAAAGCAAATCCATCTGATAGGGTGGGAGGTGATCTCCCGAACATCCAAAGGGTTGACACCTTCACCAGGAGGGCGTTGGAGGAGGAGATGGCAGCCCAGAGAGACACAGACAGGAGGCAGAAACAGGAGGCTAGGGAAGCTTTTCCCAAGTGAAACCTGGCTTGGAGAAGGCAGGTGGCCCTCGAGTGGCTTTATCCTCGTGTCTCAGAGAGGAATCCCTCTTTGCTTCCCTTGGGAGAGGACTTCAGGACTCTCTTTCCTGATCTTTGTGCAAAAATGAATGAAATTACTCAAAATCCTGAAACTTGTACAGGGCCAACAGGATCTGCTGAAGTGGCTGGCACATCTGGTTGGAGCCGTGTGGATCACAGGGGCAGAAGTTACCGAGCTCCCTGACCAACACGGAATTTCCTGGTCAGGAGAGCGAAGGCAGTGTCTGAAGGGCTGTAAGCATGAGGCTGATCGGCCTCTCCCTGGATTGGGGGGACAGTGCTGAAATTCCGGGGTCCCACCCTGGCACCTCCTCCTGCATCTTGTGACAGAGAAAGAGCAAAGCCACTTTGCCCATGAATATTGCACGTGGAAAAGCATTTGACCCAGAGCATGGCACTCAGTCACCTCCCCTCAGCCCAGGAAGCAGCTGTCGGTATCGCTCCTCGCATCCTTCCGAGCACCCTCCATGACATTCCAAGCGCGGCTGTGCCGTGTCCCGCTCCCACCCTGCTCCCCAGGGCAGTCTCCCCGCGCCAAGTGATGCTTCTGCCTTGCACAGATTATTTTTATCTTCGTTTGCCAATAAAAATCCCTCCCAGTTTTTCTGTTTTCCATCTGACACACGGATTTTTCCCATGTGTGTTTCCTCCTCCCCTGGCCTGGGGCAGAGGGAAGGGAGGATCCCGGATCACCTCATGCCAGAGGAATTTTCACGTGCCTTTCCACCTCAGGTGAGAGAGCCTCCAGGACAGTGTTAGGGATGTTCCCTGGGCCGAGGAGACACGTGTCCAAGCAGGACACCCCAGAATGGCAGAGAACCACCCCATGATCCCGAGGATCTGCTTGCCAGTGCCTTCGCCTTCGGGCACCAGCTCTGCTTGGGAATTAGTCAGCAGGATCACTGGGCAGACAGGACTTCTAATTCATTACCCCAACTCTGAGTGACTGTGGGATAATCTATGCCCAAAATCCTGTCCGGGGGACCTGCTTTGCTGCTCGTGGTGAGGGGGATCGGCAGGTGGCTGAGGTACAGAGAACACGACTGTGGGGGTTGTTTGGGAGGCCAGAATAAAGGCAAACCCCCGTGCCTGCGCCGGCAGAGGGGCACAGCCAGCTTTGGGTGACACGAGTTTAACACAGGTGAGACACTCGCTCGGGGGTCTTAGCGCTTACAGGTGGGCGTTTTCCTGCTGTCGGTGCCGTGGGATGGGCGGCGGCCGTTCCCGAGCCCGCGGGGACTCGGCTGTGCCCCCGCCGGCACCGACGTTTCCCCGGCCCGTCCGCCAGAGGGCGACCGGTCCTTCCCGGCGGCGTCGGCGCGGTGCACGCCGGGAGTTGTAGGCGAGGCTCCCGCTTGGTAAGGCCGCGCCGAGGGGCTCGGGGCGCTGTGTTGGTGTCGCCACTTCCGGCGCGCTGGATCTCGGCGGGATGGCGACGCGGCGGGCGGCGCGGCAAGAGCGGGACCCGGACCCCGACCCCGACTGGGCCGGGATGGCAGCGCTCCCTGAGAAGACCGTGAACGGCTGGGTCCTGCAGTTCTACTTCCATCGGGCCATCGACGCCTATCGCTCCGGGCGCAACCGTGACTTCCGCCAGTTCCGCGACATTATGCAGGGTGCGCGCGGCCGGGCCGGGCAACGGCGGGGCCCCGAGGTGTCCGGACCGCACTGCACCGCCCTGACGAGCCGTTTGTCCCACAGCGCTGCTGGTGCGGCCCCTGGACAGGGAGCCGGAGATGGCCCAGATGCTCCGGATAATGCAGCTGCTGTCGCGGGTCGAGGAGGGTGAGAATCTCGGTAGGTGCCCGGCCCGTTCTGCGAGCTTTCGGGAGCTCCGGTGCTGCTTGCAGCCGCTCCCTGCTCCCCCCGTCCTGTGTGCGTGTCCCTGCAGCTCCCGGAGCTTTGTCCCCGCACAGAGCAGGGCTCAAGGCGGAGGCTGCCGGGCTGTGCGGGTCTCCCTGCGGGTGAGGGGTGGCTGTTCTCATGTGTCTCACTGGGGGGCCAAGAGCAGCATCCGTGGTGTGCCGGGGCTGGCCTGCTGGACAAACACATCAGCCTGGTGACTCCTGCTTAGCCTCGGAGCTGCCAAAGTGCTCCCGTGGGTCAGGGCTGGGCACCTGGGAAGTTCTCGAGTGCTGGTCCCAGAACTTCCCATGGCTGTTGGGGGGCAGGAATTGCAGTTCAGACACTTGGCAGTGCCTCAGCAGCTGTGGAATTTGTGGTGAACCTGTGTAGGTGGATGGCTGCCACCTGTGCAGGTAAATAACCAGCTCTCCGTAGGGAAGCGCCGTGACCCCCCCCCCAAAGTATGGATGCCAATTCTTATAGATTGCACCTTCGAAAAGGAGTCAGAGCTGACCCCACTTGAGTCGGCCATGCTTGTCCTGGACTTCATCCGTGAGGAGTTCTCTGTGGCGGACAAGACGATGGATGCTGTGCAGAAAATGGTGAAGGAAGCTGTAAGAGCTTTTTTTTTCTCAGTAAATACATTGTGCAGCTTTTGCCTTGGAAAAGTCTCGTGTGGGTGATGGTGGGAGCTGCCTCATGTGCATGTGATTCCCTCGTTATCTGCAAATTCCTACCTGCAGTGATGTAGGAGTTGGTCTGTGTGAAAGTTGGCACTGAGCTGTTCCCTGCTTCAAACTGTCCCTGTTTTCCTCTGCAGGCTGTTATTGTTTGCATCAGAAACAAGGAGTTTGATAAAGCTTCTGATATCGTCAAGAAGCACATGGGGAAGGAGCCCAAAAACCAAGTGAGTCCGTGCTGGAATGAATTGGGGGCTTGTGTGTCCTGGGGGGTTGTTGGGGTGAGGAGGCCAGAATGGAAACAGTCTTTCTGGAGTGCTGGCCCCTCAGTGTTGCAGGTTTGGATTGTCACCTTGGAGCCCCCTCTGTCACACACCTTCATGGGCCTTCCAGGCATCACCATTTATCCCTTGATGAGCCTCCAGCTCACCTTCAGAGCAGGTTCTGGGGACAGCAGGAGTTCCCATTCCTGTGTCTGCAGGCAGTAGGGTGCTTGAGCACTGGAGGCAAGGAGAATTCCTGAAATAAGGTGGTTCTGCTGCTCCTTGGTTGCCCTCCTGTTCCTCTGGCCTTTTCCCAGCCTCATCTCAGTGCAAACTGGTTGTGCCTGGAGAATGCCAAACAGGAAAGGCCCAGTCCTTGCCCACATCCTTGTTGTGGTTGTCACTGATTCCCTTGTCCCTGCCCAGAGTGATCTTACCTGATCCTATGAATCCCTCTTCTAGAAGAAGAGGAACGAGTGGCTGGCTGTCATCCGGGAGAAGAATCCCTCTCATCCAAAGATCAAAAACTTCTCCTATGAGGACTTCCAGCAGAGCATCTTTGAGTTCCTGAAAGGCTACGTGGACGACTCGGAGCCAGCGCTGCTGACGGTGCGTGTCCACCTCGCTGCCCCGGGGATCAGGCGCCTGATTAACAGCAGGTTAAACCTGGAACACTAAATTTGGTCCATTCCTAAGAGGTTTATATGGCCAAACATGTTTTTCGATCTGTGAAATGCCTTTGGGAGGGATAAAATGGAATGGGAGCGCGAGAAATCATCTCTGTAACGGTGCTGTGCTTTTTCTCTCTCCAAGTTACTGAAAAAGACTTTGAATTCGGAACACACCGACAAAGCAAAATCCTCACTGGAGACTCCCAAGTTTACAGATGGGCTGAATGACCAGGCAGCAGCTCCAGAGGCCTCTGGAAGGGCAGAAGGCCCAGCCAGAGCTCCAGAGGTCTTGGGAAGTGGGAAGGGCCCAGCCAGAGCTCCAGAGGTCTCGGGAAGGGTGGAGGACCCAGCCAGAGCTCCAGAGCCTGCAGGAGCAGCAGAAGACCTGGAGGGAGCTGCTAGCCCTGCAGATAGGGCAGCTGGTCCCACAGCAGCTCCAGGGATTATGGAAGAAGCCAGTGACCCTGCAGCAACTCTGGAACCTATGGAAATAGTTATTGACCCAGCAGCAACTCCTGAACATTTAACAGCAGCATCTGATCTCCTGAACGGTATTCCAGAGCCTATGGAAATAGCTAAAGAACCAGCAGCAGCAACACCAGAACTCCCAGGAGTGTCCAACAGGGAATCACAAAGGTGGGCAGAGGAATCTGGCTCTAGACTGTGGATGATGCAGTGTGGCCGCAAGTTCTCTTCCATGGGGTAATTCCTTGTGTCCAGGCAGCTCCTAATTCCCCAAATGCCTGCCCCGGCCAGCCCAAAGGTGTTGGTGCAGGACTCTGGATCCTGGGAAAGCTGTTGAGGTGGTTTGGCTCAGTTGCTGAGACAAGAAGTGCTGTTGTGACCAGGCAGGGGGGCAGTGGCTGCTCTCGTGGAGCAGCGTTGGGAATAGCAGGAAGCAGTGGAGCATGAACGTGTGTTCTCCATACCGGCTTCCTGGGGCACTGCACCGTTTAGGAGGGACCACTGGAGGGTTGGGAATGCCCTCGTCCATAGATTTGCACTGTAGGGCCAGGAGCTGGGGGTGCCAGTGGAGGGAAAGGCCGGATTTCGGGGCAGCACAGAGCTCCCTCGGCGGTCTCTCTACAACCCGCTTGGTTGTGTTTATTTTATAGGCAGCCCCCCGGAGCTGTAACCTCGTGTGGGATTTCTGTTCTGAGAGAAGCTTTCAAGATCCTGTCGAACTCCGGGGACTCGGACACACTTTTCACCAAACTGGACGAAACAGACTTGCCTTCCCCCAAGCAACTGTCTCCTTCTGTATCCCACAGAACCAAGAGACGCAGAGAAGCGGAGAATCAAGATTCTGAGACCTCACACCCTCCTGAAATACCCCAAAACATCAAAAACTTGTTCAGCATAAGCAATCTGATCGTGGAGTTGGACGGCTCGTCCAGCAAGTCGAGTGAGAGCCCCGACTCTTCCCAGGAGCACGTGGTCTCTTCTGCTTCCAAACCTGCTCAGAAATTGCCTGATGAGCCCTTGTCTGCCCAGAGTGACAAGTATGGAGCCCCTCTCGTGTGGTATTGTCTGCTCTGCCCCCAGTCTTGTCTTGCTGCTGTTGGTAGCCTGAGCACCAAACCCTTGCCCTCTGTCCCAAGATGAGTGTTGACCTTGCCTGCCAGCCCACGTGGAACTGGGCACAGAAAGCCTCTCTTGTCCGTACATTTGGCTTTAAAATTAATTATGGTTTAATGGAGAGGAGAAAATGATCCACGTCCTGCTGGTAGTGAGGTGCTGCAGCTGGTCCTGGCAGGTGATTCCAGTACAGGTAACGCATGTTTTTCCACACTTCTCCCACCTTCAGCATCACTGGCCAGAGGCTGTAGGAGCATCCTGTGGAACAGGTTAAACTCTTGCTTCCCACACCTTGAGAAGTACAGTGTCCAGAGGCTGGCTCTGCTTGCTTGGTGGCCCTGCACCTCCTCCCCAAAAAACCTTCTTCTGAGCCAGTAGCCAAACTAAACCCTCACCTAATTTCAGGTCCTTCCAAGGAAAGTGGAACAGCTCCTGTGGCACGGAGGAGAAGGACAGTTGGAGTGATGAGGATGAGCTCTTTGCAAATGCAGGTATGGAGAATCCCCGGCAGGGATTTCCTGTGCTAATCCTGGCATGGGGGTCACTCACAGGGGTCTTGCTGCTGTCTGGGTGACTGAATTTTGAAACCAGAAATCCTGTGGAAAGGCTGGGATAAAAGAATTGGGGTGTATTGCCTGTCACGGGGTGTTCTGACTGCGCAGCTCAGCAATTCAGCCCAAGGCAGCCTCTTAAGGAGGTCTGTACTTCCCAAATGATGGAAAATGTAGCCCTCTCCCTTGTTTTCCAGCATCACTTGAGAAAAACAACAGTGTCACCAGGAACTTCAGCTCCAAGAAACAGGTATGTGGAGCCTTAGGTGCTTCCAGCAGGGCCTGCAGTGGGGCAGTGTCTGTATCATCTCCATGGTTAAACAGGCTGGAGCTGTGCCTGTCCTGCCTGCAGGACACTGGGAATGTGCCTCAGCTCCCTTTGCCTCAATGGCTCAGAGCCGGGTTTGCCAAATTGCCCTCATGCTGGAGAGGTTCAGAGTCTTGTTCCAGGTGAGGGACACGTATCTGGCAGCTGTTACCCAGGAACCGCTCCCGTTGGTGCCACCAGGAACTCTCCTCCTGACCCATAGGAAGGCAGCTACTGCACCACATACGCAATGCTGGAGTGGCGTGTGTGCAGCTGCCAGGACCTGTCTGCCTTCCCTGCTGTTCCTGGCACGGGTGATGAGGGAAGGAACATGCCAGGAAGGAGTTGGCAGCAGGTTCTCTGCCATGCAGCTCTTCCCTGAAGCTGCTTCCTTGCTCTTTGCAGAAATGGACCATACAAGAGAGCGAGTGGATCAAGGAAGGGGTGAAGAAGTATGGAGAAGGGAGGTGGAAAGCCATTTGCCTGAAGTACCCCTTCCAGAACCGCACATCGGTGATGATCAAGGATCGCTGGCGGACCATGAAGAAACTGGGAATGCTGTGAAGCTGGGACGTTCCATGCAAAACCCTCCTCGTTTTATTTTTTGGAAGCTGGACCAGAGTGCCATCTGTGCCAGTGTGGGAAGCCCCTCTGATGCCAAAACCATGACTGACAGGAACCCAGGAGCCTCGTGCTCCAGCTGTATTTGCAAAGATCAGTGTGCTGCAGGGGGCAGGGGCTGTGCAGCCTCTCAACATGCACTTAGAACCACCTGGATTGAGATTTCCTTGTCCACTTGACCACTGCAGCCTCTGGAATGAGTCCCAGCTGTTTGCTCTGCTCAGATGTGATCAGCAGGATGATCTCATAGGTGACTATTTTTTTTTGTTTTGGTTGTCTGTTCTCTGAATCATTTGTTTCATCTGTTTGCCATCACTCTCTTGTGGAAGAGAGGCAGCACTGAGTCCCAGAGCTTCTGCAGGAAAAGAGCCAGGCAACAGGATCTACTTGGAATTTCCCCCCCCCCATTTATTTCTGCTTTATAAATGACTAATCTGTGAGGGGAAATTCCTCCCTTTCAGCTCTGAGTCTTTAAAAATGAAAATTATTTTGCATTTCGGTACTTGGAACTGCTTGTTGTTTCCACGTGAAAAGTTCCAGTTCTGTCTGACTTTGGTCATGTTCTCCTTGCACTTTTCCTGGTAATATCCTTGCTGTGTGTGAGCTCCAAGGGTGCCATGTGTTCCTGCCTTCAAGTGCCAAAGCTGGAACAGTCATCTGTAAAATAAAATTCCTTTCTTGTTTAATATCAAGACTTGTAGAAGTGTGAATTTCTACCTCGTGAGTGGAAATGCTCCAGGCATGTGGGGCTCTCCCTTCTCCTCTGGGGGTGTTGGGTCAGGAGCAGCACTGCCCTCATGGTGTGACATGCTGGTGTAAATGGGAAACAGGAGTTTCTGGATTAGATTCCTGTGGAAAAAGGTCGGGGGGGGGGGGAATACAGGGGCACTTTCTAAACTTAGTTTCTAAGTTTCTCTTGGCTGTCTTCCAGCAAAGCCAGGGCTGGGAGAAGTCTTGTCTGGGAACAGCTGCTTCCCCCTCTGTCCTTCAGCTGCAGGTGCTACACTGAGTGTCCCCTGTCCCCTGGCTGTGGCCATGCATTTCCCTCCCCTTCTGTAAATCCTTTCCCTGGAGAGCCCGGGGCAGCAGGAGTACCCAGGTAAGAGATGTGGGCCACTAATGGCCAGTGGGAGGCAATGCCAGTTGGTGGTGCCCCACTGGAAGGAGCTGTGTCCTGTTCTTCTCCATGCCAGGCTCTTGCCGTGGCAGCACAGGGTGCCAGAGCTCCAGCTCCAGGATCACCTTGAGCCGTGGCTGCTGTGCTGGCACAGCCCCAGCGCTGCGGAGCAGTTAATGATTACCCCTCCCTGCGCCTCGTCCCGCGCTGCCCTGCGTGGGGAGCGAGTGCCCGAGCCCAGGGAAGCAGGAGGATGCTGCTGCTGCTGCTCCTGGCACTGCTGGGCCCCGCTGGCTGCCCCAGGACAGAGCCCCTGAGCGGCTCCAGCCAGGAGCCGCTGTTCCGCGGCGCCGATCGCTACGACTTCGCCGTCGTCATCCCTGCCGGCACCGTGGAGTGTTTCTGGCAGTTCTCACACCAGGGTGGCAACTTCTTCTTCAGCTATGAGGTGAGCGCTGGGGACGTGTCCTGGGAAGACGCTGACACAGCCAGGGAATGGCTGTGCTGGATCCATCCATGCTGGTCCTGTGGTGCACTTCATCTCAGGGACTGTGCCTTTTTTAAAGCAGTTATTATGGAATGGTTTGGGTTGGAGGGATCTTAAAGATTATTTCCTTCCACCCCCTGCCATGGGCAGGGACACCTTCCACTGTCCCAGACTGCTCCAACCCCTGTCCAACCTGGCCTTCGACACTTCCAGGAATGGGGCAGCCACAGCTCCTCTGGGCACCCTGTGCCAGGGCCTCAGCACCCTCACAGGGAACAATTTCTTCCTGATATAACCAACCTCATCCGTATCCATCATCAATCCCATGCATTTTTTAAAATTACCTCGTTTAAACCCATGAAGTGGTGCTTGGAGCTCCAGCACTCTTGGAAGCTCTGCCCTTCACTGCCTGCCCAGAGGCTGGGGCACAGTCAAAGGTCCTGGCACAGCATGTTCCTGAGCTCTGTCCTCTTCCCAGAGGGAAACTCCAGCCCCTTCATCTGCTGTTTACACTGGGCTGGCTGAAGGAGAGCCAGGGTATGGCTGTGCCTGGTAGTGGCAGCTTCCCCCCGGCTCTGTGCTTGGCAGAGCAGGCCCACAGGAACACGTCCTCAGGGTTTGGCACAGCTCCATCCCTGACACACCAGTGACCCACAAATTCCCCTCGGATGTTCCCTGCCTCCAGGTCCAGCGGGCGACGGGGATTGGCAACAGCAGGAACATCCTGGTCACAGCAAATGATCCCAATGGCTTCCAGCTTGGAGCGTCCCGGGATGTGCGAGGACAGATCAACTTCCTCACCAAGGACACAGGTCCCCCCAGCCCCGGCCCCTGCAGCAGCTCTGAGCCTGCCCAGCCAGGGCTTCCCAGAGCGCTGATTGCTCCTGGGTGGGGAGGATGAGGGTTGAGCGCTGGGGATGTGTCTGCCTGGTGCCCTTCCACCCAGGGACCAACAACCCCCTTCCCTTCCCTTCCCTCTGCAGGTTTCTACCAGCTCTGCCTGGACAACCAGCAAAACCACTTCGGCCTCATGCAGGTGTATCTCAACTTTGGTGTGTACTACGAGGACTTCAACATGGAACACAAGCAGCCAGCAGAGAGGAAGGAGCTGAACGACACCCTGGAGGCGATTGGGGTGAGGGTCAGGGAGGCCAGAGGGTGCCCCAGCACAGCAGGGACAGGCACGTCCTGCCCAGGACACTGAGCAGGGCGTTTGCTCAGGCTGAGCTGCAGCTGAATTCAGCACTGAGCCCCACGGGCAGCTCTGAGTGCAGCTCTGCCTCTCCTGCAGGTGAGCATCCGGAGGCTGCAGATCCACACCTTCCACATGTGGCGCTTCTACAACTTTGCCCGGATGCGGAAAGGGGCCGACTCCTTCCTCCTGGAGTCCAACTACAACTACGTCAACTGGTGGTCAATGGCCCAGAGCTGTGTCATCGTCCTCTCCGGGGTGCTGCAGCTCTACTTCCTCAAGAGCCTTTTCCACGCGCAAACCTCGGGCAGCCAGAAGTGCTAGAACAGGGCAGGGACCCCCCCTGCAGAGCCAGGGGCCCTGGCTGCCACTCTGCCCCACCACAGTGGGAGGAAAGGCTGGATTCTGCTTCCAGGAGGAAGTTGGAGAGATCCCCCTGCTCCTGCCTCATCTCTAGCCTTGACATCAACCTGAGAGAAGTCAAAGGCCACACTGTCACCTGAGCGCTGTGTCGGTTTGTCACATCCCTACCCATTTTTAGTGTCTTAATGGGCCTTTTCTACCAGACTCCCAATAAAGGAACCCCTGGCAGAGTCCAGGGAGCGACTGCTCCCTGCTGCTGCCATCCAGCCTCTGTGAGCCTAGAAGCTGCTGGCCTCTTCCTCCCTCCCTCCCTTCCTAAAGCTCATCCTCAGACTCTGAGGCTCCCCCCGACCTCATCAATCCCCCCAAGCACACCCCAGTGTGTCACATTCCCCACAGGAGGGGTGAGGACTGGTTCCCCTTGGGTCCCCACACCAGACAACAGGCACTGAAAAAAGGAACAGGCTTTATATGACAGGCCTGGGGCCAGGGCCCCTCTTCTTGTGCTGGCAGCAGCCCCCAAGGGCTCTGCGCTAGCAGCTCCCCCCATCTCCATCCCACTCTGGCTGGGCTTCCCACAGCCGCAGTGCAGGACAAGGTCCGTTCTACCCCGGAGCACTCACAGGGCCTGAGGGTCCCTTGGGCTCCCCGAGGGTCCCTTATGTCAGCGTGTCCTCGTTCCGCACGTACTCCCCGACATCGGCTTGGTGGAACACCACGATGGCCAAGGGGTCGACCTTCCGGCACTCCTGTGTGGACTTGGCAGCCACCCCGAAGCCCTGAGGGATGAAGAGGAGGTGAGGGAGGTCGCCCACCTCATACCCCCACGCAGCCCTGGCCGGGGCCGGGCGCTCACCAGCGGGACGTCGGCCATGGAATACACCACGACACCCTGGTACTGCGCCGTGCTCTCCGTGATGCGGCCCAGCCCCGACTTCAGCACGTGGTTGCCGTAGAGGAAGGACTGCTCCGAGCCCGGCTTCACCCACACCTTGTACTGCAAGAGAGGGGCAGAGCTGTGAGGGGCCGGGGGCCAGGGCCGGGGCTGGCTCGGGGGCTGTGACCCACCTTGGCATAGGGTGCGAGGAAGTCCAGGGCCGTGACGCTGAGCCGGAACTTCTGGGACTTGGTGAACTTCCCAAAGCAGGTGCCCGGGGCCACCAGGCTCTCCCGGGGGACGCTGGCCGCCAGCTTCAGCAGCTTCTCACTGCGGGCAGGGCAGTGCTGGGCGGCGGCCGGGCCCGCACCCCGCGGGGCTGGCCCGGTCCCCGCCCCGCCCGGCCCCTCACCTCAGGTAGTAGACGCGGTCCCGGTGCAGGCGGAAGCAGTAGGTGCCATCGGGCCGGTCCACCAGCAGCTGGATGTTCTCCCCGATGCTGCGGGGATGGACCCCGTGAGCCCGGCCCGGCCCCGGTCCCTGCTGCCGCGGCTCCTCTGCTCCGGTTCCCCCGGGCCCAGCCCTCCCGGTCCCCCTCCGTGCCGGCGCCCGCCCGATCCCCGGTGTCCATCACCCCCTCGGTCTCCCCGTTCCCCGGGGTCCAGCCGGTTCAGCTCACCCGGTGCCCATCCTTTCTCCATGCCCGGTCCCGCCCGATCCCCGGTACCCATCCCTCCCGGTCCCCGTCCTGTCCCCGTGCCCGGTCCCCGGCATCTCGCCGGCCCCCCCTCCCCATCCCCCATGTCCCGGCCCCTCACTATTTCCCGAGCTTCTCGAACACCGCCCGCGTCTCCGCCTCCGTGAGCGGCCGCATCGCCCGCGCCGCACACGCGGGGCCGCCGGGCCGGAAGTGACCGGACCGGAACCGGCGGTAGCGGAAGTGACGGACCCGGAACCGGCGGGTCCGGAGGTGACGCGGCGGTCCCGGCGATGGCGGCGGCGGCGGAGGAGGCGCGGCTGCTGGCCTGGCTGCGCGGCCCGGCCGCGCCCGGCGGCGCCGAGCTCGCCGCTTATGTGTCGGAGCTGGCGGCGCTGGGGCTGGCGGAGCTGGGCCGGGAGCCGGCGCGGTTGGCAGCGGAGCGGGCGCGGGTCGGGGCCGAGACGCGCCGCCTCGCCTTCGAGCACTACCGCGCCTTTATCCGCTCCGCCGAGTGCACCGGCCGTGCCGGCCGCGGCTTCGGCGGCATCGAGAGCCGCCTCGGCAGCCTGCTGGAGCGGCTGCCCGCGCTGCAGGACGCCTGCCGGTGCGGGACGGGCCCCGGGCACTGGGAGCGGCGGGCGGGGCGCGGCTGGAAACGGGGCCGGGAAGGGCCGGGGATGGAGTGAGGCTGGGGCACGGCCGGTGTGGGTGGGAGGGTCCCGGCATCCACCCGCTGCAGGGAGGACTCTCCTGCTGATCCCATGCCGCCGCCGCAGGACCTTCATGCGCGATGCCGAGGCCATCGCCTGCAGCCGGCGCATGAACAGCCTGACCCTGAACCGGCACACGGAGATCCTGGAGATCCTGGAGATCCCACAGCTCATGGATACCTGCGTCCGTAATGGCTACTATGAGGAGGCGCTGGAGCTCACGGCCTACGTGCGCAGGCTGGAGAGGAAGCACAGCAGCATCCCCGTTATCCAGGTGAGCCCTGCACTGTCCCTCACCCCTTACCGAGATGAACCCCGCGTTGTCCCAGCCCTGTGATTCAGGAGACCTCTGTGCTGACCCAACGCCCTGATCCATGTGGGCCCCACACTGCCCCGTGCCTGGCCCTGACCAAAGGCTCTCCCACAGGGCATCGTGGAGGAGATGCGCCAGTCCGCCCAGCTGATGCTGAACCAGCTCATCCAGCAGCTCCGCACCAACATCCCGCTGCCCGCCTGCCTGCGCGTCATCGGCTTCCTGCGCCGCATGGACGTGCTCACCGAGGCCGAGCTGCGCGTCAAGTTCCTGCAGGCGCGGGATGCCTGGCTGCGCTCCATCCAGGCCTCCATCCCCGACCACGACCCCTACGTGCACATCACCAAGACCATCGAGGCCTGCCGGGTGCACCTGTTCGACATCATCACCCAGTACCGCGCCATCTTCTCAGACGAGGAGCCGCTGGTGCCGGCCGAGGGCGCGGCGCCTGGCGAGGGGGCCATCTTCCACGGCTGGGTGCTGCAGAAGGTCTCCGAGTTCCTGCGGACGCTGCAGCGCGACCTGGACCGCGGGGTGGGCGGCCGGCTGGACTCGCTGCTGGGGCAGTGCATGTACTTCGGGCTGTCCTTCAGCAGGGTGGGCGTGGATTTCCGTGGGCAGCTGGCCCCCCTCTTCCAGCGCGTGGCCGCCGATGCCTTTAGGAAGGCGGTGGAGGAGGCGGTGGAGAAATTCCGGGAGGAGATGAATTCCTATACGCTGATCTCAGCGCCAGCCGTGCTGGGGGGTGGTGCAGGAGTGCCGGTGCCCACGGCCCAGCCGGGGACGCTGCAGCCCCCCATGGTGCTGCTGGACTTCCCACCCCTTGCCTGCTTCCTCAATGGGCTCCTCGTTGCCTTCAATGACCTGCGGCTCTGCTGCCCCATCGCCCTGGCACAGGACGTCACCGCCTGCCTGGACAGTGCCCTTGCTGAGGTGAGTCCAGGGGATGGAGCTGGGACTTGTCCTGGGAGAACGTGGGGCGGGTTTGTTCTGAGTGGGTTGGGAAAGCCTCTGAGATCATCCAGTCCAACCGTTCCCCCAGTGCTGCCAGGGACACCACTGACCATGTCCTCAAGTGCCACATCCACCCAGCTGTTAAATCTCTCGATGGCTGGGGATTCCACTGAGCAGCCTGCTCCAGGGCTGGACAGCTCTTTCCATGAAGAAATTTTCCTAATATCCAACTTAAACTTCCCTTGGCACAACTTGAGGCTGTTTCCTCTTGTCCTGTCCCTGTTCCCTGGGAGCAGAGCCCGACCCCACCCTGGCTGCACCCTTCTATCAGGGAGTAGTGGAGAGCAAGAAGGTCCCCCCTGAGCCTCCTTTTCTCTAGGCTGAGCCCACCCCCAGCTCCTCCTTGTGCTTCAGCTCCTTCTCCAGCTCCATTCCCTTCCCTGGACATGCTCCAGCCCCACAATGTCTATCTCAGAGTGGCCCAGAACTGACCCCAGGATTCCAGGTGTGGCCTCACCAATGCCCAGCACAGGAAGATGGGCAGTGCCCTGGGCCTGTGGCCACAGTGTTGTTGGTACAAGCCAAGTGCCATTGGCTTCTTTGCCCACCTGGGCACGTGGTTATCATCAGGTGACACCTTCGCCTCTCTCTCTCTCTCTCCCCAGGTGACTAAAACCATCCTGGCCTTCCACCGTGCTGAGGAGGCTGCTTTCAGCGGGCGGGAGCAGGAGCTCTTTACCCAATTTTGCACAGTCTTCCTGGAGGACCTGCTGCCCTACCTGAACCGCTGCCTCCAGGTGCTCTTCCCTCCAGCACAGATTGCACAGGCACTGGGTGAGATCTCAGGGTTTGGTTTTCATTGCGGGGGGAGGACACTTGTGGCTTCCCCCTGGCATTTAGTGGGCCGTGTCCTGCTCTTGCTTCCCTGACCCCTCTCTCCCCATCCCCAAGGTGTCCCCCCCACGCAGCTGCAGCGTTTCGGCCGCCTGGGCCGCATCGACGTGGCCGCGCTCCGGGAGCCGCTGGCTTTCCTCCTTCCGCCGGCACCGGGCGAGGAGGAGCCGTCCCCGGAGACCGCCCCGGACACGGAAGAGGAACGCGCGGCCGTGCCCACCGAGCCCCCGGAGAGTCCCTCCGGGGACGCCGCGCTGCCGGGTGACTCGGTGGGCACGGGGTAGCCGGGCTGCGGCGTGGCCGGGCCGTGTCCCCCCGCAGGAGCGACCCGTGCGGCG
>NW_024581064.1:107955-134735 GCF_017639235.1 Corvus kubaryi | reverse complement strand
CCCCGAGCGGCCCCACCGGACTGCCCCGGGCCGGCCCCGCGGCGCCGGTGCCGCTGGAGGGCACCAGCGCCCCGCGCAACCGGGCGGCGGCACGGGAGGCGCCGGGCCCGGCGGCGGGTCTGGGTCTGGGGGGGGGTTTCTTGGGCATGGGGGTCTATGGGTAGCGGGGAGGGGATGGGTCTGGCGTCTGGACAGGAGGGCTGGGGGTGCTGGGGGCTGGATCTGGGGTGTCTGTGGGGCTGGGGGGGCAGTAGGACGCGTTGGGGGGAGATCTGGGCTTGGGGGTCTGTGGGGCCCAGGGGGATGGATCTCAGGATCTGTGGGCCCAGAACGGGGGTCTGTGCATGGTGAGTGTGTGGGGGGCCCAGGGACAGAAGCTCATCCTGGGGCCCCAGGGGTAGAGGGGAAGGGCCAGGGGCTCCTGCTCCCCTACCCGCTCCCCCTGCCCTGACCGTGTCTCTGCAACCCCTGGCAGAGCCCCAGCATGGTGCAGATCGTCATCTCCAGGTGAGCCCCGCAGGTCCGGTCCCCGTGGCCCCTGTGCCAGCCGGGCCAGGGTGACCCCCCCTCTCTCCCACAGCGGCGGCGCGGGGGCCCTGGCACAGTGGGTGCTGGTGGAGCTGCAGGGCGAGGTGGTGCCCCGGCAGAGCGGGAGCCTGGCCGGGAGCCTGCTGGGAGACCTGCACTACACCTCTGAGGTGAGGCTGGACACCACCGGCACCCTCCAGGAACCCTCCAGCCCAGCCTCACCCTCACCCTCTGCTCTCCCCAGGGTATCCCTGTGCTCATCGTGGGCCATCACATCCTCTACGGGAAGGTGGTGCAGCTGGAGAAGCCGTTTGCCGTGCTGGTGAAGCAGGGAGGAGCCCCCCAGCCCAGCCCCGCGGGGCCCCACGGCCGCTACACTGTCACCGCCCTCATCAAAACCAAACTGCTCTTCAAAACCCGCCCCAAGCCCATCATCACCCACGTGCCCAAGAAGGTCTAAGGGGAAGGATGTGGGCTGTGAACTGTGATCTGCTGCTGGAAAGAGCGGCAGGGACTTGGGAAGATCCAGGACCTCATCCCTGTCCTGCACAGAGGACTCTGGAGCTGCTGGTGTCTGGACACCTAGAGCCCTTTCTGGGTCACTTGTCCCCCCCAAAATGACTATTTTCAGAGAGTGACCAAGCTCTTGGCCTCAGACCCTGTGGGTCACCCTCAGGGATACAGCTCCTGGTAGATAGGGACCTCCTGTGAGCCTGGGCAGGGGTGTCCCACCCTACAGGCTGCCTGCAGTGTCCAGCAGCTCCCAGGGATCCACGGAGGTGCCAGTGTGGAGATGTCTCCTTCTACCCCCTCCCTGCAGCTGTAGGGGCACCAGTGCCATGCAGGGACTCAGGACCAACCTCCCTCAAGTCAGGCAGGGGGACCAGGGACCCTCCCCAAAACACACCATGTATCCTCACTGCAAGTCTTTATTTCCACATTCCATCAGGATATAAAAACCAGCTTTTTCCGCCCGAAATATGAAAAAAAATCCCCCTGGCAGGTTCAAAAATAAATAGATTTACAAACCATCTGCAACAATACCAAAGAGCTACAAAAGTCTTCTAAAAAACCTTGTATTAAATTAAACAAAAACCAGCTAAAAGCTCTGTCATAGAAAGGGATTTTTATCCAAGTCCTGAAAAAAGGACCCACAGGTGAATTCCCTGGGGAGGGGAAAGGTTGGGAAGCACCTTTCCTAAATCCCCATCTTCCCACTGCTGGGAAGGTAGCGGGGTGGGAATGATGGGGCTGTGCGTTGCCCAGAGTGTGACGTGGCCCAAAAGGGTCTCCAGCAACACTCTGGCCAACACACAGCCCCCCAGTTTTCCCAGTTTCTCCATACCAGGATCCCCCCTTGGCTCTTTGGCAAAGCTGAAGGGACCTGCTGCCCTCCTGGAGCAGCCAGACCCCCCGAAAGGCCTGGGGGGCTCCCCGTGGGTACGTGCCTGCACGCAGCCGTGGGGCAGAGGCAGCACCAGCCAGCAGCACTGGCACCATGCTGGACGGAGACTGTGTGTCCTGGGGGTGGGAAGTGCTGTAGCACCATGGAGGTGGGACTGAAATCCCCGTAAAAAGCACCGAAGGGTGGAAAATTCTGGAGTGGGGCGGGAGGAGCGCGGCCAGCAGCGCTCCACACCAGGGTGCTCCATAGGGCACAGCGGGGCTGCGGCCGGCAGCACCCAGCTGGGTGATGGGCAGCCCTGGCTCAGCTTCTCCGTGTGGAAAAATGAAAATATAGGAAAAATAAACATCTTAATAAAGAAAAAAAGCAAGATTTCAAGATCTGATGAGAAATGCCAAGGGTTGGGAGCGCTCAGCGCTGCCCAGCAGCTCCGGGATGGGGAAAAAGGGGACTGGTGGTGTTCACTTCAGCATGTGGGATCACCCCAGCACCTGGTGGTTCTGGCATGGGGAAGAGGGGATAGGGGGTGGCTTACCCTGACACACTGGATCACCACGGCACACGGGATGACCCTGGCACGGACCACCCTGCGGTCAGACCTCAGTGAAGACCAGCCCACACTGCTCCTGTCGCTTGCCACAGCGGCGGGCGACGATGGCCAGGTAGAGGGTGAGCAGGGCCACCCAGTAGCAGGCATAGAGGATGGCACCTGAGATGAGAAAGGCCACCTCGGTCTCGCTGAAGAGGTCCTGGCTGTAGGCGGTGTAGGCCAGCCCGCCCAGCAGCACCGCCACCCACACTGACACCGGCAGCAGCCCCACGAAGTTCACCACAATGGTGCGGCGCCCTGAGGTGCCCCAGCCCGACTTGTTGATGGTGGCAATGGCGAAGATTTTGGCGGGCAGCAGGCTGGACATGTAGAGGAGGGCATAGAGGGACATGAAGATCATCTCGGCATTGCCACGCAGGAAGCAGGCATAGGTGGCCTTGATGACACCCACCAGCTGCACTGTCAGCAGGAACAGGAGAATGTTCCAGACGCGGCCGCGGTAGAAGAGCTGGATGACGGTGGCGATGAGGAAGAAGGGGAAGAAGCCGGTGACCACCGACTCATAGGTCATCCAGAGGTGATGCTTGTGGAACCAGAGCGCGTTGTAGAGCCACTCGCGGAAGTAGGACTTGCTCCAGCGGGTCTGCTGGTTGAGCCAGCGCAGGTACCGCGTGGGGGTCTCCGTCAGGCACTTGGAGCGAGCCGTGTACTTGGTCCGGTAGCCCAGGCTGAGCACGCGGTTGGTGAGGTGCCGGTCGTCCCCGAAGCTGCACTTGCTGCCCAGGAAGGTCTGGTGGTACCAGTCCTCGAGGAACTGCTGCAGCAGCGCGTTGCGGTACATGCCCAGGGGGCCGCTGATGCACTGCACGCACCCGAAGTACGACTGGCACGCGCGCTCCACGTTGAAGGCCATCCAGTACCGCACGCTGCTCAGGAAGGAGAGCCACGAGTCGTACTTGTTCAGGATCTGGGGAGGGGATGGATGTGAGCCCCGGCAGTGCTGCAGGCCCCCGGCACCCCCAGCCCTGCCCTCGCCTCGCCGCCCGGGGTGCCCTCCCGCATGCCAGGGTACCTGGACGTCGCCGCCAACGCCGCCGACGTGGGGGTCGGCCTCCAGGATGCGGAGCATCTCGGCGGTGCAGGCGGGGTCCAGCACCGTGTCTGAGTCACACACCTGGGGGCAGAGGGAATGTCGAGCCCCGCTCCCGCCGCCCACGCACACCCGGCAGACAGCCCAGCCCACAGCCAGGCAAGCCTGAGCCGCGGACGGCGAGACCAGGCAGAGCCCCGGAGACCGGCAGGCGATGGCAGGGAGCAGAGCACCCGGTGGTACCGGGGCACCGCTGCCCAGGACACCCATCTCTGGCTGCTGGCACTGAGGGAGGGCCTGTCCCAGTCACCGCATGTGGGGACTTGGCGCCCCGTGCCGCACTGTCCCACAGGATGGCACCACAGCCGGGCATGTGCTGAGGAGGTGATGGGACACCCCCGTGGGCAGCTGTGTGGGCAGGGCTCAACAGCTCAGCCACCCCAGTGTCAGTTGCCCCCAGCCCTGCACTGTCATGCATGGGGCCAGATCCAGTGCCAGGCACCCAGGTGCTACTGAGGATTCCCGGGGCTGCTCCCGTTCCACCCACAGCCGCTCTGCCCGGCCATGCCGGCAGGACGCTCGCTGCCCACATCCCCCCAGCCCATGCACGCACCTGGATATAGTCCACGGAGTCTCCAAGCGCCCGGAATGCCGTGTACATCACCTCCCGCTTCCCGCCCCACTTCTGGAGGATGCAGGAGTAGGTGTTGCTGCGGACCAGCGCCTGAACACGGGCCAGCCCTTCCCGCAGCCCGGCCTCCGTCTCCCCCTCGCCCTGCGCGTGGAAGTTGCTTCTCCAGATGTAGCTGCCAGAGTGCTCAGAGCCCATCACGTCGTGGAAGATGTCCAGCATGTAGGTGTCATCGGGGCCATTCCCGTCCACCACCATCACCACTTTGAGGTCAGGGAAGGCGATGCGCTTGACAGAGCGCAGGCACTTCGTCAGGTAGTCGGGATCCTCCTGGAAGGCGGCGATGCAGAGGGCCACCGAGCGCCCCGGCCGCACCGGCTGCCCCTCGCCCCGCATGCGCCGGTGCTCCAGGAAGGCGAAGAGGCTCTGGATGAAGAGGTGCAGCCCCAGGATGGCCCCGTAGAGCCCGAAGGAGAGGTAGTGCTTCTCCGTGTGGATGAACTGGTACCCTGTGACGTAGGCGGCCAGGATTCCCCCCAGCACCGCCACGGCGAAGAGGCTGGTCCCCACGACACGCAGGGCCGTGGAGAGGCTCCCTGGCATCTGGGGGGACACGGGGCACGATCAGGGCAGGGACAGGTGGACATCCTCCCCATCAGGTCACCCAGAACACAAAAGCGGGGTGGCCCTGCTCCTCTGCTGGCCCATCGCCGGTCACTGGTTTGGGGGTGACGCCTTCCCAGTACCTCCAAGGGGCCAGAGGAGGTGCGGGGGTCCCACGCACCCCACTGTGTGTGGTGCCAGGTGAGATGTAGGGGTCCCGAGTACCCCACTGTGTACAGTGCCAGCACCCCCCATCCACCCAAGCAGGAGCACGGCTGCTCCCAGGCGATGGCTGGGCTGGAGGACAGGGAAGGGCACGGCGATGGCAGGGACCAGGGTGTCCCCGGGGAAATCACGGCCGCCCAGAGCCCTCCTCCACCCCGAGCGAGTGCGGCGGGACCCCCGGCTGCGGGGACGGCAGCGCCCAGACCCCCACCCCGCTGCGGGATGGGACGAACAGCGCGGGCGGGACGGGACTGCGGAGCCGCTCCGGGACGCGGGCAGGGAGTGCGGGCGGGTCGGGGGTGCACGAGCACGTGCGGGGGTGCGGGCAGGGCGCAGAGCCAGCCCCGGGGACCCCCGGCGGCACCTCCCGGGAAACCCCCTCCGGCTTCCTCCCGGTCTCGCAGCCCCCGGCGCTGCCGGCTCCTCCCGGTCCTGCAGCCCCCCGGCGCTGCCGACTGCCCGTTACCCCCGGCCCCGCAGCCTCCTGAGCCGCCGGTCTCGCAGCACCGCGGGGGCGCCCCGAGTCGGCACCAGCGGGGCCGGGAGGGAGAAGGAGGGACCGGGACTCACCGTGGTGGTGCCGCCGCTCCCCACCCGCCGCCGCCGCTGTGCGCCCGGCCCGGCCCGTGCGGCCCCTTTATACCGCGGCGGGGCCGGCACCGCCCGCAGCCCGCGGGGGCCCCGCCCGGCACCGGCACCGGCACCGGGACCGCCGGCACCGCCCCCGGCACCAGCACCGGCACCGGCTCCAGCTCCGCCCGCAACCCCCGGGAATCCGCCCCGCACCGGCAGCACCTGGCACCGGCCCCAGCCCCGCACTGCGGGAGTGATGACCGGCACCGGCAGCACCGGCGGCACCGGCATCAGCGGCACCAGTGCTGCACCGGCACTGGCATCATCACAGGCATCACGGCACAGCTGCTGTACCGGCAGCACCGGCAGCGGCTCCGATGCTGCACCGGAACCGGCATCACCATCACCCGGCACCGGCATCAGGCACCGCGGGCACCGGCACCGAGCCACGGGGCAGGAACCGGCCACTCCATCTCCCCCCGCCCCGCTCTCGGGGCCCCTCTCATCACACCCACGTGTCACCTTCCTGTGCCACCGTGTCCCCCCGCGGCAGAAGTCACCTGTGTCACTCTGTCCCCGTGGCCGGTGGGTGCCGGGGCAGGACCAGGGTCATCCCGGGGACAGCAGCACTTTGTCCCCGTGCCGGCCTGGTGGCAGGGGACAACCAGCTCCTGGAGGGGCCATTCTGAGTAGGTAGGAGCCACAGCCTCGACTCGGGGCTCAAATTTAGCACTTTTGTGTTTCTCACCCCAGCCGTGTCCTGCTGTGCTGGGAGCTGGGTGCAAGGTGGTGCCGGGATTGGGCCCGGAGACTCCAAGCACCAGGAGCTGGGAAAGGGGATCCCTCCAGCAGGAGCACCCCGGGCAGGCGGGTCCCCCTTGCTGACACCCCCGGCGCTGTGGTGATGTTGTCTGGGAGCTTCCCAAGCACCTGGAGCGAGTGGTGAGGAACCGGTGAGTCCCTGGATGGGACAGGGACACGCTGGGACCCTCGGCACCACCAGCGGGACTCCCACATAGCCATGGTGGGGCACAGGGGTGTGAAGCCCAGTACAGCAGGGTCGTGCCTGTGCCACCACCGCGGTGCTGGGACAGGGGACAGGGGCAGTGTGCCTGCAGCCCTCCCTGTGCCCTCATCAGGGTCCCCTCACTTTTTGCTGTGCCCATGGCTGCTCGAGGTAGAAACCAAACTCTCTCCACCTCCAGCACAGCTGCTGCCTTGTTCCCAGCAGCAGGACAGACGGACACATTCTTGCTCCTGGAGGCAGGATGGCCGGCCAGTGCCCGGCCAGTGCATCAAACCAAGAGACTTTTCATTCCAAATTCCTCCTCTGCCATGCACAGCAGGCCCTGGACAGGCACAGCTGGTACAGCAGCACCCCACTGCGTGCCTGTGGGCTGACACCAGCGCCAGGAGAGGTGAGGAGTGCTTGGCCATCACTGCTCTCTGATGAGGAGAATGCTCCCGCTGCTTGTGCACTCACAGCACAACATGGCACTGGGGGGAGACACGGCCAGGACTCCCAGCCTTGCAGGGAAGGGGGGTGCTGGACCCACCTCCCCATCTGGCAGGACACAGCAGCTGGGAATTGGGCCCCTGGGGCTGTGCACGGTGGTGCTGGGCTGCCTGGTGCCAGGGGAGCGAGGGGGCCACCAAGCTGGCTCCCTGAGGACTCTGCTCCCCCCACACTGCAGGTGTGGAGCAGCTCCTGGTGCAGGAATGGGGCCCATGGTGCTGCAGCACTCATGGGGACTGCCCTGCCTGGAGGGAAGAGGTGACTCTGATGTTGGGGTATCCCTGAGTACATGATGGTGAGTGGTGGTCCCAGCCAGGTGCCCTTAGCCCCTTCTCAGCATGGAGGGGGCTCTTGGTGCCACAACAGAGGGGCCCATTCTCAGACCCTGTGGGGAGGGAGCCCCTGGAGCCTTCAGCATCCTCGTGGTGTGAGTACAGGGCCAAGGAGGGGCCATGGAATTCCACGCTGGGGGTGCAGACAGCAGAGGCCCCCTCCCTCCTGACTCCCCTCGGGGACAGCCACACATTGGTGCTGGTTAGCCAAAGGGAGCCTGAGGCACTGGCCCTGCTGGCTGCTTGCCCAACCCAGGGCTCACCCTGGGGATGATGCCCACCCTTCCACAGGACACAGGGGCTGGGACATGGCCAGGATGGTGCCCATGAGCTTTGCGTGGCCCCACAGACATCACAGACACAGGGCTGAACACGTCTCTGTTTAATCCCACACCCCGTCCCAGCGAGGTTCCCTCCCTGTCCGACACCGCCAGCGGCATCCCGGAGGGCACAGCAAGCCCTTCCCTGGGGAGCCACTGGCCCCAAACCCGGAGCAGGAACAGTTCATTTCCACGGGCTCAGACCCACTACGGCAGCACCACGATCTTCTTCTCCAGCGTCTGCGGGGGGAACAGGACCCTCCTCATGGCGGTGTCCAGCTCCTCCAGTGCCAGCTGCGCGTGCAGCACCGTCGCGCCGTCGCGCTCGGCCGTCGCCACGTGCTTCAGCAGGCGGTACAGGTCCCGCAGCACGTCCCGCAGCACCTGGGCACGGCGGGCAGGGGCAGCTCAGCGCCCGCCGGCGCCTCGCCCGCACCGCCCCCTCGGCGAGCCCTGGCAGGCGTGGGGCTGCCCCCTCCCCGGCGCCTCAGCCCCCCGTGACTCAGTTTCCCCACACGCCAGCAGCACATTGTGGTGCTCCTTCAGCACAGGGGCACCTGGGCATGCCGGGATCTCGGCTGTGGGGATTCCCGTGGGGAACGGGGCTGTTTCCTCCATGGGAGCTAAGTCCCAACATGCTGTTACTGGGAACTGCGGAGGGAGGCCACGGTGGTGGAAAAACTGGGCATTTCCAAGTCAAATCAGCGATGAACAACTCCCACGGTTCCCAAGAGCTGGCACTGCCCCCGGCATGGCACGGCACTGCCCCCGGCACAGCCCAGCAGCTCAGAGGGACAACCCCACAAAGCCCCCCTTCCCCAGGATCCATTGAGGGAACCCTTTAGTGGGGATGCCCAAACTGGGCGTCTCAGTCCCTTGGGGGGCTGTGCCTGCCCCAGGGACAAGCAGGGGGTGACCCACCTCAGTGACCTTCTCACTCAGCCCCCGCAGCAGCAGCACCACCACGTGCACAGCAGCTCTTCGCACCTCAGCCTCGGGGTCTGTCCGGGCTATGGACGTCACACAGCAGGTGACCTGTGGGGACAGGGCAAGGGGGCATCAGCAAGGACTGAGAGATGCACAGGATCCCATCGGAGCAGCCACTGAGGTGCTGGCGATGTCCCAAGAATGAGGATGGGACCCCCATGTCCTGCGGGGCGCAGGCTCCGAGCAGTTCCAGCCAGGGCCGGGTGGCACATGGATGCCTCAGGAAGCTGTGTAACAGTCTGTATAAAAATCAGGCAGAGCCAAAGGAATCTAATTAAATCCCGGCAGTGACAGCCGGGAGAATTAGCAGAGCTCGCACCTTCCCGAAATAGCAGCGTGTGGCTCACTGGCATCACATCAACTGCTGGGATCCACCGGTGCTGAGCGGGAACTGAGGGGAGCAGCCCGAGTGCCAAATCCATGATGTCTCACTCCAGGAGCACCGGGGAGTGAAGCTCTGGCGCCCGTGAGGCACAGACCCATCGGCTCCAGGGCTGTTGGGCTCACCGCACTGGGATCTGAGCTCCAGCAGCTCGGCAGCCCTGTCTCACCCACAGCCTGCAGCCAGGGCGGGTGAGGGCCAGCTCCGTGATACTGATGATACTGATAATGGTAATTACGATAACGGGAGGGTAGCGAGGTGTCATTAAGCGGGAGGTGTCTCTGGCAGGCACCACTTGTGCCCCCAGGTCTCCTCTGGCAGTGACTGCCATGGGTGGAGCAGGCGCATAAAAATCAGGGCTAGAATCTCCCTAGTGTTTGCTTCAGGCCCCATGACTTTTATAGTCCACAATATCAGCAATTACCACTCATGTCCTTTATGGAAATGTCCCGTTTCCATATGGAAATGTCCCATTTCCATGTCCTCAGCAGCCCAACCATGTGCTAACAAATGTGCTCCTTAACGAGAGGCCCCATGCTCCCCAGGCAGGCTCAGGGGAAGGATGGAGCTGGTACCTCCTGGATGATGGATCCCAGCTGGAAGCCGAGGTGCTGGCAGAGCTCGCCCAGGTTGGAGAGGCTGCTGGCCCGCAGGGCACTGTCGGGATCCCGGGCACCCCGCAGGAAGGCCCGGATCAGCGGCTCCCGGTGCTGGAACACCATGTCCCCTGCAAGAGAGAGCAGAGCTGTGTGTCACCAGCAGGGAAAGGCCCATCCTTCCTGCCAAAGCCCTGGCTCCTTCGGGAACAGATGCATTGGGCATCTGCCCTGCAACACCACTGAACAGCTGGATGCAACATCTGCAGCGTGGCTTGTGTCCCTTGGCACACACCCCACGGCACAGACCTTGGGGCCCTTTGGCACATCCCAGTCCTCCCATGGGGTCACCCATGGTCCTGCAACCACACCAAGTGTGAATCCCAAATTCCCACATCACCCAGACCCAATCCCCTGCCCCAATTAGCACACAGAAGTGCTGTGGATGCTTGAGCTGCTAATGAGAGCTCAGGCCCATGCTGAGCATCCACAACCATCCCAGGAGTGTGGTCATCCCACAGGAGCTGAGCAGCTCTGTGCCCCACGGCACAGGCACACCTCCTACTGGGCAGGGCCTCAAGGGTTGGAAAGAAAGCTCCAGAAGGCCAGCTGGCCTGTGAGTTCTGTTTTTCCAGCTCTCTCAAGCTCCAGAAGCTCCTCAGACAACGGTGCCCTGCAGCAGATGGAGGCAGTGGGATGGGATGCCCCAGGGTGTGGAGACAGGAATGATCCTTGTGGGCAATGGAAGGTCCCCAACACCCTGCACGTGGGGACTCAGGGCTGGGGACTGGCACAGGGTGGGGGAGCACAGGGCAGCGCTCTGATGCCAAGGACTTGCTGGGAACGTATCATGCTCTGTGCCTGCATCCCAGGACTTGGAATTACAGCAGTGTGAGCAGTGCAGGGTGATCCGAGCGGGATGCATCCCCTCCAAAGCCAACAGTGCACCAGCCTCTGTGCCAGATGGCTACACTTCCTTTCCCCTCCTAGAAAGGGAAAGCTGCTCCAGTGAGACAGAAAACAGGGATGGGGATGGGGACAGGGCAGGAGGGAGGCATGGCAGTCCCTCGGCAGAGCAGGAGAGCTCAGAATCACAGAGAGCTGTGGAGTGATCCTGAAGCGCTGGGTAAATCCTCGCTCTCAGACACTGAAGCTTTGCAACAGAAACAACTTGGTGCAATTTGTTCTATAAATACGCCGGCGAGCCGGGACGCGCCGGAGCGGCTGCCCGCGGCAGCAGCACCACGGCAAGCGGGGAGAGCACGGGGGAGAGCGTGCCACCACCCCCAGGGCAGCTGCCAAGGGAAACCCTGCACTGGGTCAGACACTCGGACATCGCCCGGGGAGGTCTGGGACTGAGGGGCTCTGAGCTGAGACAGCGGGATGCCCTCTCCCCATGCCAGCAGTGAGGATGGATGGTGGCGCAGCTTGGCGCTGGTGGGATGCCACAGCTGGCAGAGCCCAGGGATGCCACTGGTGCCAGGGAATGTGGCACAGGACACAGGAGAGTCACAGTCCTGGGGCTCAGGGGGTCTGGGCTTTTCAGGGGCATTCCCAGCCAAGACACACAGCGCCCACCCGGTGACCAGGGACCCCTGCCCGGCTGCCCCAGCACCACAGACACCGGCTGCCACCTCCCTGGCCATGGAGAGCTCCCACTGAGCACTCCCGCTGGCCAGGCCTCCTCCACGGAGTCAGACAAGGCACTTTAGGACATGTCCCAACAGCAGATGCCGGAAAGGCCTCATCCAGTTTCTACCCCTCAGCCCTGCGTGTCCGGGCGCTTCCCGGCAGTCTCCAAGCCTGGTGCTGCCGACCGAGGGGATGGTGGGCTGCTGGCAGGACCCGGCATCCTGCTCCTGCTGCTGGCAAACCTCAGCCAGCTTCCCTTTGGCTTCCGGATCCTTCCCATCTTCTGACAACAAAAGTCCCCTGTGGGCTTTCCCACAGGGAAAGGGGCTGAGCGGTGCTGTGGCTGCTGGCAGCGGGCAGTGCCATGCCCACGGCCATGGACTCACCCAGCGCCCGGGTGACACGCATCAGCACCTCGCCCAGCTTCATCCTGGTGACAGCGGCCGCGGCGTCCTCCGTGCCCTGCGCCGGGCACTCGTACTGTGCCAGCAGGACAGGCAGAATCCGCTCTGGGTACTCACTGGAGAGCAGGGCAATGCCTGGAGCAGAGAAAAGCTGGAAAATCAGTAATTTAGCAGTTGGCAGCTGGTGTCTGCTCACTGCTGCTGGGTGATGCCCTTTGACACAGTGTGGACTTGGTGCACTGGGGGCAGCTGGGCACTGCAGCCAATGCTTGGGCACAGAGTGGGGTCACTGCTCCCACTTCCTGGCCATTGGCACATGGTGTCAGCATGTCTCTGTCCCTGTCGGATTTGCCTGGCCCAGACTGGGAGCAGGAGCCAGTGTGCATGCTCTCATGCCCGCTGCATCTTCCAGGGGCTGATGAGAAATCAGATCCCAGACACAGGGATCAGACCCTTCTCCAGCTCCATTGCCCTTCCCTGAACACACCCCAGCCCCTCAACATCTGTCTTGTCGTGAGGGGCCCAAAACTGACCCCAGGATTCCAGGTATGGCGTCCAGTACAGCAGGAATACATCAGTGGAGTCCAGCTCCATGAAACCCAGCGGTGCCACAACCACTGGCAGGGAGCAAGCGGGACTATGGGGACCCGTCTGACGCGGCCCCCAGCCCCATGCTTGGCACGGCACGGCTCGGCACAGCTCGGCATGGCACAGGTGCTGCTGCCATGGGTGAGTCAGCGCTGCGAGGAACCGCGTCAGGGTTAATCACCGCCGCGGCCGCGCTGCCAAACGTGCGGCAGCTGCAGCGGCGCGTTAATCACCAGGATGGTTCCAGCCTTTGTGCTCCAGCCGCGGGCAAGGACAGACCCGTCCCTCTCAAGACCGTACAGGCAGTGGGAAGCACAGCATAAACTCCTTTCCCAGCTGTTGCCAAAGGTTACCAACCCAACGGCAGCGGTGCCAGCATCGCTGTGGGCCAAGGGAATGGCACCTCCCTTGCACGGAACCCAGGGGACCGTGACCGTCTGTTGTCACACAGGACATGCCCATCACCCCAGGGCAGAAGCACCTGCCTGCAGATCCCAGGGGCAGCCTGGTGCTGTGGGGCTGTGCCGAGCATGCCGGAGCAAGCACTGACCTGAGGGTTTCCTGGGAAGCAGTGTGAGTACTCAGGAACTGCCACCACGGCAGAGCCCTGAGGGAGCACCAGCGGGTCCCCCTGGTCCTGCTCCTCTGCCAGCCTCAGCTGAACAGACCCCTCAGTGGGTGCCAGGCCAAAACTGCAGCCCCAGCTGGTGACACAGACCTGGCATAGGGATGGTGACCAGCTCCAGGGAGTAAGAATAACTGGGGGATGATGTTTCCAGCTTCAGGAACTTGGCATGGAGCCCACGTGTGGCCCCAGACTTGATGGAACAGCACAAAGCCACAATCTGGGAGGGCAGGAGATGCCGAGCCCTCGGCCTGGCCATGGCTCTGCTGCTCTTCACTCCCACTTCCCAGAGCCCCCCCAGAACAAAACCTTCCCTGACAAAGTGCTGGCACTCATCCCGACAGGCACGGCTCACCTTGGATGGCTGAGAGGTAAACGAAGGCGTCCTCATGCTGCACGTTCTCCAGGAACACCTGGAAGGAAGGGAAGTGCCATCAGCAGTGACCCTGGGCTGGGCCAGCAAGGCCAGAGGGCTCTGATAATTACAACCATCTCCAACCTGATGGCACATTCAGTGCCAGCTCTGCTGGGACGGGGCATGGGATGGGGGACACAGCAGGAGATAGGGACCAAGGCAAGGGACAAGGACCACAGCAGAAGCCTGGTACCTGCAGCAGCTTCTCCTGAAGCCGAAGTGCCTCGGGATCCCGCTGGGTGACCAGGCTGGCGAGATGGCGCAGGGCAGCTGCCCGGCTGGGGGGCTGGGGGTCATAGGCTGACACCAGCAGCTCCTGGAGCCCAGCTGGGGCCGGGCTGTCGGCACATGGGGCTGGAGAGGCACTGGGCTCATGGCGTGTGCTCTGCTCTCCGCTCCTCTCCCTGCGAGCCGAGGGGCTGCCGTGTCCGTGCCCTGGCGATGGGGGGCTGGGGGCTCTGCTGGGAACGGCAGCAGGGCTCAGTGCTCCCGTGCCAGGCTTCCTGCCCAGCACATCATCGGCAGCGGCGCCCACCGCGCTGGGGGAACAGGCGCCGTGGGTGCAGATGGCGATGCGCAGGTCCGAGGCCAGCTCCTGGGTGAGGGGCTCGGGGTAGGTGCGGGACAGCTCCTCCAGCAACGGCACCAGGCGCTTCAGCACCACGAAATCGCTGGATTGGAGCTGCGGAGGGAGAAGAGCAGTGCTGGCACCAATGTTAACGAGGGTTCACTCCCTGGCATGCTCCCAGGAGGGTGGGCGGGCATGGGGGTGAGGAGCCCCAGAGCCCATGTGTAGCCCCATCCCCAGCCCATGAGCCGGGCTCTGGGCACCACGAGCTCCTCTCATCCCAGCGCCAATCCCAGCCCTGGCAGCTCTGGCAGGACAGGAGAAGGTGGGAAGGGCATGAACCTGAAAAACAGCGGTGTCCGTGCATGGGGGCCAGGCCAGGGACATCCCTCCCACCAGCGCTGTGCCAGACTTGCCACCAGTGCTGCCTGGAAGGACGCTCCTGGCACGGCAGCCACAACCTGTCCTGAGCTCAAGGAGCTCCTGCTGTAACCTGGATTTAACTACTAAAATTTGGGATGTGAGGCCTGAAAAAGGGTGCTTTAGCAGAGATTTTGGACGATTGTGTAAAACCCCTCGCCTGCTAAAACCCAAACAGTTCTGCAGCTGCTTCCAAAACCTTTCACATTCCATTTTCCAAATTATGTCACTCCCATTAACGCAGAAGTGGGAGCAGGAGCTCGCCTGGGAGGGGCCCATTGCAGCCGCAAGGCTCTGGCTTTAACTTCTCTTCAACTACAGTTCTTTTCCCAGTGTTAGAAATTTAGCAATAAGAAACAATAAATGATCTTTTTCCATTAACAGCTGGATTTTCCTTAGGGCAAATCCAGGGATGAAGCAACCCCAACAGCTCAGTGATGGCAGCGCATTAATGGATGTGCCATTGCTCGCCATGGCAGTCCCACTGACACCCGAGTGACACAGAGCTCATATCTCTATAGGTATTACGAGGTAAGCGAGAGATATAAATAACAATATAAATATGTATAAAATGTAAATATAAAAATGTAAGAGGATTTTCAAGGGTACAGCCCACACGGGAAGTTCACAATGCTCCAGAGCCTGTGACCGTGTGGGGATGCAGAGGGTGCAGTGCTGGCATTTAAAGATGCTGTACGTGACTGTGCTCCTCTGTCAGTGCCTTTTTGGAAGAGATTATAAATTAGTTAATTGGGCTCTTCGGGGTGCCCTGCTCAGATTGAATCCTTGGTCAACACCCCAGCACCACCCCAAGGAAAACATTTATATATAACTCTCTAGATAACTACTTACAGCTTGTGACCGAGCAGGGACCCCGAGCCAGGGCACCCAGCTGTGCTGCAGCACCCTCGACTGGGCATGGCACTGCCCGGCCCCCCGCCCCACACCCACCGAACCCCTGGCTTCCCTCCTCACCTGGACGGCCCTGCCGAGCAGGGCGGCCACGAGCCCCATGGCCATGGCGAGGGTCTGCGCCTCGGCCGCTGCGCCGGGGCCCTGCGCAGGGTGGGCACAGGCCCGGTGCAGCACGGCCGCCACGAACTCCTGCACCTGCCAAGGGAACGGCCGTCAGCAGCAGGGACACCCCGGGCCACCTCCTCTGCAGCCTCTGCGCCCAGCTGAGTGTCCCCAGCCCACGCAGCTCTCCAGCACAATCCCACACAAGCTCAGGGAGCGTTCGGACAATGCTCTCAGGGATGCACGGGGGGGGATTGTTGGGCTGTGCTGTGCAGGGCCAGGGGTTGGACTCGATGATCCCCATGGGTCCCTTCTAATTCAGAATATTCTGTGATTCTGTAATTCTGTGAAACTCTTCCCATTTTCCTCTTGTTGCCACTACCCTGATCCCACTGTGGGCTCAGACAAGTCACATCCACAACTGGGACAAGGTCATGGTTAAACTGGTGGGGTCTCTCAGCAGCAGAAGCCCCTGTGGGGCTGCAGGAACAGAGGGATCCCAGCTCCATCTCTGCCTCCTGCCTGGCTCCAGCATGGGATGGAAGCTGGGAAGGCAACTGGGATAGTCCCAAAGGGAAGCTCAAGGTGGTGGCAACAAAGGTCTGTATGGAATTGCCCTAGGAAAAGGTTTGGGAATTCCAGAGCCAAGGAGCTCCAGCCCCTGTCCACAATTCTCCATACCAGCCTCCCCCTTATCCTGCACAGCTGACACTCCATCCGGGCTGTTTCCCATGTTTTCACTTACTCTGTGATTTTTCCCACAATATTTTTATTCCACAAGCCTGTAACAATCCTGCCTGGTTGGCGCTGGCCTTCTCCACACTTGGCACCAACACTTTTGATCCCACAGGCTTCCTGCCTTCCTAACATATCTTGAAATGAGGGAGTTGATGTTCTCCATGCCTTATCTTCTCCCAGACAAGCCTGGGAAGGGTTTGGATCAGGGTCATTCCTACCTAATAGGTGTGTTGCAAAAAAAGAGGAACTACTGTGTTCCTACTTCAGAAAACAAAGTACGAGGGCAACAAGGCCCTACTGCACCAAATCCCAAACTTCCACCCCCAGGGCACTGGGTGCAGGCAGCATTTCCTCCTCAGCTGCCAGCTTCCTTAAGCACATCCCTTAAGCAAGGAGGGAGGCTGTGGAAAAAGCCTTTGGAAAAGGCTGCATAAAAGGCTCAGGTACCTGCTGGGATAATTATTCCAGAGAAGAAATTCCATCAAACAGCAAGTAAGTAAAAAAAATCGGAATATTTGCTTTCACAACACAGTGACACGCAAGCTGGAAGGACTGAAGTTATATTTAATGTAAGAAAAAAAAGGGAAATCGTGAATAAATAATAGTAGATGGCAACTGAGAAAAATTAAAACTTAAAAAAATAATCTGGAAAAAAAAACATTTTAAAGTGGGAGGGAAAAAAATTGTAAAATAAAACACACTGGGGCACAGTTGTGTCTCAGGCAGGAAGAGAGAATCCTTGGTGCAGTGAGGAAATCTAGCTGACCTTGGTTATGGAGGAGAATATGTAAATAAAACAAATGTGCAGTTGGGGGGGGCCACAGTGGCTGCTGTTCCTGGGCTCCAGCTTTGGAAGGATGGATCCCACTTGCTCCCACCCCATTAGGGCCCCCCCAAACGCCCCAGGGAACCCCACACTGCAGAACCTGCTCAAAGCCTGTCCCTGTCCCAGCCCAGGGCCTCCCTGAAACACAACCCCAGGCAGGAGGATAATGGATTTTTTGTCTGGATTTCTTTGGTGGTGGATTTTAATCCCAGACTCCTGGCTGGACCCTGAAAACTGGCAAAACCCTTCCCCATTTCCCACCCCGACTCTCCGGCCCTGGTGGGTGGGTGTGATGGGGAGGCAGGTGGGGACAAAGCGCCGCTGGCTGTGTCCCCTCTGCTGCTGAGCACACAAAGGCTCCTTTGTCCCAAAGGAAACGTGAGGAAACCTGCCTGAGCCGTGACCGCCCCTGCCCACGGCAGCATTGAGAGCTGGCATAGCTGGGGCACTGGGGGAAAAACAGCAATAAAAAACAGGATGAGGAAGTTAAAAGACATCGGATCTGCAAAGGATCTGCAGGGGATCCACACGGGAATGGCATGCTGCCCTTGGTGTCCAGATGCCTTCCTGACCGGCACATCCAGGGAGGGGAAAGATTTTAACAAACCTTTTTGGGACGAGAGTCAAATGGCCTTTGAAATTACCATATTTAATAAATTTGGCACTGCCCATTCACGAATGTAGGAGCACAGTTATGCCAACCAGGTTGCTCCCATCCAACCTGGCCTTGGACACTTCCAGGGATGGCACAGCCACAGCTTCTCTGGGCACCCTGTGCCAGGCCTCACCACTGTGACAGGTAAGAATTTCTTCACCATATCCCATCTAACCCTGCCCTCTGGCACTGAGAAGCCATTCCCCCTTATCCTAGCACTCCAGACCCTTGTACAAAGTCCCTCTCCAGTTCTCTTGGAGCTCCTTTAGGCACTGGAAGTTTCTCTAAGGTCACTCTGGACCCTTCTCTTCCCCAGGCTGAGCAATCCCAACTCCTTCAGCCTCTCCTCCTGTAAGTGTTCAGCCAATCCCCCTGGGCTTTGCCACGACCAACCTGCACAATGTCAATGAACACGGTGTCGGAGATGCCCTCGCACAGCGCGGCCACGAGCTGCAGGACCAGCAGCTTCCTCCCCTGCCTGGCCTGGTACTGCTCCAGCTCCAGCAAACTCCCTCCAGGCTCCACAGCCGGGTTTGGAGCCGCCTCGTCCTCTGCAGCCACCTGAGTCAGCTCCTGCCGGGAAGGGAGCACAGGGCATGGAGAGGCAGCGGTTAAACATGGGGAACCAGTGCCAGGAATGCCAGGTGACTCCTCACACCACCACCACCTTCCAGTCCGTAGATGAAGGTCTCCGAGAGCTGTCCACAGCCCCTGGGTGTCCCATACCCATCTCCTCCTGTGACCATGGGCTGGGGGCACAAAATCCCAGTCCAGCCCAGGCCTAGAGGGATCTATGGGGGGCTCCAAGTGGGATCAAAGGAAGCAGGTACGGGGCCCCTCTTCTACAGCCAAGGAAGCAACAGGGATTATTCCCAGCCTCCAACACACTTCAGACGTTCCTGTTGTTAAAACCGGCTGGGGCGGGGATGAGGATGAGGGTTAACCCCTTCAGGGACAGGGCTGCTCCCCCTCCTTGGCTTCCCACCCAGCACACGGCTGCTCCAGCATGTGCTGTACCGCGGGACACGCAGGGGGTTGATCCTTCTTTTGCCTTCTGCTTGTCCAGGGAACCCCTTCCTGCAGGTATGCCCCAACCAGGAACTGGCTGCCCTCACCTTCAGGCAGTGGATGAAGAAGTCTCCAGCCAGACCACTCTTCTGGCAGTGGGACAGGAGTTCCACCAAGCTTTCCACATGGCACTGCTCCGAGGAGATCTTCTGATACAGGGCCTCATCTTCATCACTGGAACAGTCACTGTGTCACCAACACAAACACACCCAGAACTCCCTGACCCCCAGACTCCAGGGCATGGTGAAATCCCAGTCTGCATTTCCCTGGAACCCTTTCTTCCCAGCACTTCCCAGCAGAGCCTGGAGGCAGCTGAGCCAAACATTGCCCAGGTAATTTGGGCTCTGTTTATTAACTAACCTGCACTCATTAACAGAAACCATGAGCCCAAAACATACATTTCATCCAGCCATCCCATAAACAACAGGAGTAGTGCTGGCTAAGCTAGGCAGTGGTCAGAGCCGTGGCAGCAGGGGCATGGGCAGAGCCAGGGCCATTATGGAACAAGTTTAAAGTATTCCCAGTTTAAGCAAGGCAGAGCTGCTTCTAATTGTGGCCTTCCAGTACCTAAAGAGAGTTAATAAAAAGGGCCTGGAGTGACAGGGGGGAACGGCTTCCCACTGCCAGAGGGAAGGTTAGATGGGATATTGGGAAAGAATTCGCCCCTGTGAGGGTGGGGAGGCCCTGGCACAGGGTGCCCAGAGCGGCTGTGGCTGTGCCATCCTTAGAAGTGTCCAAGGCCAGGTTGGATGGGGCTTGGAGCAACCTGGGACAGTGGAAGGTGTCCCTGCCCATGGGAGCAGCTGGAACAAGATGAGCTTTAAGGTCCTTTCCAACCCAAACCAGCCTGTAATTCTAACTCAGGTCATGAATAGCTTGAAAAGAAGCCAAACAAACGTATTTGTGGGGATTTTGCTGCAGGTGCTCCCAGCACACCCCTGGGCACAGCTCTGCCTCTGCCTGCCCCACAGTGCTGCCCTGAGCCCTCCTGCCAGCTCACAGCCCCTCTCTTTAAACCCAAGCTCCTGCTGCCGGATGTCCCGGGCTGCGTGGCTGGAGACTAAAGGCTGCAGTTAATTCCCAGCATGGCCAGCTCTGCCTCTACTTCGAGACCATCTGCCCGCGCCAGAGGAGCTCCGTGGCTGCTCCGCGGCGCTGGCACTGCCACAGTCTGTGCTGTGACTGTGCCACCTGTGCCCGAGGGACTCCGCTCACTGTGTTACCAGACAGGCTTGGGCTGGAGGTTGGAAGCTGAATTTGGAGGGTGTTGAGATTGGAAATGCCCATCCCATTCCCAGACACTGCACAGGCAGGGCTTAGCAGACAGGGAAAGCAGGCAGGGAGTGCACACCAACGCTCAGGTGGAGAGTGATGCTTTCTGGGGCTGAAAGTCAGAGCTCTGTGCCATGTCCAGGGAACCTGGGGGCTCTGTGGGTTGTGTGGAAGCATCACCTGCCTGAGCTCGAGGGGATGAGACCCTGGTGGGATGGCACTGGCAGCCCCCTGCTTGCCCAGGCTCTCTCTGGCAGGCTTCCTTGGAAAGCCCTGGGTGCTGAGTGACCCAGGGGACTGTCCCACAGCACTCACCTGATGGTTTCCTCCATCACAATGGTAGCACCGCCCTCGCTGCCCACACGGAGCTGGCACCGCGGGTGAAGGGTGGGCACGTGGCTGCTCAGCCCGGCCAGGCCTTCCAGCACAGCCAGGGACTGCTCCCACTCTGCCTTCTCCAGGAACCACAGCAGGATGTCCTGGCACGGGGAGCTACCAAGGAGAAAGGAGCCGGTGGTGACATTGCTCTGCCCACTGCACCTTCCCTGTGATGTGGTTTGGGATGAGGGACATGACTGGAGCACTCCGGAGCAGCCATGGGCTCTCCTTGGGATGCTCCAGCTCCTGGCTCTGGCAGCTGAAAGCATTTGTGCCTGTTTCTAAGGGGATCAGCAGCACATCCTGCCCTTCTGGCATTCCCAGATGGAAGGATTTGGGTCCCTCCACACTTCAGGCTGGCAGAGAAAGGAGCGCTGTGAACACCCCTGGCACGCCCTGCCCGTGCCTCACACCGAGGTGACAAGGGCTGGTGGCAGTGCCAAGGGAGAGGAGGAAGGAGATGGGAGCACTGAGGTGGCATGGGGAGGGAGCCCTGCCAAGGGAAGAAGCAGGTTAATGAGGTGAAGCAGCCGCGCTGTGCTGTGCCGTGCCAGGGGTCTGGAAACCCGAACACTTCCAGGCAGCTGCCGGTTCAGTCATCCCTGCCAAATTCCTTAGCAAAGGAAGCAGTGACTCGGCATGAACTTGGCGCATTCCACCAACTTGTCACGGCACTCGCTGTTCTTAGAAGTGATTAACGATGCCTTTAGTAACAGCAGAGGCCGTGTCTACACACACCTTTTAGGGAAAGCCTCCACATGCCAGGATCACTAGAGCACAGAGTAACCCCACCAGGAATGGTTTTACCAGGGGAAGCCTGGCGGGAGCAAGGAGAGAGGACAGCCAGCACCTGGCCACCCCTGTCCCTGCCACAGCTGGCACATGTGGTGCTTCCCACTGTACAGCAGTCATGGGGAGCTGGGCATGGTATGGGTATCAGCTGCCAGGAGGCAGGTCCTGATTGTACCAGAGGAGAGTGATCCCAGATTGGAGAATGATCCTGTACTTCCAAGAGGCAGGGCTTGAACTGTTTTCCCAGTTTTTATGCTATTTGTAGAGCCCTCCAGCCAGTTTCCAGCATTGCTACATCCATCCATGGACAATCACAATCCCTGCTCTAGGCAGAGCCACTCTGTGCTCCCGAGGGCATGCTCACTCCTACAAGGAACATTCTGGCTTCAGGGAACACAAAAACTAACATGAGAATGGCTTCCTCAGGCACAGGGCTGCCAGTGAGCCCTGCCTGTGGTTACTGCCTGCTTGGAACGAGAGTGCTTTGGGATGAGAACATGGATCTCTGCTCCTGCCTGTGCCCTGAGCGTGGCTGTGGGAGGTGGGCAGAGCCCAGCAGATGAAACCCCAGCAGAAGCCGAGTACAAATCCTCCCTTACCGTAAGTATGACACATTCTGCTTGGCGAAGGAATAGAGGGAGAAAACCACTCCCAGGACTGACTGCAAGGACCCCAGGAGCAGGCTCGAGCTGTCATTCCCAACCACATACACCTACGGAGAGAAGGGCACAGGGAGGGGAGTCAAACACCTGCGTGGGGCTGAGGGGAGTTCAGGAACAGGTCTGTGCACAGGGCACCTATCAGGGAGGATGGTGGAGGGTTCTCAGCCTCTTCCTTCAGTCTGGAGGCTGTCTGCCCTGATTATGCCATATTCCTTATTAAAACCTGCCTTCAGCACCATCTTTCTCCAAGAATTTGCTTAACCACAGCAGGGCTCCAAGCTACAGGAAGGTTGCAGCCAGCTATTTGGGAAGTCTGCAGCTTAGGGGTAAGGTCCTGCCTTACCCAGGGATGCAACAGGCCCTCTGGAATGAGCAAATCTTCATTGAATTACAGCAAATCTCAAACACAGAGATCAGTCACTAGCAGGGCAGCTGGGCTGGTGGGTGCTGAGCTGAGGCACTGGGCTGCACAGGGTCTGGGGGGACTGCAGAAGCTCTGGGGATGTTGTAGAGGCTCTGGGGGGGGGTTATAGGGGCTTGGGGGTGATTGCAGAGCCTTGCTCCTCTTCTCCACCTCAACCAGCACCCTCCCAAGAGGCTGAGAGACGCCCCCATAGGGCCCTGCCCTGCCCCATTGATGCACACAGACCTGTTTCCCTGTGCTAATCCCCACGGAGCCATTCCTCCTCCCCAGATCCTTGTGTACACAAAGCCTCCCAATGAAGCCCCAAGGATGGTTTCTCACAAAGCATCAAATGACACTTGCTAGGCAAGAAACACCCCCAAACCTGGGGTCCCCTCACTAATCTGCCTGCTGTCAGGCCCCCAGTGCTCTGCCATTAAGGAGGGACCCACCCCAACCCCCCCAGCACTGCTCTGGGAGGGAGCAGCCCTCCAGACCAGTCTCTGCCTGCCAGCCAGTTACAACAGATCATTACAGGGAAAATAGACAACAATCCCAGGATTTAAGATCTTAGCCTGCCTCGGGGCATGCCAGGAAGCAAGTCACCAGCTTCTGAAATTTGAGTTCCTGGACTGGAGATGTCCTTCTGGGTTGGAACGTGCAGCAGGAAGCTGCTGGAGCCCGCAGCGTGGCACGGGGGATACTGGAGGGAATGGTAGGAAATGGAGTTATGAGGGGAGGTGTCACAGGAGAGACCTCCACAAAAAGCCCTCATCCTTCACAGGAAGCACAAGGATGGACGCCACCAATCCCCCAAATTCCAGAACCAAGGACACCTCAGAGCTCCTTACAGTGTCTAAAGGGGCTCCAAGAGAGCTGGAGAGGGACTTTGGACAAGGGCCTGGAGTGACAGGACAAGGGGCAATAACTTCCAACTGCCAGAGGGTGGGCTAAATGGGATATTGGGAAGGAATCCTTCCCTGTGAGGGTGGCGAGGCCCTGGCACAGCCCATGTGGAGGCTGGGGTACTCCTGCAGATGAAAATGAGATGACTGAGCATGACTGCAGGAGACACATTGGTTTGTGTGGCCCAACACACACTGAACTGCTCACCAGGTCTCAAACCAGCTCCTTTTCTCACCCAAAGCAGACACGGTACCTTGAGCACATCTTCCACACAGCTGCCCAGCTCTGCCTCTGGCACCAGCACGGCCCCTGCTGCCAAATCCTCCAGTGCCAGCTCTGAAAGCAAAGGGCAGAGACATGAGCCCCCAAAACAGCCCAGAGCCCCCAGCAGCAGAACTGCCCCACCCTTCCCTGCACCCAAAAGCACTTCCACAGCTCCCTTCCCTCCCCATGGGAACAGACCAGCCCTCATTAGCTGTGCTAATTGTCCTGCAATGCTGTAAACCCCCAAGGACACATGGAAATCAAGGCAGACCACAACTCCATGATGGATGATTCCCCAGAGAGCTGCTGGTCAGCGTGGGGAACTGACGGCTTCCATCTGGAAGCCCAGAACAAGGGTGTCAGACTGGGAGAGGCTCCCAAGGAGCACAGGGCAGAGCCAAACTGCTCAGCTCCCACGCTGCAGTAGTAGCAAATGTGGTGTACCCAGACAAACTGACAGGGTCAGCACAGAGAGCTGGGCTCCCACACTCCATGGCCTGGCTGCTGGCCTGAGGAAATTCAGATGGAATGACAAAAACCAGTGAGGAGAGAAACCAGACCCTTCCCCAGTCCGGGTACCTGCGGCCTCGGAGCAGCGGCGGAGCGGTGCCAGCAGGGGCTGGAGCAGGTGCCTCTCTGCCAGCTGTGGCTGCTCCCTGGCCATGGTGAGCAGCGTGGTGGTGGCCACACGCTGGAACTGCCGCGCTGCCACTTTGTCCTGGATGTGTAGCAAGTCCAGAACCTGCAAGGAAAGTCCACGATAAAGGAACAAGGATCAGCATCCCCTCAGAGGGGGCAGCCTGGCTCCTCGCAGCAACCAAGGAGCAGCCAATGTGCTGCTTTGCTGGGCATCTGGCATGATATTCCATGTGTGGAAGAGCCATTGTCCTTCCCACGCAGGCAGGATGCCTTTCTGGGCTCAAACCAGGAGCTTGCACCACTCCCAGAGCCAAAGGCTGGAAGCAAGGGCTACACAGAGAGTTCTGTGTAGCACAGTGCCAAGCACCTTGTGTGATCAGACAACATCATCCAGCATTTCAATAAAACATGGAAAATTCAAGAGCAGAAATGTTCTACTGCCAAAAGAACACGTCCATGTTGTGCTGGTTTGAACGAGGCCACACTCAAGCAAAAGCAACAGCCCCAGCACTCTCCAAGCCGCACTCCCCAGCAGAGGGGACAAAGGACTTACCTGGGGGCACACCTGTCTGTAGTAGTCCTCGAGGGACAGGCACTGCTGTGGGCAGGCAGCCAGGATCTTCCCAACTGCATCGCACTTCCTCCAGTCCAAAGCTGCTGCTTCAGTGCCAGCACCACCTACAACAGCAGCAGAAATCCCAGGTCAGCTCCAACCCATGGCTAGCTCTGGCTGAAGCCAGGTGTTCCTAGCCAAAAATCAGATTTTGAGCTTTTATTGCTCTTGTTAAACTTTCAGGAGACACCTGAACTTAAAGATCGAAAGGGGAAAATTGCTGTGCAAGAGCTTTGATAATGGAAAATAACTCCTACAGCCAGGTGGGTGAGCCAAAAGGTGGGGAGAGGTTGTGCTTGGATGGTTGGAGTTGGCCAGATGAGATTTTGGCACTAAAAACTGTGGGATTCAGCTTTTGGAGACCAACAGCTTCCCTTCCTGGCAGGACATAGTGAGGAGGGGATGGGATGGGTCTCACTGTCCCTACAGTTCTCACAGCCCAGTGCCCAGCATGGCTCCCACTGCACTGGCACTGGGACAGGGCATTCCCCGGGACTGGTCCCACTCAGGACACACACGAGTTGTGACTCCATCGAGGCACAAACAGGGTAAGTGGGGTTAGAGTCTTTCAGTGCGGCCCTCAAACATAAGTGTATCCCAAATTAGAGCAGTTTGGGAGCTCAGCACAGTCAGGGGCAAAGTCTGTTCATCACCATGTCACCTCACACCAGCACAAGCCAATTCCTACATCCAGCTCTTGTGGCTCTGCTCTTCTGGGCCTCTCATGGGATGAACCATCTCAAGACATCTCTGAATCTGTGATCCTGGGGCCCAGAGCCCTCCACTCACCGTCTGTGCCCTCCAAGACACCCCGAACCACGGCCTGCACCCCGCCGGGCCTCAGCAGCCTCTCAGAGAGCAGGTGCCCGCAGAGCCGCCGCAGCCAGGCTGGAGCTGCCCCGGCACTCGGAGACCTCTGGAGGGGAGCAAAGGAGCAGGGTAAGGAGCGTATCTGCACACACCTGTGCCAACCCACCTCTGGGCAAACAGCCCATGCTCTGACAGAGAGCACAGGACACAGACAGGCTTTGAATTGCTGCTTCATCGAGCGGCACAAAGCAAATCAGGAATTAATGAGAGAGGTCAGCCCTCGAGTGCTTAGCATGCTATTCCATCTCTGGAAGTGTCCAAGGCCAGGTTGGACGGGGCTTGGAGAAACCTGGGATAGTGGAAGGTGTCCCTGCCCATGACAGGGAGATGAACTTTGAGTTCCCTTCCAGCCCAAGCTATTCTGGGATTCTGTGATTCTATTAAGGGCATTATCCAATAGGGACTTTCCTAAAACAACACTCAAGAGATTCTCCATCTCCTCCTCCCCAGGAGGCTTTGGAACAGCCCCAGAGAGCAGCAGGTGCCCTGTGTCATACCCCGAGTGGAAGGGTGAGGTCTGGAGGAGCAGAGGCTGTGCTTGGCCGGGCACGGCGGATGTGGATGCCAAGCCAAGGTGGCACGTGCGGCGATGACAGTCCCTGACACACCCACACCCCGCTCCTGCACAGCACGGCTGGAATGACACACACCCAGCAGCCTCGCCAGCGCTCGGGGACTGGTTTTTAAGGTGTAAGAACATTTCCAGGAGAGCAGCATCCTCGGAGTGTGGGAACCACGGGGGCTCCGTGCCGGGGATGGCCCCGGGTACCTGCTTGGGCTGTCCCTGCAGGACGAGCAGCTCCTGCACCGCCAGCGGCTGGTAAACACGGTCCAGGATGTCTCTCAGGGCTTCCCGGCACCGCGCTCGCTCCGCTTCCGAGACACCCTGGAACAAAACACACCAGGGCTGTTGAGAAGAGAACAGCTTGGCTGGGTACTAAAGCCCCGGACCCGCCGGTGTGCCGGTCTCCTGCGGTGCCTCGCCGGGCTCCGTGCCTCCCGTCCTTCCTCTCACGTGGGGAACGGCGGGCAGGACACGGGCGGGACCGCCTGGGGAGCGGGCTGGGGCTCGGCTGGGTACTCACACCACCACCGGGGAGCGGGGACAAGAGGTGCGAGTGTCGCACGGACCTGGCAGAGGGTGGCGGGGCCGTGTCCCAGCACGCAGAGCCCGGCGACGAGCAGACGGAGGTGCCGGGCGAGCAGCGGAGCGCCCAGGGCCGGCAGCCGGGCCAGCTCGACCAGCGCGGCCACGGCGGCCAACAGCCGGGCCCCGCGGGTGCCGGG